>NW_020954594.1:17761204-17818441 GCF_900497805.2 Vombatus ursinus | reverse complement strand
ACACACACACACACACACACACACACACACACACACACACACACACAGCCTGAACTGTGTTGCTTTCCCTACTTATCATTAAGTATAAGGAAAGTAGAAGTGGAAAGGACCACAGTAGTCATTTAGTACAACTTCCTCATTTTGGAAATAAGGAAACCAAAGCCCAAGAAATTTAAGTGACCTGTCCAAAGTAATACAAATAACAAGAGGAGAAATAGGAATCCAAATTCTCTAACTACAGGGCTAGTACTCTTTCAACTGTACCGTGTTGTTTCCTCTCTCTCTCCAAAAAAAAAACAAAAACAAAAAAAAATATATACATACAAACTCTAACACACACATATATAAACTCTTACATGCAAAATTTGTTAATTTAAAAGCATACCTGATGGTGACACTAGTATCAGGGAGTTTGCCACAGAATATTGCAGTAGGGAGGAAACTTAATGTTATTCCAGTCATTTTACAGATGAAGGAACTAAGGCCCACAGAAATGACTTACCTAAGATCACAGAGCTAGTTTATAAAATCAAGCTATGCAATTTCTTCTTAAATTAAGAGAATTTATGTGAATACTCCTAATAATAAGAAACATTTTTAAAAATCCCTACCATTTACAAAGTGCACTTCCAACTCCAGAAAGTATTTAGGTCATTCTGCTTTTCTTTTGCAATTAAACTGACCTGCCTGCAAAATGAAACTGGTCCAGGATCTGCGGTCTGTTTATTACTCAAAATACTGCTTGTGTTCAGTAAAGAAACTACAACAATGGCAAGAGTGCTTTTCTAAAAAAAAAAATTCCCATTGTCTAAAGGGTTTGAATCACTGAAATGAATGTACTCTAATGTGCTGAGTAACTTAATTGATGCACGCCCATTACAAGTCACTTTTCTGACATGTAAAGAGACAAAATAAGGCTCATTTGTAAAAAAAATTTAAAAAGCTTTGAAATTTGCTAGCTGAAAAGTTGAAACAAATAACCACAATAAGATTTTTTTCATCTTCAAGTACCATATTAACCTAACTAGAGAGAATATCTTGAAGATGTCATCATGAAAAGGAATTGTCTTGTATTCTTAACTACATGCCCTTTTTAAAAAAATGGAATTCAGACATTGGGCTGTTTTGCTATTTGTGTATGATCATTCATAAGTATATAATAAAGTGGTTTACTGAACAAGGGATGACTGTTTCACTTAAATCTCTAATTTTTTTTTCAAAGATATCTAACACACTAAATAATTAAGTTGCTACATAGTGCAATAGATGGCACATTGGACTTTGAAACAGGAAGACCTAAGTTTGAATTCTGCCTCAGGCCCTTATATGATTCTGGGAAATTCATTAAATCTTTGTTTCAGTTTCCTCATCTGTAAAATGGGGATAATAATAGAACCTATTACACAAGGTGATTGTGAGGATTAGATGAATTAACACATGTAAAGTGTCTTATAAAACATAAAGGGCTAAGAAAATATAATGACTTGTAAAATTTTTTGTGTGGCTTTTTTGACTCCTCCATTAGATCATAAGTAATTGGAGAGGTGGAACAATGTCTAGTTCATACTCTTTAATCCTGAAATAAATTTATTAGGTACTGCATCCATTCTTTGCAGGACTTGTTACAGTCTAACTTTTCTGCTTTTCTTCTCATGGGCAGCCCCACAAAATCTATCTGGGTTCCCTGAAAAATTATACATTTTTTTCAGTTGAATGCTTTTTTAAAATGTAACAGTTTAGTATTCCAAGTACCAAGAAATGCAAAACTTTATTCTCTTCAAAACAGATAATTTTATCTTCAGTCAAACTCTATTTTTGTATCATACAAATTAAATACACCTATTTTAGTTGATACTACTAAAACATCATCCTTATGATGCTTCAATGAAGTTAACACTCCTTTTCACATAATGAATCCACTTAAAATTAATTTAAATCTCATCTTTTTTCTCCAACTGTCCCTTTTGGGGGACAGTTAAATCTAGCTGCAGAAACTTTTTTTTTTTTTAACTGTGAAAGAGAAGGTACCTTTCATCATTTCAGGATCAGTCTTACGTTTATCACCCTTGTTTCTAGTAAGAATGATTGGAACTTGAACATCTGGGGTATGCTGAATGGATTCCACAGATGGTTTCATTATTCCATCTCTGCAGCTACCATCAATTTGATAAAATAAGTGAAATAAGCACCTCTGGCCCTCATTGAGGAAAAGGCAGCATGTACTGGAGTATCAAGAAAGGGTGTATATATTTCCCTAGAAGAGAGAGAAACTAGAAAGGTATAACTATTTTGAGGGCCCCTCCCAGGATAAACTGACAACTTCTAATCTCATCCCTTTGCTATTAATTCAAGCACTGGGTACTCCACACCTTTTCACCTCTCCCAACCTCCTCTCCCTTCGATTGGAGGACTAAACTCCTTCCAAAGCCTTGCTTTATAGAGGGCACAAATTGGATTTCCAATGCCCTCCACTTTGTATTTGTAGCTTTGCTTGGTATCAACTCTGTGGAATAAGATACCCTCTTTTATGTCCCTCACCTTTCACAGCTTCCTTTTGTATGTAGTGTCTTCCCTCCCAATAGATTGTGAGCTCTGTGAGGGCAAGAACCATCTTTCTTTTTCTTGTTGGCATACTCAGCACTTAGCACAGTACTAAGCATACAGTAGGCATTCACTGAATGTTTATTGAATTGAATTAAACTGAATTGATATCTTCAGCTGATGCTACTTGAGTTTTCTCACAGCTTAGCAAGTAAAAATGTTTTTCCATAATCAACATGACCTATTATGGTAACAAGTGAGGACCTTGGCACTAATAAAGCTGGACCTGCCTCATGCCTTCTCATGGCATCCCTGTGTTCTCAGGATTTATTCTATTTTAAATTTGACTACTTTGTCCTTCATCCCAATGTTTTTGTAAAACTTCCTTGAACTGTGAATCATCTAAAGTGAATCTGATTCTGTATGTCTATGTCTATTATATTGTTCAATAGGACTTTGTACAGATGGTTTGAATCATTATTTATAGATTTGGGAAGATCTTCAATAGTCATCCCACTCCATACCTCTTCCTAGTGCTGTTTCCTATTGAGTTCTTATGCAGTAATTCAGATTTCTGTGGTCTTGCTTCTTTTTATTTAAAAATCTATGCTATCATAAAGCAATACTAATGAATGTATCAGCTTGCCAGAATTATGGGTAGATCTGAACAGTCCACACACACACAAAGTAAAGGAGGGCAAAATCTTTCATTATGCCCAACAAACCCTTCTTCAATGCATCTCTGAAAAACCAATAACCTAAATTCCAAAGGGAATAGATGGATGAGTTGCTTTATTCAGTGCCACTTCTAAAATATGGGTAGGGAAGGAAAGGAGAGTGCTATTATTTTTAAGCTATTTGCTGCTTATTAAAACACATAAATACCACATTAAGAGCACAGAAATAAATAGAAATTCTGGGGTAAGTTGGAAAACTAGGTAAGATGAGGAGGTATGTTAACTCTTCAGACATTCTACTCCTATTGGGTATTTACCTCTCCACCCTTACTTTGCAAAATTGAACTGTGGTGCTTTTGCTAATTTGGCCTTAGGTGTTTCTGACCTTAACATAGTAAACCTGATTTTGTTTTCCTGGGTTCCTGATTTTGTCTGCCAACTTGCGTGTGATCACCTGAGTTTTTTACCTTAGTTGAAGTTGCTATGGGTTGTATCTCCTTCTGCCAGCTTCTGAATTCCGTTATCACTCTGAGCATGACAACTAATTTTGTTTTGTTTTACTGTTATTTATTTTTTTATAGATGGATTTTATTTTGATACAATGGGTATTTTCCAGAAAACACCCAAACCAACACCTCCACAGAGGACATTCCCCCAAAGAACTAAGTCAAACTTACCAAGAGAATGATTTCGACTCACAATCACAATCTGTCTTTTCCCTTCCATTATAAATACATTGCCAAGCCAAAGTTAGGCATAAGTTTTAACCTTAATCATCTGGTACTAATTGTGAGTTAAGTTCTATCTCCTTTTTTTGTATGAATCATGAATGAGTGAGTGAATAAATGAATGAATGAATGAATGAAATGAATGCAAAAATATTAATCAAATTTTTACCATGTGAAAACATTGGGCTGAGTGCCATGGATACAAATAGAAAATCAAGACAGTCCCTCCTCACGGAGGAGATGACATATGTGTCATTGGTGGCAAGTCAGATAAAAAGATTCTATGACCCTTAGGGCACAGCAGCAAAACAGATGGTAATGCCTACTCCTTAATGTCATTTCTACTGATAAAATCAATCAATTCAGAATGCTGCACTGTTTGTCAGTGCTAAGGACTTTAGTAGGGGACTAGAACTTATACTGTCATCATTGACATCATTTTTTTTTATGAATTTTGATTGTTTCTTTGGTTTGATGGCATGATTTGGTGGTCTTCAGAACCTGGGCAATTCTGATTATCTCTGTTATATCTCCTTATCAGGAAAGGTTAAACCTCCTTCCCCCAACATTGTGTTTGCTCATTTTCTCTTTCTACTGCTTAATTCATTCAACTTAACTGGCTACCAAAGAATGATGACAGGAAATGGAAATAATGGACTGTGTTCAGAGAAGTAATATGTTGTTACAGAAAAAGCCATAGATTTGGTCTCAAGAAACCTGGATTAAAATTTTTCATGTCCAACCTGTGTGACCTTGGCAAGTCACTTAACCTCCCTCTCCTTCAAATGTCTTTTTTTTGTGCATGTGTAAAATGAGAGTAATAATATTTGCACTGCTGATCTCATGTGGTTTTTGTGAGAAGAATGAGATGAGATAATATATTTGTGGATACTTTCTAAACCTTAAAATGCTACATAAATGTAAGTTACCATTACTAATACCACAAATTTTAAGGGACTACTATGCTAGAAAATGAGCAAGTTATTAATATAACCTTTGTCTACCCAATAGAAACTTGGGAAATTATAGCCAAGGCCAGGGAATTTCAGTTCCATAATAAGCAAACTAATTTCCAGGATCTTGTGACCGTATTGCCAGCCCCCAGAGATACCTAGGTAAAATCTCCAAGGATAAAGAGAATATAATTCTCAGTATAGCTACATCGGGAAACAACTCCCTTCTTAACATTTACCTCAAGGAATCCTTCAGTTCTACATGACAAAATGCCTATTGAGTATTTCCATTTTGCTAGCCCAAAGGCTTCTCAGAGATCAACTTTTCCAAAACAGAAGTCACTATCTTTCCCTCCACTCCTCTTCTTAACTTCTCTGTATCCATATAGGGTGGCAACATCCTTCCAAATGCCCAGTTACAGCCTCTGCATAATCCTTGACTCTATTTTTCCCTCACTCTACCTGCACATCAAATCAATAGCTAAATCTTGTCAATTATGTGCCCACAACATCTTTGACACTTATTTCCCTCTTTTTAGTCGAAGGCTACCACCTGAGTTCAAGTTGTTATTATATTTTTTCTGTACTAATAGCCTTCTAATAGGTCTTCCTGACTCAAGTCTCTCCTCTGTCTACCACAATATGAATTCTGAAAGACTTAAGAACTCTGGTCAATTCAATCACAGCAGAACAACCACAAGTTCTGAGGACTGATAATGAAGATTCTATCCATTTCATGATAGAGAGATGATGGAATCATATGCAGAATGAGAAATGCATTTTTAGACATGGTTAATGTCAGATTTTTTTTTTACTTGGCTATGCTTGTAGGATGTAAGAGTTTTCCATATCTTTATCTCCTCCCCCACCCCAGTGGGTAGGGGGTGTGTGAGAGGGAGAAAAATAATAGTTGTTTGATAATTAAAATACATACATATATATATATATATACATATATATGTATATATATATATATATAATATTTATAAAGCACAAGTCTGATCATGTCACCCCTTGTTGAAAAGTCTCCCAGTGGTTCCTTATTGCCTCTAGGATCTTATAGAATCTCCTTTGTTTGGCATTTAAGCCCTTTCACAATCTAACTCCAGTCTACCTTTCCACCTTCATTACTCTACTTCATGGATTTGTCAAATCTGCCAAATTGGCCTCCTTGTTGTCGTTCTAACACAGAACTCTATCTCTCATCCAGGTATTTTTACACAAATTATCCCTGAAATCTGGAATGTACTCTCTCTTCAGCTCTTACTATCCTTAGCTTTCTTTCAAACTTTTTTCAAGCACCAGCTCCTACATCAGGTTTTTCTTGATTCCTCCTAGATGCTGCATATTGCCCTGTTTGAAAAATACCTATCAACTTTGTATATATTTCCCCTGTACCTATATGTATGCATATTGTTTCCATGAATAGAATTTAAAATCCCTTGGCAAGAACTTATTCATTCCTATATTTGAATCCCTAGCACAGTGTCTTGCATATAATAAGTACTTAAAAAATGTTTATCAATTAATTAGATTTTCTTGGAGAATTACTATAATGACAAAGGCAAAAATATTTCTCTGATATTAACAGGTCCCTACCAGATAACAAGGCACCTTCAAAGCTAAGATATGCCATTTCTTCTAGCGGAGACTGGTTCAAAAGGCCCTGAATTGTCCATTAGCCCAAATGTTACTTCTAATATTTGCCTAGCCTTTGCTTCACCATACTCTCAGTTTTTATGATTCTAATGAAGATCATGGACCATACTTCTCAGTATCAGTTCCATCTTATAACTTTTCCTTTATTTTGCTTTCCATGATCCTCTCTAACTCTTGTTTGGTCATAAAGCTTCCTTTATCCATAGATCTGACAGGCAAAATTTTCATACTTTCCTAATTATGATATAACCCTTTATGTCTAAAACATTTATCCATTTTTACCTTATTTGTGTATATTGTATGAGATACTGGTCTATGTGTAGCTTCTTCCAAACTGCTTTCCAGTTTTCTTGGTATTTTTTAGCAAATGGCGAGTTCTTGCCCCTAAAGCTTTGATCTTTGGATTTATCAAATACTGATAGATAGAGTGCTAAGCCTGAAGTCAGGGAGACTCATCTTCCTGAGTTCAAATCTGGCCTCATACACTTACTAGCTATGTGACCCCAGGCAAGTCACTTAACCCTGATTGCCTCAGTTACTTCATTTGTAAAATAAACTGGAGAAGGAAATGGCAAACCATTCCAGTATCCTTGCCAAGAACACTCTGAAGAGGGTCACAAACAGTCAGATGCTAATGAAATGACTCAACAACAACACCAGCAAAATACTATGGTTATTTACTATTGTGTATTGTGAGCCTAACCTATCCCACTGATCCACCACTCTTTTTCTCAGCCAGTACCAGATTATTTTGATGATTACCACTTTGTAATATAATTTAAAATCTGGTACACCTTCCTTCATATTTTTTCATTGATTCTCCTGATATTCTTGACCTTTTATTCTTATGAATGAATTTTATTGTTGTTTTCTAGATCTATAAAATATTTCTTTTCTAGTTTTATCTTGTGAGGAATCTTATCTGTCTCACTGAGTGTTCTGTCTTAAGTTCAAATCTCTTTACTTAATTCCCATTTAGATTTCCTACATGTGACTGTGGAAGAATTTCAGGATATGTGTTTTTCTTGTGGATCATGCTGGATATGGATTACTTGCTTTGGAACAATCTATGATGATAGCCAGCTTATATTAGAATTTATAAATTAATCTCTTTTCACTTTGACTGTGAAGTGACTGTAAGAAAGCTGGCCAGTAAAGTGCCAGATTCTGTTTAAGACTTACATTTAGGTGACTAATTCCATGATATTAAATCAGGTAGAAATCCTGGTTGTTTGGGTTACTCCAGAGCATAGTATAAAGAAGGTCTTTGTTCCAAACTAGATACAACGCAGTTGGTTAAAGCACTCAGAGCAAAAATGAATCCTCAAAAAATAAATGCATTTCAAAAGTGCATCATCAAATTCCAATGGTCTTTTGGACTTACAGTCACCATTGTACTCTCAATACTTGCCACCTGAACACTGATTAAGATTGTACATGTCTTTGTTTTGGAAAACATGCTATTTTTTTGACAAGGTGAACATAGAACCTCTACAAGAAGTTCTATTGTCAAATATTTAGTATTACCATCTACCAGCCTTCCCCTAGACCACCATCAACTTTAATAAGAAGGTCTAAGGATTCAACTCAAACCAACACAAATTTGATCAAACCCAGACAATTATGGAGTCTACCCAAAGGGTAGCATCATTGAACACTTAAGAAAGTGTAATCTATTATAGAAAAGGCAACATGGTTTCTGTAAATAAAAATCATGACATACTAATGTTTTAACTCTTTAAGGATATGTGTAGGTGTGTGTGTGTGTGTGTGTGTTTAAATCAACCCAATGGAAGTGATTGATTTCATCTTTCAAAAAGACTTTCACAAGGTGTCATCCAAAGAGTTATTTTACAAAATTAATCACAATGGTATTGAAGAATTGTTTGTTATAGAAAGGGAACTAAGTGGCAGAAAACCGAAAGATAAGTGAATGTTTCATAGATGAAGAAGCATAAACTGTGTGATTACCTGAGGACCAGTGCTAAGAATCATATTATTTGACATTTTAATAAATAGTTTGAGAGAGTAAACCCTGAAATCTCAAAGTTTGCACCTGACAACAAATGATTAGTGAAATGTCAGACCAATAAGGTTAGGGAAGTAAACTTCAAGAAGAGATCTCAAGAGGCTTTGTGAACAAACAGAAGAGTGATAGATGAGTTTCAGTATGAACAAGTGTAAGGCAATATATTTAGGAAAAAGAATTTAAACTATCTTTACTGGATGACAGACTCTGAACTATTTATTACCTAAAAAAAATGGATCTATGAGTCATCATGGACAATTCTCTGAAGACACTGGGCTGCTAGATTGTTAGTACCAAAAACAAAAATAAAAATAAAATGCTAGGCAACAGCAAAAAAAAAAAGATTTTAAAAATAAGATAGAAAAGATTAGTTAACCTTGCATTGTGCCATAGCATATTTGAAATAATGTCCCCAATGACTTTTTGTCATCGTACCTCAAGAACAAAAGAACAATATAAAGGAACTAGAAAAGGACAACTAAAGTGAGCAAGGGAATTAGCATATTAAAAAAGAATCAGGATCTTTAGGATCAAAAGTGAAAAATAAAAAAAGCTAGAGGACAGAAAAATAGAGACTTTATATTTTATTGTTTACCAAATCCCTGAATACCAGAATAAGGGGATATTCCTTTATGCTTGAGAGATAAATATCCTACAAATAGGAATTGCTACCTTACATGTCAGCTAGTAAAACTGTAGAACTAATTACGCCCAGTAAATAAAGATCAGTTACAAAGTAGAGACTTTAAAAAGATCTACAAATACTTATGGATGAACAAATCATAAAGACCATAAAGGAAAATAGTATGTTCAGGGCATGTATTCAATATTTGTGGGCAAAGTCATGATGACTAATCACATCTCTCACCGAAGAGTGAATGTGAAGGGTCATGGGCTTAATTAACTGAAATAATGTATGTAAATCAATTTGCAAATCTTAAACTATTATATTATACAAATGTAAGACAGTAATGATGATGATGATGAATGACTCATATTCATCTTTTTTCAATAGAGGTCAGACAAAAATTGTCCTGGGACAAATAAGTATCCTGATATTATTTTTCATATTTAGTGATATGTATACTATTGCAAAATATGTGAAATGTTATTGTTTTTGTTGAAAATTCTGATAAGAAGAAAGATGAACTATTTCAAATTAGTTTTAGAACAAATATGTTGAAGATATACTAACTTAATTGGTTATCTCTAACAATTTATTTCTAATAATTATGATTGAGAAACTCTTTAAGCAACAACATTGATACCCATAAAATCTATATCTAGTGTTTTAAATGACTAACTTTGACTTCACAGTCAAAGTAAAAAGATTAATTTATAAATTCTAACATAAGCTGGCTAACCTGTTTAGTAAATAGGTATATAAAATTGGTACTGCAAAAATTAGAGATAAAAAAAGCAGTAATATAAAAAAAAGAATCTACACTAATAGGTGTGATCATAAGTGCTAGGATGCACAGTGGTAGCAGCAAGGACACAACAAAAGAAATAATATTCCTTGACTCAATCCATCTCATCATGCCCAGGCAGCCTCAGCAGCCAGTGAATTCAAGTTACTTCAATAAACAGCAGGATAGCAGTAAAAGTACCAATCAATGGAAGATTGTTTGCTGCTCTACACTTCAATGCTTCTGGCAACACCAATGAAATATAACAGGCATAGAAATGAGAAAGGGGTTATTTGTGGCCATTGGAAATAGTCTAATAAAATTAGCATTTACAGAAAATAGGGATTCTGCTAACACGCCACTGATGTTAAATAGATGCCCCTGGTGGGTAATACGCAGATTTTTAATCTTCTGTGCTTCAGAAAAGAGAATGTCAAACAAAGCTGATATAATCAGACATGATTTTTCCTAGATTCTCACCTGATGTAATCAAATTATAATAACAGGGATATGATTTAGGGAAAGGCCATACATACATGTTCAGAAAACCTACTTCCTTCCAGAGAGGTGATAGAAACAAGATGCAGAATGGGACACATATTTTTGCACATGTCCAATATAGGAATTTATTTTGCTTGAATATATTTGTTACAGAAGTTTTGGTTTCATGTTCAATGGGTGTAGGTTTGAGGAAGAAAAAATAAATGCTTATCAATTGAAAAAAAACTAAATGTACCACAGAATGTAGGGAACTGCCAATTAAACAGTGAAATTGCTACTTTTCTAGGCTTCTTATACCTTATTCCCCAACACACACTCCTCTTAGATCCAGTGAAATTGGCTTTCTTGCTGTTCCATGAACAGGATGCTCTATATCTCCTGGTTCCCAGGCACTTTCTATGGCTGTCCTCCATGCCCAGAATGCTTTCCCTTCTTTACTCTGATTCCTGAATTCCCTGGTTTCCTTTAAGTCCCAACAAAAATCCCACATTTTATAGGAAATCATCCCTAACCTCTCTTAATTCCAGTGCCTTCCTTCTTGTAATTATATCTTATTTATCATTTATATATATATATATATGTCACTTTGTATATATTTGTTTGTATGTTCTCCCCCATTAGATTGTAAGCTCCTTGAGGGTAGGGACTGTCTTTTACCTCTTTTTCTATCTCCAGAGCTTAGCAGAGTAATGGTACATAGTGAGCATTCAAATGTTTATTAAATTGAATTTATAGCAGATAAATGCTAGAGTGGTAGTCATATCATGAACATCCTTGAATGCCAGGCTGAGTAGGTTTTCTGTAATTTAACAGATAATAGAGAACCATCAAAAGGTTTGTTTTTCAATTTTGATTTGTGGGGTAGGGGAGTTCAGTTGTAAGGTTTTTTTTTGGTTTTTTGTTTTTGTTTTTTCATCAGAACCATGTTTTGAGGAAGAGTAATCTGATAACATGTATATGATGGGTTGAAGGGTGAAGAGACTGAAGGTAAAAAAAAAGTTTGAGGGCTACTATCATGGTTTATTTAAGAGGTAATGATGACATGAAGTAGGCTGGTAGCAGTGAAAGTGGAAAGGACAGGACAAATGCAAGAGAAAATATGAAATTGCCATCTATAAGTAAACATTGTTATCCAGTAGTTTGAGAGGACACTCACCTGATTTATGGTACATTAGTATAAGGGGAAATTTTGTTTCTCAAATACTTATTCCACAGAGAGGAAATCAAAACTGGTTGTGAATGAGCTTATGCCCCAACAGTACTTTGGTATAAGCTTAAATGTAATTCTAGAAGTGATGAAAGACAGTTTTCATCTCTTCATCATCCAGAGGGAAGTTTAGTTGAATCTTTTAAAGTCCAAAGGAGAGAAATTAAGCTAACACATATAACATATAACATTGTCTTTTAAGTTTTGTCTGAAAAGGAGGGGGCTGGAGTTAACTGCAGAAGACTGAAATACAATGGAAACATGATTCTTTCCTATTTTGATGACCATAGTAAACTTTTATAAGTGTGCATATATAGAGGTCAAAATTTTGTAATCCTTTAAGTAAGACCAAAATGTGTAAGGCGATTGATCCCAATTCTTTCTTAGGCAATATTTATTGAGTGACTATTCTGTAAATAATACTATGTATGTGATATATGATGTTGAGAAATAAGTAAAACATTTATTAACTACTTCCCATGAGTCAGGCACTATGCTAAATACTGGGGAAACAAATACAATTAAGACAGTACCTGCCCTGAAGGAATTCACGCTCTAATGAAAGAAGAAAATATTTACAGGGTAGGTAGAAAAGAGAGAACTTAGCAGCCTGATGTGGAGCTATCTAGTTAGTGAAAGGTGAATTATCAGACACTGGATTCCAGGGCACAGTACAGTTACCAGTGGGGTGGAGATGATGGTCTAATGGTTTAGAGCAGTGCAGGAAGTAATATGTCAGAAAACACCCATATTCTTTGCCTTTGTCTCAAGTACTCTCAAAAAGAGAGGATAGTACTGTTGTATTCCAAGAAGAAAAATACACATATTGGTCCCTTGAAATCAATATTTAAAAGACTTCAAACATTGTGCTTTGTTTTTAAATTTATACTGGAAGACAACACACCAGAGCCATAACTAGATGTGATGCACTAGCCCTCTGAGACATCATAAAAAGCATTTGTCTGAACCTTAATTTTTTTTTTAAATCACACTTGTTATATTGGCCTTACAAGGCTTTTCATAACTTCTATATAGACAGCCCTGAAGAAAATAGAGTCAAATAAAAGGCTTCTAACACTTTAAATGACTACCTTGCAATATTCTTACAACATCTGGGTATCTCAAATGCATCTGAAGCTATGGATATACTAAAATCCATTACAGCTTGAATGGAAAGCTAATAACAGCAACAAACTTACTGTAAACACAGTGGGCTGTTTTTGCTGGAGGCTAAATGCTCAGTAGTGTTTTCCGCTATTTGAATACTTATAAAGTGTTTTTCTCTGTGTGCCTCTCTCTGTCTCTCTTTATGGCCCCAAGTTCCATTTCTTCTCCATCTGCAATAGCAACTATTAAAGCCCCCAGAATTAATCCTAGAAAACTAAACACTAAGAGTTATCAAATATATTCTTGTATAATCTGGTGTGTCTGAGTGTAATTTAAAACTTAACATCAGGAGCATAAATAGGTGCTCAGTATTTAAGGAAAAGAAATGATGCACTATCTGTGTACACATCTCCAACCAAAGTACAGAAGCCTAATGTTGGAAATTTTAATTGCTAGATACAAATATATTTTTAATTAAAAAATGAATAAGTAAGGCTTTCCAGAACATCTCAAAATTTCCTCTATTTCAAAATGGAACTATCTTTAAACAGAGTGGAATTCTAAAACATAGAATCAAGAAATTATATCTAATTAAACTCATATTGAATAGGTTGACCACCTGGGGAATAGCTTAGAGACTTAGTGCTTAAGAGGTAGCTCATCAAGAAGTCATGAGAAAAGTCATAAAATATAGACAAGCCATCAGCTGAGTACAGATGTAAAAAGAGAAAAAAAAGCACAAAACAGAAGATTTCTACAGCTGACAGAGGCATACACAGACTATGAATCTAAGTAGTTAAGGAAAAAAATGAATTATAGAGTAGTAACTTCCTTCTCCACTCTCTTCTATTGCAAGATACATGGGTTTTATTGGACAGATTAATATTATAGATGAAAAGCATGGAAACCGAGAAAACTTAAGCAAAATATGTAATCTATAAACAACAATTTCCATTGCCTTAAGTCATTCAATTTCACTAATGTCATAAAACTAAAATTGCTATTTTGCTATTACAAAGGGAAACATTTCCTTTTCACTTTCCCTACAGAATCTTCTGTTGTAGGTCTTCACTTAGTGGTATCAAATACTCCACATTTCTCTTATGTGGATTTTATGGATATGATAATTTACATCACATCAACATAGCCAGGGCCAATTTCTACTCTGTAATAGGATGGAGTAACTCATTAAAAACAATGAGATTTGCACCTGAACACCAAACAGTTTAATTCACTTTAATGAAGTTTCCTACTTTACCACTGAACAAAGTAAAAAGTTTCAAAACTGCTACCTAATCATTTTTTTTTAATTCTACTTCTGTTTAGATTAGTACTTTGGAACTCTTTAGAACTAAAAATGTCTTTTAAAATGTGCTCTGTGTGGCTGAAAAGAATAGCTATATTTATTTAATGAATTGGGATAAATGGTAGTGACTGTAATTCAGTTGACATAAGGTCAATTTTTTCTCTTGATTTCTAGTTTCTAATAATATTCCCTAGGGAAGCTTTTGAAAAAATTCCCCCTGCTCCACTCTGAGAGGGATCTCATTTAGTTTAATTGTCACTGTCATCCTACAGTGACAAAGAGAAAAAGTCAAAGGAATTATCTAGATAGCCCAGACTCCTAAATACACTGCTGGAGAAAAATCAGAGCCTACCTAGTCCCAGTGTAAATACCTGCCATTAATTTCTGAGCTTGGACAAGGTTCATATGAAGGGGTTTGCCTTTATCTAGATCCTGGTCCCTAGAAAAGAGTTATGGATAAGGTGGTCATATTATCTTTATATAATAGTAACTGATGCATGTGTATGTATGTACACACACAAACATATATATACACATGTGTATATACATATATGTAGATATATTTATTGTTTGTAAAGTACTTCATATATGTAAACTTCTTTGATCCTTGCAATAACCCTACAAGGAAAGTACTGTTACAATTCTCATTTTACACATGAGGAAGTTGAGGAAGAAAGAGGTAACTTGACCAAGGACACACTGTCAAGCAAATGGCAATGAATATTTCTTAAGTACCTACTATGCATCAGGAATTATGCTAAGCACTGTAAATAAAGGCCAAACAACAGCTAGTAACTCTCTGAGACAAGATTGGAATGCAAGCCTTTCTTTTTCCAAGTTCAGAGTTCTTTACACTCTGTCATATACCTAATCAATTTATTTCCATTTCTTTATCTATAAAATTAAAATAGCCTTCACTAAGGCTTTCAAAAGTTTATAATAGCATGGAAGTAATACTGTCTCTCTGAAGGTCATATCAATGGAACACAAGCTCTGTCTTGTCCTACCAAGCTGAAAAGGCTTGGGAGTATAAGCCCAACGACCATATATCCTGTTGTCTAAGGATCAGTCTAGCTGCATTCTAGAAAAGCTCACTGCCAGAAGGGGACTGACTTCAAGGTGACTTCATTTTCAACCACAGCAATTAATCAATGTCATTTATGAAGGCAAACAACTTTAAAAGATTTAAAAAGTCTGATCAATTCAATAACAAACCATAATTCTACTGGACCTATGATAAAAGCTATCCAGGAACTGACTTTTGAATTTATGAAACTCGTATGTGAAATTCAGATGATTCTCACATGGATTCTTACCACATAAAGAAAGATAAACTCTAGGGGTAGAGCCACTTGGCAGAGTAGAATAAACATTATAGCTGAGTTGTCCCAACATTCTTCTCAAAATAATTTAAAAATAAAACCTCAAATCAAATTCTGGAGTGGTAGACCAACAAAAGGTCAGGGTGAGCCATTCTTCTAGCCCAAGAGGTCAGAGAGATTTGTGACACATGCATTAAGGCTGGCAAGAACACCCTGTTGATGCAACACCAGTGGTGGGACTAGGTGGTGGTGACAGAAGCAGCAACAGCTTTAGGAGGTCTCAAACCAGAGATGTTAAGGGGATCAGCAACTAGTCAGAAAGAGATTACAGAGAAATCCCAGGCACAGGATCAGCTACTATTTGGTGACTATTGCCTATATCCACTTCTAGGTCACAGTTCAAGGGCACAGAGGAGCATGTCCAGTACCAAGAGAATAAGGGTCCAGAGAAACAGTATTGATGTCAATCCCAAGGGATCAGGTGCCCTTTTGGGGTCAGGACAAGAGTACAGACAAGGAAGGCAATGGCCACAGTTCTCCTCAGATCATACTACCTTGGAAAAACAGAAAAATTTCAAATCCCCAGAATTAGCTCCGAAAATAGTGCAAAAAAATGCCACACCCTCCCAAGAAATGCACTAGAAAAATGAGCACACAACAACAAAAAAGAACTTGACCACAAAATGTTACTACAGTGACAGGGAAGATCAAGACACAAACACAGTAGACAAGAATGTCAAAACAGCCAAAAGCAAAACCACAAAAAAAAAAGTGAATGAGACACAAGTATAAAAAGAATTCCTGAAAGGGCTAAAAATTATTTTCAAAATCAAATAAGAGGCGTAGAGGATAAAAAAGATAAGGAAATGAGAGAAAGGAAAGAAAATTATGAAAAGCAAAATTTGAAGCATAAATTAAAATCAATTGGAAACTACACAATCTAATGCTAAAGAATGAGTAGGTAAAAGAATAAATCATAAAAATGATCTATAATTTCATTAAAGAGGGAGGCAGAGGCAAGATAGTGGAGTAAAATGCAGGGACTTACCTTAGTTCTCCCCCAAACTACTCTAAATACCTTTAAAAAATGACTCTATATAAATTCTAAAGTAGCAGAATCCACAAAAAGAGAGAGTGAAACAAATTTCCAGACCAGGGCAGCTTGGGAGGTCTGGAGGAAAGGTCTGTTGCACCAGGATGAGAGAGGAGCATAGTACAGCTCAGACCACGCCAGCACAGATCTGGCCCCAGCAAACCCCGGCACAATTGGATCACTGGCAGTGGCTGTTTCCAGACCTCTCAGCCCACAGATACCAAAGAAAACTTAGAAGGTCAGCAGGTGAGGTCTGTCTGTCACACCTAGGTGAGAACAGTGTAGGCTATGCCAGCAAAGACCCAGCCCCAGCAAACCAAAAGCAGGCCTGGGGAGTGACTGAATCAGCAGCAGCAGCAACAGTCCCTGCTTCTGGAGCTCTCAGCCAACAGATACTAAGGGGGTGGAATAACTGGTCAGAAGGAGATTACAGGGGTCTTTTTGCTAGCACTGAGGCAGGACTCTGTTTCTTTGTTCTTACTCAGATCCAGGTCACAGTCCTGAGTGGCAATCCCAGGGCAAGAAGGAGTACCAAAATAGCAGAACTTGTAGCTCCAGTGGAGGGGGGGGGGACCTTCCTCACAGTTCCAAGGCAGAAGAGAATGCCTGTGGTCACTCACAGACTAGAGCACAGGCCAGAAGCCTAGTAAACACCTCTCCTTAGATCATACCACTTTGGAGAACTGAAAACTTACAGGTCCCCAGAAATATCTCTGAAGACAGCTACACAAAACCCCTAAAGCTTGAGATGATGTGCCCTCCACCCTGGAAGCAGAGCCCTACTATAGCAAAAAGTAAAAAAAAAAAAAATGGGAAAATGAACAGGGAAACAACAACAGCAACAAAACTCTGACTATAGAAAGTTACTACAGTGACAAGAAAGATCAAAACCACACACTCAGAAAAAGATAAAGGCAAAGATTCTACAACTAAAGCCTCCAAGACAAGTTTGAATTGGTCTCAGGCCATGGAAGAGCTCAAAAAGGATTTTGAAAATCAAGTAAGAGAGGTAGAGGAAAAATTGGGGAGAGAAATGAGAATGATGCAAAAAAATTCATGAAAAATGAGTCAACAGCCTGGTAAAGGAGACACACACACACAAAAATACTGAAGAAAATAACACCTTAAAAACCAGACTAGGCCAAATAGTAAAAGAGGTCCGAAAAGCCAATGAGGAGAATACCTTAAAAAGCAAAATTGGCCAGATGGAAAAGGAGGTCCAAAAGCTCAATGAATAATTTCATTAAAGAGAATGACAACAGTGAGACAACATACCAAAATTTGTGGGATGCAGCCAAATCAGCACTTAAAGGGAAATTTAAACATCTAAAAGTATTACAATAAAGGAGACAAAGAGAAGACCAAAGAATTGGGCATACAACTAAAAAAAAAAAACAGAAAATGAATTTTAAATCCTTCTTTAAACAACAAAATGAAAATCCTGAAAATCAAAGAAGAGATTAATAAAATTGAAAGTAAAAAACAATTCAACTAATAAAAGTAGAAGCTTGTTTTGTGGGGAAAAAAGGATAAACAATAAAATAGATAAAATATTGGATAATTTAATTTAAAATAAGAAAAAAAATCAGAATCAAAAATGAAAAAGGTAAATGCACCACCAATGAAGATGAAATTATTGATAAAGTAATTATTAGTTGTTATTTTGCCAAATTATATGTTAGTAAAACTGACAATCTAGATGAAATGGATGCATATATACAAGAATATAAATTGTCCAGATTAACAGAAGAGGAAATAGCATACTTAAATAATCTTATCTTAAAAAAAGAAATTTAACAAACCATGAATGAGCTCCCTAAGAAAAAATCTCCTAGACCAGATGGAATTACAATTGAATTCTACTGAACATTTAAGGAACAATTCATTTTAATTTTTTACAAACTATTTGAAAAAAATAGATTTTAAAAAAAGAGTCCTACCAAAACCTTTTATGACAAACATATGACTTTCATAACTAAACCATTGAGAGAAAAAAAAGAGAAAAAAAAACTATAGCCCCAATTTTCCTAATGAATATTGATGCAAAAATTGTAAGTAAAATATTAAAGAAGATAATGGGACAGCTAGGTTGCAGAGTGAATAGATTTCCAGGCTAGAGTCAGGAAAATTCATCTTCCTGAGTTCAAATCTGGCTTCAAAGACTTATTAGTTGTGTGACCCTAGGCAAGCCATTTAGCCCTGTTTGTCTCAGTTTCTTCCTTTGTAAAATGAGCTGGAGAATGAAATGGCAAACCACTCCAGCATTTTTGTCAAGAAAATCCCAAATGGGGTCATGAAGAGTCTGAAATGACTGAAATGATTAAACAACAGCAACCAAATCAAAGAGATAACAACAATATTTCACAAAGATCATACACAGTGACCAGGTAGAATTTATACCAGGAATGCAGGGTTGGATCAATATAATGAAGATGATTAGCATAAATGAACATAGCAATAACAAAAACACAAAAATCTTATGCTTATCTTAATAGACACAGAAAAAGCTTTTGACAAATTACAACACTCATTTCTATTAAAAACAACAGAAAACACAAGAATAAATGCAACATTTCTTAACATAAGTAGCACCTATCTAAAACAAAGAGCAAGCAATATCTGTAATGTGAATAAACCAGAAGCCTAACCAATAAGATCGAGTGAAGCAAGAATGTCCATTATTACCACTATTATTCAATATTTTTATTAGAAACATTAGCTCCACAAATTAGATGAGAAAAGGAATAAAAATAGGTAATGAGTAAACAAACTTATCACTCTCCACAGATGATATGATGGTATATACAGAGAACCCTAGAAAATCAACAAATAAACTAGATGAAATAAGTAACAACTTTAGCAAAGTTGCAAGATATTAAATTATCTTACTTAAATTATCAGAATTTTATATACTATCAAATAAAAACAAAGCTGGAAGAAATAAAAAGAGAAATTGCATTTAAAATAAATACAGACAATACAAAATACTTGGGAGTCTGTCTACCAAGACAAACACAGGCACTATATGAAAACAATTATAAAATATTTTTTCACACAAATAAAGACTGATCTAAACAATTGGAGAAATAGTAATTACTCACATGTAAAGTGAGCCAATATAATTAAAATGAAAATCCTACCTAGGTCAGTTTACTTAGTCCCATACTAAACTACTAAAAATTATTTTATAGAGCTAGAAAAATCATTACTGAATTCATCTGGAAGAACAAAAGGTCAAGAATATCAAAGGAATCAATGAAAATAATATAAAGGAAGGTGGCCTAGAAGTACCAAATTTCAAATTATATTATAAAAAGGTAATCACCAAAAAAAAAAAAAACTAGTACTGGCTAAGAAATAGAATAGTGGATCAGTGGAATAGGTTAAGTATACCATATACAGTAGTAGATAACCATAGTAGTCTAGTCTATGATAAACCAAAGAACTAAGCTTTTGGGGCAACAACACAGCATTTGAAAAAAATTTTCTGGGAAAACTGGAAAGCAGTTTGCCAGAAACTAGACGTAGACCAACATCTCATACTGTATGCCAAAATAATGTCAAAGTGCATAAGTGATTTAGATATAAAGGATGATATCATAAGAAAATTGGAGGAGCTTGAAAAAAATTTACCTCTCAGATCTATGGATCAGGGAAGAACTTATGTAGGACTACACAAGAGACAGAGAGGATCACATAAACACAATAATTTCAATTCCATGAAATTAAAAAGATTTTGCACAAATAAAATTAATGCAGCCAAAATTAGAATGAAAACTGGAAACTGATAAAAATGTTTATAGCAAATTTCTCTGATAAAGACTTAATTTCTTATACATAGGGAACTCAGCTAAACATAAAAAGGGTATTTCCCATATGATAAATGATCAAAGAATATAAGCAGTTTTCAGAAGAAAAAAATTAATGCTATCAATAGTCACATGAAAAAGTGTTTAAATCACTGTTAATTAGAGAAATGTAGATTAAAACACCTCTAAGGTAACACCTCACAGCTATCAGATTGGGAAACAGCAGAAAAGGAAAATGACAAATGCTGAAAGGGGTACAAAAAAAATTGGGACACTAATGTACTGTTTGTGGCATTTTGAACTAACCCAATCATTCTGGAGAACAATTTGGAAATACTCTCAAAAGGTTATAAAAACTGTGCATACCCTTTGACCTAGCAATACCACTACTAGGTCCGTAACCCAAAGAAATATAAAAAAAATGGAAAGAGACTTATTTGTACATAAAAATATTTATAGCAGCTTTCTTTGTGGTGGCAAAGAACTGGAAATCAAGGAGATGTTCAACAACTGGGAAATGGTTGAACAAGTTGTGGTATTATTGTAATAATACATTATCGTACTATAAGAAATGACAAGCAATATGGTTTCAAAAAAACCTGGAAAGCGTTATATGTGCTGATTCAAAGTGAAGTGAAAAGAACTGGGAGATCATTGTGCACAATTACAGCAACATCATAATTGTGATAAATTATGATGAAACTTAGCTTCTCTGATCAAGGCAATGATCCAAGACAATTCTAAGGGACCCATGATGAAAAATGTTATTTATGTCCAGAGAGAGAACTGGATGAACTCTGTGTGCAGATTAAAGTATACTTTTTCACTTTTTTTGTTTTTTTTTCTGTGTGTGTATTTTTTTTGGCAATAAGGATAATATAAAAATTTATTTTGCATGGCTTCACATGTATAATTGATAATATATTACTTGCCTTCTCAAGGGGTAGGAGAGGAATCAGCAAAGATGTTGAAAATGTAGAACTCAATTAAAATATAACTGGTAAATATTTAACAAAATAAATAAAAATATACTTTAAAAAGACAAATCAATCAGTGTTATATATTTACTCTTGATTGAGCTTTTTAAAATGATGATTTTTGAAAGAAGACAGAAAGCCTGAAACAATGCAATCTTGGCCTAAATAAAGTTCTTATTTTTTATACTTTTTTGTTGGAATTTTGCCAAGGTTGTTGTTTTGTGTGTGTGTGTGTGTGTGTATATGTGTGTGTGTATATGCATACCTACACAAGCATATATGTGTGGATAAATATATACATGTGTATGTATTTACATACATATATATCTATACATCTACATCTATATATATATCCTCAATGTTTCTTAGCACTTATTGAAAATTCTATGTCACATGTGATAAGGATGACATAAAAAATCATTATTTGATGCCAAGTATTAACAGTTTTTGCCACCAATGATGACAATTAAAGCTTTCATCTAAGGCCTCACATATCTTAAACTATCCTACCACTCTGCTACTGTCAAAATAGATAGAAATACTTGTGTCTAAACAAACACAAGCACTGCCTTATTGAAAGTATGAAAAATAACATGGTTTCATCTAGGTCAAAGGGTATAGACGTAATACAAATATAGGGGGCATGATTCTCCTTCCTGACAAAACATTATATAGGGCCACCATCTCCAAACTTCTTTGATCCTGTACCCCATCAGTAAAATGCTCTTAATATATATATATATATAAATTATATACATGTACTACATATATACATATAGAAAGAGAGAAATCATATAGGGTGTATTAAAGACAGAAATTAGAGAGATAAAGATAAAATAAATAAAACTTTAAAATAAAATATTGCTTAACAATAGAAAAAACTTTTTACTCTCACTAAAACATATTTTTCATAATTCATAATGATTTTAGTGAAATAGATATGAATGAATATATTTGGTTATTTTTTTTTAAATCTTGGTCTAACACTTTGTGATGCAGCAATCTGAAGGTCTGGTTTAGTCAGTCAACAAGCATTTATTAAGCTCCTACTATGTGTTAAGCATTGGTTCAAAGTTAAGCTTATTTCATTACTTGGCTTTACTGACTGTTATAGATGAAAAAGTTATCCCATAGAGACACTTAGATTTAAGCAGAAGCACATTGCTAGCTGTGTTTAGTAAATCATACCTCATTTTTCAATCCTATCCAATAATCATGCAAAAGTTTTTGTTGAAATTCATCCTAATTTCCATCTTTCATAATGTTCACCAATAGTTTTAGCAAACTTATCAGATGTTGCATATATGTGCACATTAATTTTAAAACCCATCAAAAGTCTTTGTAAGATTTTTAAACAAGTTAGCAAATTCTGTTTCCAAGTTAAGTATGCAAATATGAATGTTTTTTCGTGGAAAACACACGTTGTTTTGGCACTTTATTTTTGAAGGTTAATTTAGTTAAAATTAGATAATATAATCTGCAAATCCATTTAACTAGGCACATGTCAAGTGCAATTCCTCATAATACACTGAAAACAAATAATTGGGTGAAGAGGCCACTCTCAAAGCCTTCCTCACAGTGGACCTCCTATTACTGACTTCAGTATATTTCTCAGGCAATTTATGATACATTATCATCAGTCTGAAAGTATATGCCTTATCGTACTTTCAGTGTTAAAACAAACATTACATATTAGGAAAGTTTAATATTATTATTTTTATCTATTGCTTTCTCCTCAAATACCAATGTATTATCTCAGATGTACCCCGCTTTGTGGTGGGTACTCCTAGGATGCCAAATTAGACCTACTTATTAAATAGTTTCTATTTATAATAAGCTCTGTTTTAATGCATTTAACAGGTATTTGAAAAGTTGTTTATATGCTTTCAAGTTCATATATAATTAACCAGAAGTTATATAGCATTGAACATTAAAAATTTTAATCATGTTTAAAATGAAAATTTCTATAACTTTCAGTATAAGAATGATAATAATAGTGAATAGATAAATAGGAAAAATAGAGGGCTTTGGGGTGACTTTTATAAATTACTTCATTAATCCTCACAACTTTGTGAGTTATCATTACTATCGTCTTATTTTACAAATGAAGAAACTGAGGCTGAGGTTAACTACATTATTCAAAGTGACTTGGCTACCAAGTACCCAAAGTCAAATTTGAACTTAGGTCTTCTGGCCTTAAATTCTAGAACTCCATCCACTATGCTACTAGATATTCCTTTAAAATTATAATATAAAATGCATTAAAATGATACATATTTCCAGCATTATAAAACTTAAATGCAAAAATGAATTTTTTTTCCCAAGCTTTCACCTTCAGCATAAATCAATCAAACAAACTAGTATTTATTAAGTGCCTACTATTTGCCAGGTACTGTGCTAGAAAACAAGTGCAAAGAATAAAACAATGCCTACTGGAAATGAGCTTACATTCTAATGGATATATCATATTCACTATAAACATGACAATAAAGGTTTTAGAAGCACAATAAACCAAGTTAACAAGGTTCAGAGAGCTGAAAAGGAATTTAAAGATGATATAGCTGAGAGAGGTAAAATTAGTGACAGAGCCAGGACATTTTATATCATCTTCTTTGTGTATTTGTGTTGAGGTCAAGAACTTTATACTTAAATGACAATAGTTTAACAAAGTCCATTTTCATCGTTGCACAAATCCAAACCTTAACTAAATGGCATACTTAGCTATACAGAGGACTATCTCTGTCCAATAACTTTTTATGTGCTGAACTGTTAAGTTCTCACTCTGTTTTTGCTTGTTGAATATTAGGTTTGTCAACCTGGCTATTGCCTCACTATTGTAATGAAATCCAACCCTCCACATCAATGCCCATTCAGGATATAAGAACTAGTATACAGACTGAGTGACACCATGTGTCACATGAGAAACAACGCTACAATTGCTGGATCTACATGGTTATGTCTGCCCATGGTCATGGAGAAGCACCATGGAAAGTTGAACAATTAAGAGGTGATGACTACTATAACTTGGAGATTTTTCTTAATGAAACCAAGAGCACATGCAGTGTGCTCTAAAGTTCCAAGTCCATTTTATGTTTGTCCCTTATGCTGTACATGTGCTTGTACTATTGGTATGTCACATGTTTATAATTACAAATATCATGGCAACCAAAGACCTTAAATTCCTGTTGTATCTTCCCTCCATGGAGCCCTAGATACATTATGGAAGAGATGGGAGTGACTATTGTAAGAGACAATCATGAAGGGGTGGCTTTGGGGTTAAACAGATCAAAGTTGTAGTTAAGAGCATTGTGAGTTAAATAGGTTATATCTGGACTTAGGAGCAAGAAACTCATAAATATTCTCAGTAGGTCAAGAATGACATATGGCTATGAGCCGACTCCATCTTGGTTTTGCTCTACCCACTCCCTCCTTAAGCAGTGTCAATAACACTCGCATAGCTTAAGAACTAAGGCCCTGCACAGACTTGTGCCCAGCTGCTTTCTGTAGCACTCATAAGATTTGTGTGTCACTTTCCTCAGAATTCTTACATCACGAGCAGCCAGTCCACAAAACTAAACTTTATAAGTTGTAGTTCCCACATTGGAAAGTACTGTGCACATGGTAGGCAAGGGAGAAGTTTGTTATATTTATATCATCTCCTGATTGATTCATTCTTTTCTATTCTGAGTCATTCTGATCTATTCATTCTTTTGTGAAAGTAACTTTTTTTCAGGGAGAGGATGGAGGAAAGGATTCTATAACTATGATCTCACAGGCATAGTTAATTCCCAGTATGGAAAATTTCCTCCACCAATATAGATGGTCAACTTTATTCCAACTTATATTCTTAAAGAACGATCGGTTAAGTGAAGATACAGCTAATTAATACCATCAAACCTCTCCAGCTCTGACATTCTGAGGTGAAATGTACACATTCTCTAAAGGTAGGGAAATATTAGACTGTGAATCATACCATCCTCTCTGTTACTTGAGAAGTCCTGAGATATGTATATGATCCTTCCAAACAGAAAAAAATTCACCTCCTTGTATGGAAGTTTGGAACTAGCTATAAAACAGCACTTTCATTAGTGCTATATATTAATATTCATATATCTGCCTTTGGTCTCTTTAGATAGCTCTCATTTTTTCTCCAGGGGCAGTCAAATTTCATTCTTGGGAATATCTTATTCTGGGATGATTCCCCTATGGAATTGTAGGACAAGGAATTTTTAGGACAAAGAATTTCAGGAAAATTTGGGATAATTCAAACCTTTGAAATCTACTTGTTTTCAAAAGCTAGGGTACATGTCAGACTATACCTGATTGTTCCTTCCATATTTCTTCCTAACTCTAATACAGTACTTCCTCCCAAAATTCCTTTCATTTTGGACAACTAGTCCCTTCTTGATAGTAAAAATCAGATCCAGAACAGCAAGTTTATTGTCACTTTCTTCACCTTTTGAAGATGAATATAAAGGCATTAAGAGAGACATTTAAGTTTTTTACTTAACGTAACATAATGGCAGTTTCACCACTTATTGACCTTAAATTATTAGAGAGGTAACCTTTGGCCATAAAATGGCAGATATAATTCCTGTGATTTACTTATTCCTGATAAGTCTATTACTTACTAGAATTCTTAATAAAAATGCCAAACCTATCAGCAGTAATTTCCAAGTGTAACAATTTTCACTAGCAGCAACAGTTATTTTTTTAGTTATTAAAACTGAATGTAGGCATATGTTACCATTCTAGTTATTATACCAAGATATTAAACAGGCTTGATGTTTTCTTTCTAGGAGTTCACATTGTTTGTCCAAATGGCATTCCATAGATAATCGTAATTATGATAATAGTATTAATAATATTATCTGAACAAACTAACACAGAAAACTTAAAGCTAGTCTAAGAATCTAATATAGGAAAATTTTATGCACCTTTATATATTAAGTATATCATAATTTTGGTAATTCATTAGGTCTGAGAAGAAATTAACATAACTTTTAAATCTATTGTCAAAGCATCAACAGTTCTTGCTACTAGAATGCACTGCTGAAACAATTAAACAATTGATTACCATCTATCTGAGAAAGAAAAGGGTGTGTACATGATGGGGAAAGAGGTAACAGAGAGGTATTCTTGCCTAAAATAATGAATAAAAATGGATAACCTTTTGGGAATCCATTGAACTCAAGGCATTTATAAATAGAAATAATAAATATTTTAAGTAACAATATATTAAATAAGCCTACATATACTGCTCCACATACAAAAACAATAACTTTCTACTCCACTGGCTCTTTTTGCCTCTCTCTGAAAACTCTGTCCTTTCCCAACTGTGCTACTTAGTTACAATAAGGTACTGAGCAGTGAAATAGTTTATCAGAACAGTCCACAGATGCTGACTTGTTGAGTGATCAATTAGCTTTAGGTTCAAGAATGGAAGAATGAATGAAATGTATTTTTAAGCACTTATTTTTACTAAAGATTATATATCTCTGAGAATAAAAACAGAAAAGTAACATTTTCCTGTAATAAACTTATCATTAAATAGGAGAAAACACATATAGGACAGTGGTGGCCAGGGATGGATATTTTGGTTTGGAAAGTTACAGAAATAGTGAGTCACAGAGGAATAGATTTACATGCCCAACAAGGAAGAAGGAAAGAAGGAAGGAGGAAGGGAAGAAAGGAAGGAATGAACAGAAACAAAGGAATGAAGGACATATGCCAGGCACTATACAAAGCAATTTTCAAATATTATTTCATTTGCTCCTCAGCACAATTCTAGGAGGTAGAAATGATTATTATTTCTATTTTACAAATAAGAAAACTAAGGCAGACAGAGGTTAGATGATTTGATGTGGATCACATAGCTAGGAAACGTCTGAGGCCAGATTTGAACTAGGTCTTCCTGATTCAAGGCCTGTCATTCTATTTACTGTGCGATAGCTTCCAAGAACCAATGAAAAAGGAGATGCAATTGTGGTTCCAGAAACATAAAGGTTTGAGGTGAGTGGAAGTGGGGCACACAAGGAGCACAAATATGGCATGGCTCATTTGTGAGATGACTGTGAATCATGTCTAGATCCAATCCTAGATGTACTGCGTGACTGAAGCAAATACCAATTTCCAAAGCAGGCTCTAGCATTTGATTTTCCAACCCTATAATGATCTGAAATTAGAAGGCAAAGCCTTCAAAAGTCACCAGAATCACACAAATCACTTTTACACTCAGTTCATTCCTATTAATAAAATATCAACTTAGAAACACATTAACAAATTTCCAGAATCTCCACTGGCCAATTCTTGTTCTCATGGTTTAACTCCTTAGTCTCACTAAAAGTCTCCACGTCATTCTAATTTTCTATTTTTCCTCTGTTACATCATAGCCATTCAGGAGGCCAGTTATTCCATTGGTGATGATGAACAGTTAGGATTACATACTGTTTGGGATTGGTGGTCATGGTGTTGCAAGTATAGGACTATTTCTTTCCCCTCCCCCCATCCCCAGTCTTAAAATTATAGAAGAAAACATCTTTAGAAGACATTAAATTCAACTCCCATCCATTTTACAAATAAGGATACTTGATGCCCAGACAGGTAATTTGAATCGTCAAAGGAAACACATATAGTAAGTGGCAAAATCACAATTTAAATCCAAATCCTCTAATTCTAAATCTAAGACAGTTTTTTAAAATTATTTTTAAGTTATAAAAATCTATTTTGTCTTTCCCTCTCAAATAAAAAGAGTAAGAATAAAAATTTAAAAAAAAACTCCTTATAGCAAATATACATGGTCAAACAAACTGCATTGGCAATGTCCAATACACACATGTGTGCGTACATGTGCGCACACACACACACACACACACACAAGGGTTCTGTACTCTGAGTTCATGACCTGTCTATCAGGGAGTGGCTATGAAGCTCTATCATAGGTATTGTGGAATCCTAGTTAGTGACTGCATGGATCAGGATTAAGACCTTCGAAGTCAACACTCTCTGTTACACCACAGTTCAATCCCAGCAGTTGTACTTCATTGGTAGGCCATGTGATATGCTAGACTGAGAACTACACTAGGAGCTGGAAAACTTTTTCTAGTTACTTGAATGCTACATATTGGACAAATCACCCAATGTCACAGAACCGGTTTCCTTGTTAATGAAATGGAAATGATAGGATCATAGTTTTAGAACTGAAAGGGACTTGAAAAGATGTCTATCCCAAGCCCCTCATTTATAGTTCAGAAAACTGAAGCCCAGGGAGGTTAAATGACTGGTCCACAGGAAGCAAAGTCACACAGGCAGCAAACATAAAAAGCAGGATGCAAACCCAGGTACTCAGCCTCCACAGCAAATGTTGTTCTACTTTATTAAATACCACCTCAAATACCACCAATATTATCAAATACAGGGCAGCCTAAGGACTGAAGGAAATAATAGATCCCCAAGTTTCTTGAAAACAGCAAAGTGCTATACAAATATAAGGTAATGTTGATTAAAATGTTTTCATTTTCTGAGTTTCAAAATTCATTTGATTCAATAACTCTAAAACTGTAATGATAAACATTTTTTTTCTCCACAACCTTGGCAGGACAAAACAAAACAACAAAATATTCACATCGGCTTAATGACACATATGTATTCAGATGTAGGCACACAAAAATGAAATTGCATAAGGTAGATTGTTGTTTATTATTCTCAAAAAAACATTTTATCTGTAAATCGTTCAAATACACTCTACATTAATCCTTGAAAAAGCAAAAGCACTCTTTTGAAATCAGATAATATGTTGTTCTGTTTAGATAATTACTGTACAATGTCAAGTAGTACCATGTTTCTATTCAGAATACTATTAAAAATAATATGGTAACAGGAATATTTTTTAAAAGCCATGCCTAATTTTAGATATTGTGCCCACCTATGAATGCACTCCATTTTTCTAACTATGAAAACAGAATTTTGATTTTGATATGGGCAAATTATTTTTCTTAAGGCTATTTACTCCAACTCTCTTATGGTAATGATACCCATACTTTAGAATAAGTCCACGAACTTCAGAACTATATGTTGATTAAGAACAACAAAAAAAGAGAAACTTCTCTAACATATATTTATGGAAATATTCTTCTCACCTACAGTTAATTACGGATTTAATTAGTCTACTTTAAAACATCTCATTTGTATGTATATATAATTTTAGCCATTTAAAAATATTAAGGACATACTTTGCTGCTTAGTTTCTAAATGTCCAAAGGCCATTTAATAAATTGGAATTGTTTTCACTTCAAGGATGAACATAAATCCAGATACTAGTGAGTTCAGTAACCCTCTTACATATCACTGGCAAAGAAAAACCAAGATCAGTTAACATCCTAAACATACACTATGAAAATATAATTTTCCACCCAGCATCTTATGTGTAGTAAATCACTTAATAAATATGTACTCACTAATTCATTAATTGAAAGAATTCCTAAGATGCCCCATTATTTTCTGTAATAGTGATTCTTTGGTGATGATTAGTAGTAATGAGTTTCAGGTAATACTTATGTGTGAACATGTTACCTAAATTTATATTCATCTATATCTATCTATCTATCTATGTTCCACAAATAAAGCTAATTTTTAAAGTGAGAAGTTAAGGAAGAGAAAAAGCAGATATTATAATAACCTAGAGTCAAATATGCAAACTGGACATCTGCTGTCCAGATTTTAGCACAAATGTTGTCAGAGTAATAAATTTCACAACCTTCAGCTAGGGGGGGAAAGCAGATACCTGGTTCATAAAGCTAAAAGAAGCAAAAACCTAAGCTGTTACTAGTAAATATCCTCCAGTTACTGGAAACTGAGATCTTTACAGACTAAACACTTGAATGAATTCAACATGTCAAGTTGCAAAGGGCATTCAGACAAATGTAAACAAGTGAGTAGGTTGGAAAGCACCATCAGGTGAATGTCAAAGGAGTGAGAATCTTAAGAGAAAAAAAATGGGCCATGTGATTGGGGAAAGATTGGGCAGCTTAGATAAGAGAACAATTGTAAAGACAGAAATGTAAGCGGACACCAACAGCCAAAATAGAAGGGTCTGGTTCAAAAAATATGTTAGTTGTCAAAATTCGTATGACTTAAATTTTAGAGTATCAGTGAAGAAATTTCTCCTATGTGTGCATAGGGATTGAGTGATAATTGATCATGTAAAGAGCCAAACTAGAGTCCTAAGTTTTGTCTCAAATTATCCCATTTTAGATGTGTTGATTCCATCCTTGGGAAACATGCTAACTTAGAATGCTGCTATAAGAAAAAATATACATATACATATATACATTTATTTATATTTATATATACACATATGCACATATACACACATATATACATGTATACACATATATATATATGTACACAGAAAATATAACGTAATATAATAATTTGGAAATTTTTGAAAAGCTAAAGAAATCTCAATAGATGACTTGTAAGAGTAGTTCATCAAATTATTTGAGAGATGAAAAATATGGAAATTAAGGCCAAATTTAAAATTACTAGGTTATATAACCTTATTTCAACTTTTTTTCCCCTAATTAAACTCAGAATTTAAGAGCTGGAAGACACTCTATAGATCATAGCCCTTATAGAGCCCTTATAGAGCTAGCCCAACATGACTATTTTATAAATGAAGAAATAGCCACCCAAAGAAGATAAAACCAATTATCTTGCTCAGGAGTTTTTCATTGCAGAGCTGGAATAGAACTCAAATAATTCTACTATTAAACCTGTGTTCTTTCTGTCCCTCCATGTCAGCATTAGTAGAGACTTCAGCAGTTGTTAACATTATATAACTTATTAGATCATCAATCTTAGCTCCATCTAACTAGAATCAACTTAATCTTAATTTAATATATCTGAGAAAATAAGTATATTCACAATTCCTTACCCAACCCTTCTGAAAGCTATTCAGTTTATCTCACAAAAGAAACGCTGGGGGTAGGGAAGGTATGCTAAAAATGGTGCACATTTTCCTGTAAGGAGTAGTTTATACATCCTCAGTGTGACCATCACTGGGAAACAGGGCAAATAATAGTGATGCATATCATTGTGGATATCAACATGCCCCCTGTCCCAACTCATCGGTTGTACGATGATTTGCTATTGTAAAGATGACGATTTGAACCATGAAGTTCTGTAACTAAATAATAGTCCTTAACTCTGCCTACCCTATGCACGCTCTCTCTCCTCAACTCTCTAAATGAGATATTAGTAAAAAGCTCTTAGCACAATGCCAGACAAGGTCATCGAGCAATTGTTTTACTGTGACTGTCTATGAAAAACAATGTACTATGAAACTTTTGACCTCCAAATAGGGGGAATTAAGCCTCTTTCTAGGCCCTCATTCCACTCAGCTCTAATTTGTTAGGAAGTTGTTTTGTTTTTGTTTTCTTGACATCAACTCAAAATTTCTACTTTGCAACTTCTACCCACTGCTTCTGGCTCTGATTGAGGGTGCCAAAGAAAACAACTTCAATCCCATTTCCACATGACTGCCCTTCAAATACTTGAAGACAGTTATCATATCTTCCCAAGTCTTTTCTTAAGGTGAAACATGCTCAGTTACTTGAACTAATCTGTATATCTCATGGAATCAATGCTTCTCACCATCCTGATTGCCTTCATCTGGACACTCTCTAGTTTATCAATGTCCATCTCTACCTATGGCTCCTAGAACTGAAGACAATACTCCATAAGAGGATTGACAATGTCAAAGTATCATGAGAATATTTCCTCCCCATTCTTGAATACACTTAACTAGCTGTGTGACTCTGAGAAAGTCACTTAACCCTGTTAACTTCAGTGTCCTCATCTCTAAAATGAGCTGGAGAAGGAAATGGCAAACCATTCCAGCATCTTTGCCAAGAAAACCTCAAATGGGATGATGAAAAGTCATATAAGACTGAAACAACTGAACAACAAAATTCTGAATGTCAACTATTTTTAAGTATACCAAACTTTTCCCCGAAATTCTAGCACAATTTTTCAACATCTCTCAAAGCAACTAGAACTTTGAAATAACATACAATTCATTTATCTTCATCATCATTATCATTCTGTTTACATTTATATAGTGCTTTGCAATTACAAAGCAGTTTTTCATAAATTACCATATGTGTTAATTGCAGTAACTCTTTGAAGTAAGAAGTTCAAGGATTACCATCTCTTTTTCACAGATGATGAAACTGACTGAATTTCAGAGAGTTTAAGAGATGTGGTAAAATTATATCTTTAACAAGTAATGGAGCTAGAACTTTAAGCATAATATTCTTTACTATACTATAATATTATCACTTCCTAATCTTTTTCATTTAAACTTAGCTATGTTTTCCCTTTATATATTTTGTGTAAAAGACACAGAGAGAGGCAATATGACAGGGGATAGAAGGTCAATTTTAAAATCAAGTAGACCTGGGTTCAAGTCCTTTTTCTGACACATGCTCTTGCTGGTCGATCATGGAAAAATTGCTTAAATTCTTAGTCTACCTAGCAATTCACTAATGTCAATCATTATTAATCTACATTTTTGGAGGAAATTTCCAAACCAGGTGCTTCATACACCAATAGACCCTGCAAAAAATCTTTTTTAGAAAAGAACTAAAGCTAAGCCTCTACTATGCTAGCTTGCTGAGTAAGTCACAGAAACTAAATGTGAAGCACTGGCTTGAGCACTGTGAATAGAATGATGGGTCTGGAGTCAGGAAGACCCATCCTTCTGAGTTCAAATCTGGCTTCAAATCCTTACTACCTGTGTCACCCTGGGTAAGTAACTTAACCCTGTTTGCCTCAGTTGTTTTCTCATCTATAAAATGAGATGGAGAAGGAAAGGTCAAACCACTACAGAATTTTGCCAAGAAAATCCCAGAAGAGGTCATGAAGAGGAAGATAAGGTTGAAATGACTGAACAACAAAAATCTTGAGGAAATCACTTAAGCTCTCTGGGCCTCAGTAGCCTCATTTGTAAAAAGAAGGTATTGGAAAATATGGTTTTTTAGGTCCTTATCAGTTCTAACTTTATGATGCGAGATGTTCAGTAGGACTAAAGTACTTCTAATATCCCTTCTAGGTCCAGATCTTTGACCCTAAAATATAATAGATATTGAAGAGCTAGGTGATGCAGCAGATAAAGTGCAGGGCATTGTGTTAGGAAGATTTCTTTCCCTGATTTCAAATCTAGCCTCAGATACTTACTAGCTATGTGACCCTGGACAAGTCACTTAACTCTACCTCAGTTACTCAATTTGAGAAAGAAAAGAGTATAAAACTCTTTTTATGAGACAAATATGCTCAGCAAACCTAAACCAGGAAGGATAAAACAAAGAAAAAGATCTATAGATCTATCACTAATGAATATTGGTGCAAAAATTTTACTACTAGCAAAAACATTATGGTGATATTTTTTTAAAAAAAGTCACTATGGCCAAGTTGGGGCAGTTGGTGGTGCAGTGGATAGAGTGCCAGGTCTGGAGTTAGAGGGATTCATCTTCCTGAGTTCAAATCTGGCTTCAGACAGTTACTAGCTGTGTGACCCTGGGCAAATAACTTAACCCTGTTTACCTCAGTTTCCTCATCTGTAAAACAGACTGGAGAAGGAAATGGCAAACCACTTCATTCTCTAATATATTGTGGTTGTTCAGTCATTATTTTCAGTCATGTTGAACTCTTTGTGATATCTTTACCATGTAAACTCAAATGATGTCACAAAGAATCCAACATGACTGAAAACAATGGCTGAACAACCACAATATATTAGATAGAGAATGAAGGAGGATTTGTGAGAGTACATAGATAAGTACTGTATAGGATAAGAGGGCATGACTAAGATTTTAGCCTGTACTTCTACAAAAGTACTTGTATTTCTTGAATATTTGGATTTCAAAGGAACTTCATTGCTTAATATTGTGCAGCTCTGAAGATGTTGCTCACTTCCCAGAAACCAGGAAAGCTAGCAGGGTCAATTTTTAAGCCCTGACTATAAGACCTGCTTTTGGGAGTGATCAGGCAATTCAGTGACTAGAATGATTTGATCACTGGTTGGACAATTGCAAATCTGAGTGCTAATTAGTGTTTATTTACTATAATAACTTTTGTGAATGGCATCTTCTTCTGTGCTGGTCTGTGACCAATATAATAAAGCCCAATCAACTAAAATAGAGAAAAAAAATATGTCGTGTCCCATTTGCTTCCAATAAAAGACAAAATTATTTTATCACAAAGATCAAGTTACGTTTAAGAAGTGATTTTTTTCTTGCAAATACGTTCAAGCGTGACCAAGCTATACTCCAAGCTTTCCAATTTGGTAGGATCCCAGAAAAGATTCATCTTCTGAGCAAACCAGGGAGAACTCAGGGCAACATTCATACAGTGATGGAATGTTGAAGTGGTACTTTGTTGGAAGCAAAGTCTTTATAGGAGGATTTATCAAGTTTCTCTCATGCAGGCAATGTATAGCTAGGCAAGAAGGAGGAGGAAGAAAAGAAGAAGGAGAATCTCAACATCTTAAAAAAAAACTATCAGATAACAAAACACTGAACTGGAAAAACAGACTTCAAAATATTCTGAAGATTTTGACAAGCAAACTATACTGGAACAAACACATCACCACAGGGAAATGACTAGATGTAATATTGATTCATATAAATTTAAAACACCGATTTTAGTAGATGTGGACATACCAAATTCACATACTCCCCAAGCTACATGATTTGACAGAAAAAAAAAGTGGTAACAGAATGAAGTATGTATCACCTCTGTCATCCTGCCTGCTACTGGAATTGTCTTGGTAATTCTTTCCGTGAGTCTGTGTAAGACTACCTTCCATCTCAATACTTCAAATTCCAAAAAGAAGTAATTTTATTCTGCTGCAAAATACTCCATTGAATATTAATCTAAAAGAATAATAGCAAGATAGAAACCTGTCCAGGATTGTTTCTATGTGAACTCCATCAAACTAAATAAGAAGAATGAGATAATAGCAAAAGTAAATTATGGGTATTTATTCAGGGTCTCCCAAAATTCTTGGTGCAGTTTTAAGTTTTAATAGCTAAAAATTTCACTGAGACCTATGGAACAGTCTGGATAACATTTTAAAGTTTTCAAAGGACTTTATATATTATCTCATTAGATCCTCATGTCAATTTTCTAAAGTTTTAGAGTTACTTTTAACCTCATTTTAGAAATTGGGAAATGGAGACAAAAGCAAGTTAAATTATTTATTCAGGAATACACAGGTACAAAATGTCTGAGGCAGAATTTGAACCCAAGTCCTCCTTACTCTATGTCCAATAGTCTATTCATGATACCAGGTTGATTTAGTCTTGGGAACTAGATAGCCTGATGTTTCATAATTCTGTATACATGAGACTGGTCTACAACTGAGAAAATTTATCTCAGTTTCAAAACTCAATGAAAAGTCCAACTACTTTTAAATTTTTGAGTGTATGTATGTGGTTTGTTTGCATTCTTTTTACTGTTTTCTATTCTACAACTGAGTTTATGGAATAATGTTTTGGGTTCTTCAGCAGAACATAAAATACCATTTTTAGAGTAGGCCAACAGCCTTGTATTTATGACACACCAGAAAAAGCACTTAAATTGGAAAAAGACATACAGAACAGAAAAACACTATATGAAAATGCAAAAACTTTTTCAGTGTTCCAGCACATCTAATCTTGTGACTAAATGGCTCTGGAGATTTTGCCAAATAAACATTTTTTAAATGTCCACAGCTTTTTCTTAATGTCCCTATGCCCACAGTTTGAAGAATGCTGTCCTGTCTCACTAATGAAGTGATGGTCATGACATTTCCCAAGACAATCCTACCAAATCCTCAGTTTCAAAAAAAAAAAATCTCAAAAACATGCATCGGAATTAAGGTGACATTTAGTGCCATTTTCTGTCACATGATGACTATTGTGGTTCTGAAAACTCAGTATAAGTACTCAGAAAATGTAACAGCTGCCAAGGAAGTCTCAAGAGTATAAACACTCTGTCCTCTGACAGAAGAATGATGACCTTGGGGCCAGAGAAAGTGAAAAGTTAGAAGGAAATGGAGGATCCTTAGGGAAACAAACAGAAATATTGACAACCACTTCCTTCTTATCCAGAATGGAGAGTGTGCTTGGCCACTCGTTTTTTTCTTCTTCCTCCTATTCTAGTAATAAAATCACTACTGCATTTTAAAAAGTTCATCTGTGACTGCATTCTCTATCTCTGAAAGTGAACTTCATTTAAAGAATTCAGCTTAAAATTCTGTGGGCCAAAATCCCAGGATGCTTCTGGTAATTGAATTTAAAAATAGGTTGAGTTCTGACCCCATTTATCTACTAATTAAAATGTTCTCACATTTAAATCCATTCTTCACTGCTATTTTCTTCAGCACCTACATAGCTATGATAATGAAAGGTAAACAAATAATGAAGGAACCTGCCCATTTTTTATTAATAAATTTGGAGCCTTGAGGATTTCCTTTTGCTTTTTGTGGTTGTTACTGTCATACTTTACTGATAACTTCTAATCAGAAATTAAAATCTTGCATCTAAGAAAAGATCTTTTTATTTTGAATCATAAGAGTGAAATTAAAATCCCATTTCTGCAACTTCCTACCTATATGAACTTCCAATCAAATAACTTCTCCAGGCCTGAGCTTCCTAATCTGAAAAACCAAGTATTTGGATAACGTGAATATAAAGTCACTTACAAATCTAATCTGTGATTTCATTTTCCTATAGTCTATAATCCTGTAAACTTGTTATGACAAGGTAAAATTGTTAAAAATAGTTTTAACATAACCAAGCTTGGGGTTTATATTGATATCTCCAATAAATTAAACACTAACTTCAAAGTTATTTTTACCTCTTTGTTTTCATTGACACTGTACTATTATACCTTGTGAGAATCCGACCAAGGTTTAACCTCTTCCTAGTGGTTTTTAGAACTCGGTTTAGTCATTTCCAGTTTCTGAGTGATAGGAGGCTAAAGATCAAAATCATCTAGCCTAAACCCTTTGTTTAATACATAAACAAATCATGGAACAGAGATATTAAGCAATTTGGACATAGTGACACAGTGAGGATGGACAGACCTGAAATTATAAGCCAGGACTAACTTCCTATAAGTGAATTCTTAGTGAGAAAATTTTTAGCAATATTGTCTCATGTTCAATTGAAGCAACATTTATCAGGTGCACAATATGGGCAAGACATCATACTAGACCTGGAGGATATGAAGACAACAATGAAGCAGCCACTGCCCTCAAGGAACAAACATTCTAAATAAATGCAAATAGACATTATGTAATTTAAAGAAATAGATAATACAAATGACTGGCAGGATGAAGAAAGTAATCTTGAAAAAAGGTAGAATTTGAAATGTGAGAACTGAAGAGAGATAGTTATTTGGAATGGCATAGAAAAAGACAGGGTCTATTCTAGACAGTATATAAAGGCACTGAAGCAAGAAGGAGGTAGAGTTCTCGTGTGGAAGACAGACAGTTGCCGAGTTTGACTGGACAAAGAATTCACAAGGAGAATTTAGGTGAAAAAGAATAAAAAGGCAGGTGGAAATCAGATTTTGGAGAGTTATGAATGTTAAACTGGGAATTTTGTGTGTTCTTAAATAGCACTTTGGAACCCTTGAGGATATGACAGCTTTAATCGGGTCTAGAATAGAACATATGGGAAGGAAGATGGCTGCCTGAACAAAGGCAAGGAACTTGGCTCCCACATACCTACTTCAGAAAAAATCTGAAATTGATATCAGATCCAATAATGATCAAGAAATCAAAGAGAAACTATAAGTGACATCTTCCACTCCAGAGCTGCCCAAAAAATCAACCAGGAGCCTTAGGACAATAGGAGAGAAGGCCACAGGTATAGCTAGAAATACTCATGGCAACCAAGTTGGTAGCCTCCCAGCAAGAACACAGACAAGTGTAGGCTGTATGGCTCCACATAGAAGCAGTAAGGACACAGAGAGACACAGAAAAGTCAGGAAACCACATAGCAATACTCATAAGAGGACAGCCCAGGTGTCTAGGATCTCTAATGTCCCCAACTCTCTTTCCTGAGACACCAGAGATAGACTCTGAACCTCGAAGATAACCAGATGAGCCTAACTCTATGTGATGATACTAAGCAAGAGCAAGTAAGACCAACCACCCCACTGAAATTACATTGGGGGTAGAACCTGGTCCTTGCACAAAGCCCCCATTCAGGAAATAAAGAGAAAGGATAAGCTAATCAAGAAAAGACTTATGTGCATAAAAATTTATTCTAAACCAAGCAGCTCCAAAAAGGAGAGTGAAAACTAAAAGCAGAATCAAAGGTAAGAAAAATAGTTCCAAAAGAACTAAATAAATACCTAGAAGAAATGAAGAAAGATATTTTAAAAAATAAAAATAACAGCTCTTCAAGAGTTCTAAACCTAGGTTCTTATACTTACTCCTCATGTGACTCTATGAAAGTCACTGTACATCCCTGGGCTTTAGTTTCTTCATCTATAAAATAAGAAGGTTGGACTTGATAGTTTCTGAGGCCTCTTCCAGGACTAGATCTATGTATGATCCTATATTCCTACATTAAAAACCTCAATAATAAATGAAAGGACACTGAAATTAATATCTTGATTAATATGTTTATTGAATTTGACCAAAATGGCATAATAGGAAACAAGATGTTTAGAGCTATGCTAGTATAGGAATGTATTACCCACCCAGAAATCCTCCTTATGATATTTTTAACACTTTAGAAGCCAGCCCCAAATCTGTAAGAAAGATGGTCTCTAGGCAGCCAAAATTGGCGTCATAACATTCATGCCCTGAAATGATTATTTTGCTCTAAGGCCATCACTGAAAATTTAAACTTTTATTTAACATCAAATTCTTTACAATCCTGGTTATCTGGTTTCTCAGGTTTGAATAGTTCTGAAGTAACAAGTGAGAAATAGGGGAAATAGGAATTGCTGGGATAGTTATCACCATAAAAAGAGGAGAAGTAACAATTGGCAGCCTAAGGGAGGAGAAAGAAAAATTAAAAAGCAGACTCAACTACATCATAACAAAGCATGATTCATAATATTAATAATCATAACATAAAATATGAAATTATGTTCAATATCCCTTAGTTATGAAGGCAGACAAATGTATAATGTCTTATATAAAATTTCCATAAAAATGCTTACAAGTTAAATAATATTTTTAAATGGTAGTTGATCATGTAAGCTTCTGTTACCTGGAAAATTTACATATGTTGAACATGTCATTGCCTGAGGATGCTAGATAAATGAAATCCATTAGGAGAGCATTCTCTGTTGGGCCTCTGAATGCTTTGGAATGATTGGGTCACAATTTCATGGATTTAGGACTAGAAGAGACCTTAAAAGTCATCTAATACCACTCCCTCTCTTTGTAGATGGGCAAACTGAGATCTTTAAATGTTGAGTGAGTTAGCACATGAAACAGAGGTACCAAGTAGCACAATAGAGATTCAAATCCAGGTCCTCTGACTTAGAACCCAGTCCTCTGTCCCACTTTGCCACGTCTGATGGCAAACTTAAAATAAAATTAAAAACTGTCAAGGACCTACTCACGGATTGATGAGTTCCATCTTGACATGTTTCTTAGTTTACTAGAAATTGCACAAAAGAGAGAAAGACAGGTAGAGAGAAGCAGAGAAAGACAGAAGAGAGACAGAGTTCTCTGGATTTATTTTTGAAGCTCTAGCCAATTTTCACTATGAAACTTACTACTGATTCTATCTCCTATCTTCAAAAAGACAGGAAACACAGCAGCAAACATTTAGAGAAACTATAAATTCATCTCTCTTGCTTTCAATATTAAAGAAGTTTCCTCTTACTTTGATCTTATTTATGAATCTACTTATTTGGAGATATTATGTATTGATAATCTTAAACCAGAACTATTTAAATACTTGTAATTGATTACAATGTAGTTCAAGTCCATTAAACTCATGCTTCCCACAGACATAAATAATGGAAGAGCTGTAATTCAATGATGCCTTTGAAACTGGCAAATTACATAATTTTCAATGCACTGTTGGAAAGGGAAGTATAGTGCTATATAATTCTTATTATATCAGCTTGAAAAGTTCTCAATGTTCATTTTGTTTCATTTAAACAGCAAAATAATCAATTAAAATACTATCAGAGAGCAGGGTTTAGTATAGCTCCCTCACTGTACTGTACTGATATGGAATGAGATGAATAAATGGAGTTTTATATTCCCTCAGAAATCCTTTACCACAGTCAGTGAGCTTGGCTTAACTTTTTTTTTAATGTTTGCTTTTGTTTTTAACATTTTGTAAAAGGAAGCAACAGTTTCTTTCATATGGAGTACCCCCTTGGGTTTCTCATTCCACAGCTTTCACTCGCAGGTTGGGTTGCCCAGAGTTGGGGACCTTAGGCTTGGGGAACCCAGGTTCATGGTACTCAATGAGTCTGTAATTCCAAAAACATAGCTCACGAATTCCTACCAATATGTTTACCTTTTCTCTAGTCAGCTAGAGCAATAGTATGGCCCACAACAATCCTGAGTATGGCCCCATTCAGATTAAAACATGAGTGAGAAATATTGAACAAAATAAGTAAAAATACAATAAAACACAGACAATATTATTATGCGATTTCCTAAGTCATTTGTGTCCCACAAGAATCCTTGCACACAGTTAAGTAGTCTACATTTCTTTCTGAGTTTAACACCAGTGAGCAAGCTTATACAATTACCTTAAAGGCATTTAACAAAACATCGCTCACATAAACCTGGAGATGATTCCACCACAAATGTATTTATCACAAAGCATCAGTGGGGAAGAGTGGACACAGAGTACACAAGTGGTTGTTGCCACCAACTCCAATCTTGAAGTCTTTGTGGGATGCTGCTCTACCAAATGCAGACAGTTGTTGCTCTGATGTATGTTTAACATGCCTAATCTCATTTAATTTGATCCTCACACCAGGGGGAGCATTTGCATTTAAATGATTTCTCCATTTTATAGATGAAGAAACTGAGACTGAGAGAGGCAAACTAACTTGTCCAGGATCACACAGTAATAAATTTCTGTAGAAAGATGATTGTATTTTGTTGGACTCTCAAGTATAGCACTACATCTTCTTTGTCATATTATGGACAATCACACAAGTAGTGAAATTGAACATTAGAAAATTACTAAAATCCAAAGGATATGAACACACAGTTCTCAAAAGAAGGGTGAATCATTGAGAAACATATAAAAGGATGTTGAAAATCATGAAAAAGAAGAAAATAAAAAACAAAACATATTTAATATTTCAAGTCATATCCTTTAAACTGGTAAAGATAACAATAGATGAAAATAAGAAAGATTATAGAATCATTAGTACAGTATAAAATGAATTTATCCAACCATTCTGGAAAGTATTTTGAAATTCTTCAAAGATAATGACTAAAATGTCAATATACTTCGACATAGTGATTACACACCAAAATACAGAGGCACTTTTTGTAGTGGCATAGAACAGTAGATAGATAGATTGATAGATAGATAAAAACAGCTTCCCATTTACTAGAGAAAAGTTGGACAAACTGTGGTCCCTGAATATATAAGAAATGAAGAATGTTATGAATGCAAGGAATCATGGGAAGACATATATGAACTGATACAAATAAAAGTAAGAAATACTCTATATAAAATGACTACAACAATGTAAATGGAAAGAATAACAATAAAACAACTAAGATTGAATGTTATAAAATTATAACGACTAATCTTGACCTCAAATAAGAGATAATGAGAAGACCTGATTCTTTGCAGGGGTGGGAGACAGTGAGTATAGGACTCTTCGTACAAGATTTATTTGAGGTATTGCTTAATTATACTGAATTTTCTTCTTTCCCTCTCCTTCTCTCCTTCCTTCCTTCCTTCCTTCTCTCTCACTCTCTGTCTCTCTCTTTCTCCCCCTCTCTCTTTTCTAAGGGATGGATCTGTAGTGCAGTAGGAAAAGGATATATTGGCAAAATATAGGTGATATGAAAACAACAATCTTCAATAAAATTTATGTTTAAAAGGAAAAAATAAAATTACCAAATGTTTAGGAAATATCAAATAGAGCAGCATAAGAGATTTTGCTTCTCCTTCCCAAAGTGGAATTCCACATTTCTATTTAATTTATATAAGAGAATACAGAATCACAAAGGCAAAGGGGGAATCCTGCAGCTGAATGACAAGCAAAAGTATTCTAAAACCACACAAAGGACAATGTACTCTTAAAATACAGATAGAAGGCCAGTAAAAATAGAAGGGACAGGGATAAGCCCTTAGGACTTTGAGGGTAAGGATAGAACTAAAAGATTTTAAGTTTGAATGGAAAATAAAGTAAATGTGTTGTACCTATCAAGAGTGCAAGTCAAGATTAAATCCTAAATTTTCAGGAAATGGATAAACTGATTTAAACAAATTGAAGGAGGGGGCATAGTATAGTAGAAAGAACAATGTCCTCTTCAGTTGTCTGTAAGGTGCTTGGTTCTTCTTCAGAAGCTAAGGCCGCGTTGGGGTGACCCCTCACTTCATCCGGAGACTAGCACCACTACAAACAAATCTCTCCTCATCCTTCTGCTGAAATGGCCGTCTCCAAGCTCGTTTGCATCTACTCTGCCCTCATCCTTCAAGACGATGATGTTACAGTCATGGAGGATAAAATCAATGCCCTCATTAAAGCAGCAGGTGTAAATGTTGAACCATTCTGGCCAGTATTATTTGCAAAGGCCCTGTCCAATGTCAACATTGCAAGTCTCATCTGCAATGTAGGAGTTGGTGGACCTGCCCCAGCAGCTGGTGGTGCTGCCCCTGCTGGAGGGGCAGTTCCTGCTAGCACAGTTGCCCCAGCTGAGGAGAAGAAGAAAGAGGAAGCAAAAAAAGAGGAATCTGAGGAGTCCAATGATGACATGGGCTTTGGACTGTTTGACTAAATTTTTTTTGTAACATTAAATAAAAAGCTTAACTCAAAAAAAAAAAGAAAGAACAATGTCTATGGAATCAGAGGACTTGGATGGAAATTCCACTTGTGACTACAGTAACTAATATGATCTTGGATGGTTCACTTCAACTCCCAGGTCTCAATTTCTTCATCTGTTAAAATGAGGGATTTGGACTTCTGAGATCCCTCCTAGCTCTAGAGATTTGGCCCTACCTAAAAGGTAAGAAGCAGCAAGGGGACAGAAAGAGTGACTCCTTGAGATTCCCACCTTCCTACAGCATACTTCTTTTAGTAAGGAAAGCAGGTTTCTATGCAAAAGAAGTAGCCTTCAAAGTCCCATTTATACCTCCCATTTGAACTAGAAATCTGGAAAATAAACAGTGACAACTTGACAGTGATGGTGCTGTTGCCACTTTTCTCAGATTTGCCTCTCTTCCCCTACAATACACTGAAATGCCAGCAAGAGAGACAGTCACACCCTCAGGGGTCTTCCCAATGGATCTCAAACCTAACCACTTCAGGCTATAGTCATAGAACTTTCAGTGGGTGTAATAGAGTGAATTAACCAGTTATAAAAGGGATCCAGCCTAGGGAGTGGTATTGTGCTAAACATCAGACTTCTATATATTACTTGCATTTCAAACTTCAGCTGAAGTGACCAGATATAAAAGCAGTTAAATCTTTGGGAATGGTTTCTCAAAGCACAGTTCCAACCACAAGTTACAGAGAAGCTGCTGATTTTCTTTGGTAGAGGTCATCTCCTTGCCAGGCATTCCCTGAAGAATTAAATCACAGGTTTAGTCCAAAATTAAAAAAGGAAAAAAAAATCCAGCTTATTCATTGTCTATTATTCTTTGGTGATATATTGAAAATGTTTTGCTTTTAATTACTGTCGTGGTAATTGTTATGTGGGGTGATGGGGTGAATAGGATTAACAGAATTATTTCATTTAAATATATGTTCACATTTATACTATGTAACATATATGTAAAATCATATCTCTGCATATGTACAGGGAGACAGTGCAGTGCAATGGAAAGAGAACTGAACTTTGAGTCACATGACTTGAGTTTCTATTCTAGCTCTGCCACATATTACCTGTGTGACCTTGGGATATTTAATTAACCTCTCTGGGCTTCAGTTTCTTCATCTGTAAAATGAAGAGGTTGGACTAAATGACCTCTAAAATCCTTTCCAGCTCTATATCATGACCTTTGGTCAAGTGCCTTCAAATTTAGGATTGCCTATGGGGCAAAGACTGTTATTCTTATTTGGGGTAAATCCATGACTCAGTGGAAGAATATAAGGACAAGATCTTGTTACTATCCAATGTTATTAGCATCAATGGCTGTTGAGACTCACAGCTGTCTGGCTCTTGAATTGCATACCCTCTTTCCGGGTGGAATTAATTAAAAACAACAACAAAAGTGACTGACTTTTCTCAACTGATTTTAAAATATAAAAACACGACAAACATCCATCTATGCTGTTGATTTTCCCAATCCCACACTTAGTGGAAATACCATATTGGTCTTTTCAAGAAACAGGAAGAGACTAGAATTTGCTGGCAAGAAAATTCTCTGCCACATAATGAATACTGAAACAGCTTTACTGTTTTCAGAGTTACTAAAAGCTCGAGAAAGAAATCATGGAAGTTTCTCAAATAAAGGCTCACTAAAAGCCTTCTTGAACCACAATAGACAAAGATGAGGCTTATACAAATTTAAAACAAGTATAAAAGCTCCCATAAAGTCTTTTGATTAATACAAGACTGAGAAAGGATCTTTTAAATAATAATTGATTAGTGTCCATCCCCATAAGTACACTTCTAAATGCTTTCCTCAAAATCTAAATGATGTTTCAAGATGAATCTATTCAGCAGTAAATTCTATGCAGGGCCTCCATTGTGTTGTATATTTTCTGAGTTCTTTCTCTCTGGAAATAATCCATTATTACCTAAGAACACTGAAAATCCCATACGATCATTGATAATAATAAAAATATGTCAAAAAGGCAAGTGTTTTGCTGTTATTATTTCATTAAGGAAAAAATGGATCCTATTTAGTATACTGTTTACAGATATAAGAATTTGTTATTATTCTCCCTTGTAAAGACTATCTGTAATGATTATATTGTCATTTTCTTTTTCTCAAATGTTGAGGTTCTACATTTGCGATAATTACAATGATAGTATAAAGCTCAAATATTAAGATGTAGCAATAAAAATACATGTACTATAATCTTAGCTATTGGGGGAAAAACATATTTTGTAAGGGCTATCCTTTTTCTCCTTCCTTCAAAACTTAAATTTTTACCACTGAAAGGTGATGCTACCATGGAACTATTGTAAAATACCAATGAAAAACTGTGATAAGACCAAAGTTAGTAATCTTATTTTAGAGAAAAATCAGAATTAAGCAAATTATACAAAACTTTTTCATGGTGAAAAATATTAATGGCAGGGAAATGGTGCATTTCTAAACTGTGGTTACCACAACTACATTGTATTCCATTAAATTTCTCTCTGAATCATAGTTATCTCTTTGATACATTTGTAGTGATATATACTTTTTTCACAAGTATTTGTAAACTACATGAAGACTGAGATCACTTAAGAAAAAGAATAATACATGATTAATCCCTAATTTGTTTTTAAAATGACTATCATCTATTTTATATTTAAAATATAATACACTCACAATGACAAAGTTATGCTTTTCTGAGTTACAAAATATATGGATAATTATCAAGACCACATTTACTTCTATTGATCATAGAATTCTATCTAGTGCTGGAAGGCATTTTAGAGATTACCTCTTCTTTATACAGTAGAGATAACTAAAGTATAGAGAGTTTAAGGCCACCTGAGACCCTTGCATCGTATTTCCAAAATAAGCTGTATTATTTCAACCAAAATATTTCCCTTTTACCATACTGCTATTCCTACCTGGGGCCACATAAGATTATAAAAATAAAGCAAAAAATAAAATCTAAAATAAATCTAAAAATAGACCTCAAAAAGCTTTAGGAATTTGATGAGAAATAGTAACTCACTAGGGCAGCTAAGTAGTATAGTAGATAGAGGGACAGGCCTGGAATCAAGGACACTCATCTTCCTGAGTTCAAACACAGCTTCAGACACTATCAATCTGACCCTGGGCAAGTCACTTAACCTTGTTTGCCCCAGTTTCCTCATCTATAAAATGAACTAGAGAAGGAAATGTCAAACTACTCCAATATCTTTGCCAAGAAAACCCCAAATAGGGTCACAAAGCATCAGACAAGACTGAAAATAACTGAACAACAGTGCATCATTAATAGCCAGCAAGGACACTTTATCTTGAAAACACATTTCAATATGGAAGAAACATATGTCTTGGTGCACACACACGTATGCATGGATAGATATGTACACATAAACACTATATAAATGTATTTGTAACAACTAATATAGGACTTTAAGCAATTAGAGGCTTGATAAGGATTAATTATGAAGGCTTAGGATAGGACAAGGGACTGGATAGGGAACAGAACTTTAATTAGCTGCCTTTTAGACATTGCAAGCCTCATGTCCCATAGGAAAAAATATGCCCACAACAGAACTCATCTCTCACCCCTGCCCAAGCCATTTCCTCTTTCATAATTTTGTAATACTATTTTGGCCTAACAATTAACATCAAGAAAACACAGGTTCTCCACCAGACAGCACCACACCATCCATATGTGGAACCATTGGTTATAGCAAAAGGAGAATTCCGAATGCTGTGGATAAGTTCCTCAGCAGTATACTTTCCAAGTACATATAAATGATGAAGTTCACACATGCATTGCCAGAGTTAGCTTAGTGTTTGGTAGGCTCTGAAGGAAAGGTTGGGAGAAAAGAGGTATTAGACTGCCTGCCAAACTGAAGGTCTATAGAGTTGTTGTGCTGACCTCATTATTGTATGCCTGTGAAACCTAGACAATATACCAGTATGACTTCAGGAACCTAAATAACTTCCATTTGAATTGTCTTAGGAAGAGTCTGAAGATTACCTGGCAAAATAAAGTACTAGAGGCTCAGATTCTTAAAATCTAGCCAATACCTCACAGACTCTCAGATTCCTCAAGAGTCTGACCAATATGACAGATGTTCTAATAAACCTTATCTTTGGCTAAAAGAAGGTTTGGGTTGAATTCTTTCAGGCAGGATCCACATTTTATGATTTTGGGGTCCCAGCACCCCTAAACCTCAACATTTTGTGGCTCGTATGGGGAAACTGCCTAATCCCAAGTTCTTCTCTAGCCAAGACTGGAAGGAATGTAAGCCTCCTCCCCCCTTTCTTGCTCTGCAGTTGGGGTCATTCTCCAAGTACCTTGGAGGTGCTTTTTTGGGCAGACAGTTACAAGGCTGTCTTGCACTTGGCCTGATGCTCTCAGGATCTCGGTCTACTGGTTCAGTTTGAGGCCATGGACCTGGGTACACCTTCTATAGCATAGAGGACAAGGACAGATGCCCTATCTGGAAGCGTATGCCCAATTCTGTCAATTCTCTCGGTGCTAGAGAATTTGGAAAAACTGCAGTTAATTTTTGGTTCCCTGAGGCTTACTTACTCCCTTCCCTCTACATACCTGAATTCTCCTTCATGGAGGTTACCGGGGAAAGTTAGAACAGCTAAAAATATTGATTCTAGAGGTTTTGTGATTGATCATCAAGGAGTTTCAAAACTCCTCCTAACAACCCTGGTCACTCCTTCTCCCACTCCCTTCCCTTGAGTCAAGAGGGTATCTGCTAACCCCTCTCATAGGAAAAGAGAGTTTCACCCTTTACCCCTCACCTTTGATTTTACCCTCCCCCACCTGGGAAAGGAAGGAGGGGGGAGGGACAGAAGCTATAGCGTGGGTCCCACTCACAATGGCCTTGGACCGTAGGACAACCTTTGCCTGGAAGCATACCCAGGTTCAACATGTCCTGCTCAAGGTAATGAAACTAGCCTTTGAACTTGGGTAAGCATGTTCTTTTAAATTTATAGTTTTAACTGTTAATGATGAGATGTTGATTCTCTGTGTAAAGTAATTTGGAAATGCAATTAACAAAACTGAAGTCACCTGATTGGTAATGGGTTTGTTCCAAGTTTCAAATTGGCGAACTTTTTGTATCAGTTATGTCAAGCAACTTTTCATAATTTGGTTACCACTAAAATAATTTGGCTATTGTTGGTTATTGTTTTAATGTGTAAACTAGCCAAAAAGCTTGTTTGGGTTATGTATGGCTTGCTGAGAATTTGCAAGTGTATAGAAATCTCTAATAATTGGCTTTTTACACCAGGACAAATTTAAGTTTGAGATGTAAATCCTGGAAAAGTTTTTCCTAAACTGTGATTAATGAAACTTACTGTTTGAGGTAAAAGCTCCTAGGATTTTATTTTGAGTTGTCTGACGGATCATAATCCATCGATAATCTACCATCTGAGAGAAATGCCACAAGCTACCCAGAGAGAATGCAATATTGGTGGGAAGTCAGCATTGAGAAAAGCTGAGTACAATTTAAGATGGGATCCTCCTGGCTTAGTTTCCCTATTATGTTCTTTTGAAAAGGAATGTTACCCACCTGGCTATTCGTGAGTCGGGCTATGACGTGGATTTGATACTGCATCTGAATCCAAGATAGAGCTAAGGATGTTTTATCCTGTCATATCTGGGCCCTGCCGTCTTTTCTGTCAGATTTGTGTCTTCCAGACTGCAAGCCACTCTCCTACAGTTGATAGCAAACATCGGATACCAGCTAATGTCCACTACATCGATCCCTGGAAGCAGCCTGTGCTTGGTTCCAGTCAACCTCCTCTTTGGGACCCCCTCGAGGAAGGGACAGCTCTATACCCCTTGGCAGCAGGAAGCAGTTTCAGAAGCCAAGACCCAATATCCCAATTCTGTTACCCTTAATTTAGCCTAGCTCTCCATTGTCTTACCTCCCTATAGCCCCTGGCCATTTCCCACCCTTAATCCTAGTTAGGCTCCATTCTCCTTTGCTCATGTGGTCCAGGTCCCAGGAGGTCTGTTCACCCCAGCTTACTGACCACTCCCATCCAGACCTCCTTAGACCCTCCTCCAGTCACCCCAAATTACTTGGCCACTCCTAGATCCCTCCCACAGTCTGTCTGTATATAAGGTCCCTCTTGTCTCCATTAAGATGCTTAGATTCTTAAAATCTAGCCACTGATCAGATTCTTAAAATCTAGCCACTGCTTAGATTCTTATAATCTAGTTGTTGCTCAGATTCTTAAGATCTAGCCAATACCTGAAGACTCTCAGATTCCTCAAGAGTCTGCCCAATATGATGGATGTTCTAATAAACCTTGTCTTTGACTGAAAAAAAAAAGATAAAGTACTAGACACTGAGGCCCTTTCTCAAACTGGACTGCCAAGCATTCAAACTCTACTGCAGAGATACAACTCCTATGGGCTGGCCATGTTGTTTGAACACCAAAGATACTTTTGCCTAAAAGGCCATTTTATGGAGAACTCACAAAAAGCAAGCACTCACATAGAGGTCAGGAGAAGTGATACAAGGACACTCTCAAGATCTCGCCGTAGAACGCTGGAATTGATAGTGAGACTTGGGAGACACTGGCACAGGACCACCCAGCATGGCATGCCTTTCTCAAAGAAGGCACCGTGCTCTATGATTAAATCAGAATTACAGTAGCTCAAAGGAAATGTGAGATGCTCAAATTTAGAGACATCTCCACTTTATATGGTTATGTGGCCTATTTGTGCTGACCTGTGTAGAGCCTTCTGAGTTTGTATTGGTTTGATCAGCCATAGACACACTGTACTTTAACCCCATCATAGTGATGTCATTTTGGTTCTCTTGAAGAAGAACAACAACCATGAATTATTATTTAGGACACTCTATCACACTTACCAGTGACACAGGTCTGCAACCTATCCGTCATCCTTGACTCTTCTCTCACATTTATTTCACATATACAATCTGTTGTCAAATTTTGTCATTTCTATCTTCATAAAATCTGTCATTTATGCTCTCATCTGCCACTAATACATCCAAAACACTAGTACAGTCTTTCATCACTTAATACCTGGACTATTGTAACATATTACCTTCTAAATGGTCTCATTGCTTCAAATTTCTCTCCACTCCATTCCATTCTCCACTCAGGTACCAAAGAGATTTTTCTAAAGCATAGCTCTAACCATGTTAACTACTACTCAGAAAACTCTAGTAGTTCCCTATTACCTCAGGATTAAATATAAAGTCCTTGGATCAGCATGTAAAGAAAGCCTTTCACAACCTGACACTTCTCTACTTTTCCCGTCCTCTTTCACATACTCTCCAATTCAGTAACACTGCCTTCTTGTTGTTACTAACACATTACACCCCCTCTCCAAAGTTGGGCTTCATCATTGGCTGGTGATCTTTTTTTACATCTGTGTCTTGGCTTCCATGGCTTCCCTTCAGATACCACTCAAATCCCAACTTCTACAGAAAGTATTTTGCACTTCTTTCCACTGCTAGTGCCTTCCCTCTGATACTACCTCCTTTTTGTATTGTAAATAGTATGTTAGAATGCATTAGAATGCTAGATCCAGGAGGGCAGAGACTGTGTTTTTGCCTTCTTAGTATCTCCAGAGCTTAGCACAGTGTCTGACCCCAGTAAGTATTTAATAAATACTATTGACTGAGTAGCTAGGTCTGTGATTTTATTGGTAAAGAGTACTGCAGATGAGGAAACTCCATCTATCAAGGCAGCTCAGAATGTTTTACATAACTTATCAGCTTAAGAAGTTGACTAGAACAATGATATGTTAAGGGTCTTGCTCAGCGTCACATAAATAATATGCATCAGAGACAGGAGGACAGGCACCCTGGTCTTCCTGGCTTCAAGGCCAGTGCTCTATTCACTATGCCAAGTTGTTTCTCTGTAATGAGAGATTAAAATACTGAAAAGAGTTTTTACATTAAAGCAGTATCACTCAAACTGGTTTTATTCCTTGTCATAGCATTTTTGGAGCTCATATAACTCAGTTTGAAGCAGTGGAAGCATATTAAATTACATTTTTTTTTATTTTTGTGCTGCTGAAGTTGTTTTTGTCAGACAAAAGCATTTTCTTAGGCATATCAGAAGCTATTCTTTTTGTTGCACATGAACTTCTACATCTATAGCATATAAATGAAAATTCAAGTGGCACAAGGGGACATTTTTAAGAATCCTTCTGGGACCACTGGTGCCAAGATGGTAGAGTGAGAAAGGAACCCTCTGAAGCCCTCCAAAATTCCCTCCAAACAACTAGAAAAAATGCCTCAAAATTGATTTAGGAGTAAGAAAGCAGATTACCAGGCCTACAGGAAAGGTATGTCTCACTGGGGTAGGAGGGGAGTGACGTCCAAGAACAGCAGCAGCAGCCAGCCTCACAGCAGGGGACCTTCATCAAGGCTCCAAGCCTGGGGCAATCCACCAGTCATGCCCCACACTCCTGCAAGCCAGCAGACTCCTAGGCAAGTGGGCAGTCTGTGCAGCACAGCAAGGCCCCACCCCGTATATTCCCCCCCCCCAGCAAAAGCCCCCAGTGAGGCCTTGACCCTATTGCTGACCAGTAGTAAAGCCCTGCCCCAGCGCTGGCCAACAAGAAGACCCCACTGCCTCAGTCTACCAGCAGAAAGACCCTGTTTCCATAGCAACCCAGCAGTAAGGCCCTACTCCTAGAGCCAGCCAACAACTAAACCCTACACCCAGGGGAGGCCAACAGGGAAGCCCCACAACTTGGTACAAGCCAGAAGAAAAGCCTATCCACCACAGAAAGCAAGCAGCTAAGCCCTGAAGCCCAGTGAAAGCCAGCAGTAAGATCCTGGATCTTATTCAGCCTCAGCACAAAAAACTTGGGACAGTGTAGGACCAGAGCCCAAATCTCACATAACAACACTAAGTCACAAAAACAGCAGGGAAAAAAAAATGAGCAAAAGTAAAAAAGAGCTTGATTCTAATAAAAAAGTTACCATGGTGATAGGCAGGATCAAGACATAAACTTAGAAGAGGACAATAGTGTAGAAATGGCTACATATGAAGCCTTAAAGAAACATGTAATTTGATCTCAGGCCCAAAAAGAATTCCAAGAATAGCTTAGAAAGGATTTTAGAAAGCAAATTAGAGAAGTAGAAGAAAAATTGGGAAAAGAAATGAAAGTGTTACAAGATAATCATGAAAAAAGAGTCAATAGCATGGGAAAAGATATACAAAAAAAAATACTGATGGAAATAACTCCCTAAAAATAGAATTTGACAAATGGAAATGGAAGTATAAAAACTCACTGAAGAAAATAATTCTTTAAAAATTGGAATTGATTAAGTGGAAACTAATGACTCTATGGGACATCAAGATATGATAAAACAAAATCAAAGAAGTAAAAAAAAATTTAAGAAAGAAAATGTGAAATTTCTCATCAGAAAAACAACTGAACTAGAAAAATAGATCCAGGAGAGATAATATAAGAATTATTGAACTACATGAAAGCTAAGATGAAAAAAAAAGCATCAAAGAAAACTGCCCTGATACATTAGCACTAGAAGGCAAAATAGAAATTAAAAGAATCCACTGATCACCACTTGAAAGAGATCCCAAAATGAAAACCCCCAGGAACATCATAGCCAAATTACAGAGCTCACAGATCCATGAGAAAGTATTACAAGCAGCCAAAAAAAAAAAACCAAAACCAATTCCAATACTGTGGAGTTACAGTTAGTATCATACAGGATTTGGCAGCTTCCACAAGAAAGAACCAGAGGGCTTGGAATATGATATACTGGAAGGCAAAGGAGTTAGGATTGCAACCAAGAATCATCTACCCAGCAAAAGTGAATATAATCTTTCAGGGAAAAAAATGAACATTTAATGAAATAGAGGAATTTCAAGCATTTCTAATTAAAAGACCAGAGCTGAATAAAAAACTTGACCTCCATATACAAGACTCAAGAGGAGCATAAAAAAGTAAAAAGAAACGAGAAAAAGAAAACATAACAAAATCTATAAAGTTAAACTGTTCATATTTCTATATGGCAAGATAATATTTGTAACTCTTAACTTTATTACTATAAAAGCAATTAGAAGGAGTATATGTATACAGAGGATGTGGATATAAGATGACTTTGATGGGATGATACCCCCCCCCCAAAAAAAAAGGGTGAGAAAGACAATTGCACTGGAAGAAGAAGGAGGGAGGAAATTGGATGGGGTAAATTATCCCACATAAAAGAGACATGAAAAAGATATTATGAAGTAGGGGAAGATGAGAGGGTGGTGGGCAAAGCATAAACCTTACCCTTATCAAAGTTGGTTCAAAGAGGGAATATTATACACATTTAGTTGGATATAGAAATCTACTTTACCCTGTAAGGAAGTAAAAAGGGATGGGGATAATAGAAGGGGGAATGGGGAACTGATAAAAGGGAGGGAATATTGGTGAAGGTGATGATCAGAAGTAAAACACTTATGAGGAGGGAAAGGAGGGGTGTAAGAGAGAGAGGCGGATAAACAAGCAAAAAATTAGCATGGAGGGAAATACAGAATTAGTTATCATAACTATAAATATGAATGGGATGAACTCACTCATAAAACAGAAGTGGATAGCAGAATGGATTAAAAGTCAGAATCCTACAGTATGCCATCTACAAGAAATACATTTGAAGCAGAGAGATACATACAGGGCAAAGGTATGGGGACAAAGCTGAATCTTTTATGCTTCAGCTGAAGCAGAGAAAGCAAGGATAGCAATCATAATTTCAGAACAAAAGCTAAAATAGTCTAATTAAAAGAGACAAAAAAGGAAACTATATCTTGCTGAAAGATACCATACACAATGAAGTCATATCAGTACTAAGCACATATGCACAAAATAATACAGCATTTAAATTTCTGAAGTTGAATGACTTACAGGAGGAAATAGTTCATAATATTATACTAGTGAGGGACCTCAACTTTCCATTTTCAGAACTAGATAAATCTAACCAAAAAATAAACAAGAACAAAGTTAAGGAGGTGAATAAAATTCAAGAAAAGTTAGATATGATAGATCACTGGAGAAAACTGAATGAAAATAGAAAGAAATATAACTTTTTTCTCAGCAGTACATGTCACCTACATAAAAACTGACCATGTATTAAATCCTCACATAAAATCCTCACAACCAAATGCAGAAAAGCAGAAGTAGTAAATGCATACTTTTCAGATCATAATGCACTAAAAATTGTATTCAATTATAGACAATGTAAATAGATTAAAAATAATTGGAAATTAAATAAGCTATCCATAAAAAGAAGTGGGTTGAAGAACAAATCATAGAAATAATTGATAATTTCATTAAAGAAAATGACAACAATGAGACAATATAACAACATTTATGGGATGTACTCAAAGTGGTAGTTAGGGGAAAATTTGTGTCTCTAATTGCTTACCTCAATAAAATAAAGAAAAAAGAAGTTGATGAATTGGGCACATAACTAAAAGACAACAGCAACTAGCAAATGAACAAATTAAAAATCTCCAGTTAAACACTAGGAGAAATTAATAAAGGAGAAATGATAATAAAGGAGAAATTAATAAAATTAAAATTAAGAAAACAATTGAACTAATAAACAAAACTAGAAGCTGGTTTTATAGGAAAAAACCCAATAAAATAGATACACCATTGGTTATTTTGATTTAAAAAATGAAAGAAGAAAACCAAATTACTAGTATTAAAAATGAAAGGGGTGAATTCACCACCAATGAAGAAGAAATTAAAGCAATCGGGAAATATTTTGCCCAATTATATGCCAATAAATTTGACAATCTAAATGAAATGAATGAATATCTAGAAAAATGTTACCCAGATTAACAGAAGAAATAAATACTTGAATAACCCAATTTAAAAAAAAGAAATTGAACAACCTATCAATGAACTTCATAACAAAAAATTCCCAGGACCAGATGGATTCACAAGCAAATTCTACCAAACACTTAAAGAATAATTAGTCCTAATACTATATAAACTATTTGAAAAAAAAAAAAAACAGGCAAAGAAGAGTCCTACCAAACTCCTTTTATGACAAATTTGCTGCTGATACCCAAACCAGGAAGAGCCAAAATAGAGAAAGAAAATTATAGACCAATGTCCCTAATGAATATCAATGTAAAATTTTAAATAAAATACTAGCAAAGAGATTACAGCAATATATCACAAGGCTCATACGTTATGACCAGGTGGGATTTATACTAGGAATACAAGTAAAACTATCAGAATAATTGACTGTACCAATTTAAAAAAACAACAGAACTTACAGGATTATCTCAAAAGATGGAAAAGAAGTCTTTGGCAAAATATAGTACCTGTGCTTATTAAAAACAATTAAAATAATTAGAATAGGCAATGAGGAAAAAAATCACTCTTTGAAGATGATATGATGTCATACTTAGAAAATCCTAGAGAATCAACTAAAAAAACTACTTGAAAATATTAACTTTAGCAAAGTTGCAGGATACAAAATAAATCCAAATACATCATCAGCATTTCTATATATTAACAACAAAGTCCAGCAGAGATAGAGAAATTTCATTTAAAATAACTGTAGACAATATAAAAAGCTTGGGAGTCTACCTGCCAGGAACTATATGAACACAGTTATAAAATAATTTTCACACAAATAAAGTCAGATATAAACAATTGGAAAAAATGCTAATTGCTCATGGGAAGGCCGAGCCAATATAATAAAATGAAAATTCAACCTAAATTAATCTATTTATTCAGGGACATAACACTCAAAATATCAAAATTATTTCATAGAGCTAAAAAATAAAAAAATTAATCTGAAAGAGCAAAAGCTCAAAATATCAAAGGAATCAATGAAAAACAAATGTGAAAGAAGGTAATCTATCCATACTGGATCTAAAATTGTATTGGAAAGTGGTAATTATCAAAAAATATCAAAAAATTAACTGGAACTTGCTAAGATAGAGTGGTTGATAGGTGGAATAAATTAGGTACAAATTACATTATAGTAAATGACCCTAGTAATCTAGTATATAACAAACCCAAAGATCCAAACTTTTGGAACAAAAAACCCTTTACTTGACAAAAACTGCTGGGAAAACTGGAAAACAGTAAGGCAGAAATGAGGTATAGCCCAACATCTCACACCATAAACTAACATAAGGTCAAAATGAGTACATGATTTGCATGTAAAGAGTGATACTATAATCAAATTAAGAGAGCATGGAATAGTTTATCTTTCAGATTTATAGATAACGGAAGAATTTAGGACCAAAGAAAATATGGAGAACATTACAAAATGTAAAATAGAGAATCTTGATTATATAAAGTTATAAATTTTTTTTACATACAAAACCAATAAACCAAAATTTCAAGGAAAATCAGGGGAAAATTTTTTGCGACAAGTATCTCTGATAAAGGCCTCATTTCTCAAATATATAGAGAACTGAGTAAAATTTATGAAAAAATACATCATTCCCCAATTGATAAATGGTCAAAAGATATGAACAGGCAGTTTTTAGATAAAGAAATCAAAGCTATCTACAGTCATATGAAAATAATGCTCTAAATCACTATTGATTAGAGAAATGCAAATTAAAACAACTCTGAGGTACCACCTCACACCTATCAGAATGGCTAACATGAAAAACCAAAGAAAATGTTGGATGTAGGAGGGGATGTGGGAAAACTGGGACACTAATGCATTGTTGGTGGAGTTGTGAACTAATCCAAACATTCTGGAGAGCAATTTGGAACTCTGCTCAAAGGGCTATAAAATTGTGCATATCCCCAGCAATACTACTGCTAGGTCTATATCCCAATGACATTAAGAAAAGAAAAGAAAAGAAAAGAAAAGAAAAGAAAAGAAAAGAAAAGAAAAGAAAA
>NW_020954594.1:17752934-17761194 GCF_900497805.2 Vombatus ursinus | reverse complement strand
AAGAAAAGAAAAGAAAAGAAAAGAAAAGAAAAGAAAAGAAAAGAAAAAAAGAAAAGAAAAGAAAAGAAAAGAAAAAAGAAAAGAAAAGAAAGTGACCTATTTGTACAAAAAAAAAATCTATAGAAGCTCTTTTTGTGGTGGCTAAGAACTGGAAATCAAAGAGACGTCCATTAATTGTGGAATGGCTGAAGAAGCTATGGTATATGATTGTAATGGAATATGATTGTGCTATAAGAGAAGATGATGGATAAAGAGTAAGAAAGAAGTGGTAAAATTTAGAGTAAATAGTGGGAGGGTGGAGTGAGTATAATGAAGTGGATGGAGCAAAGATGTTGAAAGTAAAAGGTCATTGAATAATTTCTTCTAAATGACAGCAGTATCTGGGGAGTCCACATGAGAGTAAATAAGAAGACAAAACCTTCCTTTTTCTTCTTCTCAAAATCCCTATGTTTGAATGTTATTGTTTTTTTTTAAATCTGCGCAATTCAAATTTTGAAAACAGGTTCTATTTATTTTTAGTAATAAAAAAGAAAAAGTGAGTCAGCTATCTCAACTAAAAAAATATTTTTTAACCAATATGCCTAATTGACTAAGGAAAATGTTATTTAGGAGTTGAACTATCTGAATAATCTCAATTCTCACCTCCATTTTGTGTGCCTTGATAAAACTTTGGTCTTATATTTGTATCTATAAGCTAAAGTTGTCCCTCTGTTGAGATTCAGTTCTGAATTCCCAGCTGCCTACTGGACCTTTCCAACTGCTGGCTGGTAGGCAAACCAAACTTAATATGTCCAAAACAGAATTCACTACCTTTCCCCTACAACTTCTCCCTCTTCCTAACATCTCCATTTCTGTCCAAGGTACCACCACTGTCCAGTTATCCAAGATTGGAATCTTCAAGTCATTTTAAACTCCTTTTTCTCACGTATCCCCCTTACTTTGTCAATTCTCCATCCACGACATCATGTATGTTCATCCCTGTCTTATTGTTTACAGCACAACAACCTAGTTCAGAACCTCATCACTCTTCACCTTGGTTATCAAAATAGTTACCAATAGGGCTTTCTGCCTGAATTCCTTTTTCCCTTCTTTAATATACCATAAAAATATTTTTTAAATGGACATTTTAAGAGACCAAGTCACTTCCCTGTTCAAAAATATCAGTTGACTCTCTTTTGCATATAAGATAAAATACAAATTCAGTTCATCAAATAGGAATAGATAAAAGAAAGTCTAGTTGTCTACTTGTCATCTAAAGCCCATCATAATCTGACTTTAACCTACCTTTCCAAGGTTAGTACACTTTACTCCTTTCATGTACTCTGTGTAATTATCCTACTTGCTGATCTCTGTATACATTATTCTACTTCTTGTCTTTTTGACTTTTGCCTTTGCACAGGATGTTGCCCATGCCTGGAATACTCTCCTTCTGCCTCTTAGAACTCCTTTCTTCTTTCAACACTCAGCTGGGTCACCACCTTCCAGGTTTTTCCTGATTCCTCCCAGTTATTAGTGTTTCCTGATCCCTGTCCCCAGTGCTTCCTCTCCCCCAATCAAATTACCCTTTATCTATTTTTTTATATATTTGCATTTACTTAAAAAAAAGAGTATGTGTTATTTCCCACAAAGTTTCTTGAGGTCAGGAACTGTTTTATTTTTCTCTTTGTATGTCCACCATCTAACAATATGCCTGGCACAAGGGAGGTTCTTAATTAATGCTTGCTGATTGATTACATTCTTTTTTGCTATATCATGACCATGGTTTGCAAGCCTAGTTCCTCCTATTTTAAATACTAATTTAGTTTCTTTGTCTTAGTAGAATTACAGAATTTTAAAGTAGAAAGGAAAGTTGCCTAAAACCCCTATGATCATTTTAGCTACTCTTCTCTAGATGTCTGTAACTTTTTTGTACTACAGACTCCAACATAAATTAAATGAAATAACTTTAGTCTCAGGTATAAAGGAAAGAATCAATATTTTCTGATGAAATCTTTGGTTACAGAATCTTAGTATTTTAGAAGTTAAATGGCAATTATGATTGATTTAGTTCAAACTCCTCATTTTACAAATGAGGAAACTGAGATCCAGAGGGATATGACTTTCCCAAAGTGGCATAGCAAGTCAGCTGTGATCATACAGATAGTGCCAAAGCTAAATCCACATCTCCCGATTCCTATTCCAGTATTCTTTAACAACAGCCAAAAAGAACATCACAAAGTTTGTTCACTTTGTAATTTAATATTGCTATTTAATCTGTATTCACTACATATTAACAGTGTCATATTTATAGCCTTGGCCAAACATATGGTTTGGATTTTCACCTGGTGTGTTTATTTTATAAGGTAGGCTATTTTTAACTCTGGCATTCACTTTGCAATTCCCTGACCACATGTCTAATTTTGTTAATGCATGTATACTACCAAGCTGCCCATTCATGTTTATAACATTGCCCAATTTGGTATTTTCTCCAAATTCCATTAAAGTGTTATTTAATCTCCTTAGTAGCTGATTAGTAAAGACTGCAAATAAACCTCAGCAATAGTTCCAGCAGTATTTTTTTCCTTGCCATTTATCATTGCCCTTTTTAAACTGTCATCTGCTATCTCACAATCAATATGCTTATAAGTAAGTCAATTTAATCCACTTTTATAAGTAAAAATGTCACATGGTACAACCAGAATGAGAATGATACTCATTTTCTATTTCTTTCTTTACTGATTTTATATTTTTAAAGAAAAAGTGTTCAATTTATCTGTTGGAATTTCCTCATCATAAATACTATTTCTGAAGAAAATACATATATACACATATATATTCCCTTTAAAAACTTTCACTGAAATATTAGCAAGTTTTTTTCAAATATCCATCTTCTTGAGTCCCAATAGATAGGAGGCAAGGAGTTTTCATTTAATTTAATCTTAGGAGGGGATTTAGTCAATATTTTAAAAAAATAATCAACAAGCCTTCAACAAATACCTACTTTGTGCAAGGTGCTGTGCTAAGCATCTGGTATACAAATCCAAAAATGGGATACTTCTTGCTCTTAAGGATTTTTCAGTCAACTAATGGGATACAATATGTTCGTGAATTCATAAATGTTAGATATATACAAATGGGGGAACTAACAACTAGGAGGATAAGGAAAGACATCTCATAGGAGATGACATGAACTGAGTCTTGAAGGGAGACGGGAATGTTAAGAGGTAGTAGTGAAGAGGGCAATTGCTACAGGTATGGATGATCCACCTGCTATGCAAAGGAAGGAGATAAAATGGTTTTGTTTTGTTTTTTAATGAATGAAAACAAGAAGTCAGTTTGGAGTCAGCCTAGAGTATATTAAAGGGAGTAATGCATAATAAATGTAAGATAGATTATACTCAAAATGAGAAGAGTTGAAAATACCAAATAGAAGAGTTTGCATTTTATTCAAGAGGCAATGAGGAGTCACTGAATTTTCTTGATTAGGTGAGTTGCTTCATCATTTCTGGGCTTTAAAAATATTAATTTGGCAGCTATCTAGAATATGGAATGGAAGGTGAGAGCATGGATGCAGGAGCACAATTAATAGGCTATTGAAATAGTCCAGGTCACAGACTTTATAAGGGTCTTAACTAATAAGATGGTGCTGAGAGAAGCTTTGGAGGTAGACTCAACAAGATTCATAATTAACTATACAGATAAGGTAAGTGAGTGCAGAGCTTAATTTGATGATAGACTTGTGAACTAGAATGATGGTAGTACCTATGACAGAAACAGGAAAGAGGAAGAATGAGATGAAAGGAAAAGAAAATAAATGCAGCTTTATGTTGAGTTTGTTATACCTATTGGACACCCAGGTGGCTACCTAGGAAGAAGGTTGATGATGTAATAAATAATAATAATAGCATTTCTATAGTACTTTAAGACTTGCAAAGCACTTTACAAATGTTATCTTCATCTTATCCTCACAAGAACCTTGAGAAAAAGGTGGTATTATTATCCTCATTTTATAGATGAGGAAACTGAGGAAGACAGAGACCAAATGACTTGCCCTAAGGTCAACACAGCTATTACATATATGCAACCAGATTTGAATCCAGGCCTTCCTGACCCTGCCCTCTATTCACTGCAATACCTAGCTGCCTCAAATCAGAATGAGAGAGATAAAGACTGTGCACATAGATGTGGAAATTACATCCATAGACATATTGCTTGAACACAAGAGATCTGATGAGTTTATGAGAGGAAGAGAGGACAGGAAAACCCAGAGTACATTCACTTATGGAGGGTTAGAGATGGATAATGATCCTTCAAAGGAAACTGAGAAAGATGGGTCATACAGGTAGGAGAAGAACCATGACAGAGCAGTCACAGAAACCCATGAAAGGGAGAATAACTAGAAGAGGAGGTTAATCATTATAGCTAGTAGTTAATATTTATATAATGTTTAATATGTTTCAATCACTGTGCTAAGCCCTTTACAGATAATGTCTTATTTTATCCTCACAACAACCCTGGAGGTAGTAGTTATTACTATCCTTATTTTAAAGATGAGGAAACTGAACAGGGGCTAAGTGACTTGCCCAGGGCCACACAAGTTATGTCTGAAGTCGTATTTGAACTCAAGTCTTCCTGACTCTGGTTCAGGAAGGTCCTCTATGCCACCTAGATTAGTCAACATTATCCACTGCCATCAAAAGATTCAGGAAGATAAGGACTCAAAAGAGGCATTGGACTTAATGACCCAGAATTAAATTAGAGAAAAAAAAATTGGGCTCAATTCTAGCTGAAAAATTGTACACTACTTTTAATGATACCAAGCTACCTATCATGAGAAAAACCCATCTTTTTAAAAAGAATAATCTTCCCACAATATTATATTAGCTGAGAGTCATGGAATTCCATGACTTGAGGAAATCAAAATTTAAGTGACCCACAGAATAGTGAAAAAAATGCATGATAGGTACAAATAAACTATAACTTATCACCAATAATTTCTTGTATAGGAGAAAGGGAATACAAAGCAATATCAAAGACATTAATGGATGGAAAAGGAAGTAGATAGATTATCTAAAGACCACAAGAGATAAGAGAGTGACAGATTGAGTACTGAACTGGTATCAATGGCACATTAAAGAAGCAAAAGTTGTCCTCTAGCGTACTGGGTAAAGATATCTAGGGAAGATTTCCAAAAAATACTTGTATAAAAATTTCACAGAATAAGTACACATGAATAAGTTGCAATCTCTATAAGCATATGAAATACTTGATGAGATCATCAACCATCCAGTATAGGACATACAAACTATAGAAAAAAAAATGATAGCAGGGAGGACTTAGCAATGTAGTAGATACTAAATTAAAATGATATACACTTCAAATATAAACTAGGCATAGTATCAATGCTACCAACTCATTTTTGTTGACATTTATTGAGGCCTTTGACTTGATTTCAAGACAAATAGGACAATTTATTTAATTGATGTGTGTGTGTGTGTAATTTAGAATTGATTAAAACTATATCTAAATTATTTGGGTATTGTAAGTAAAATTTATTTTTTGGCTTGAATCTAATCCAAATAATTTACCTTAGATCAATAATTTTCTTATATGGGTATACTGTTTATACTGAAGAAATGTTAATGGAATAAGTGGTTAAATTAAGGATTTGACTCTTCAATAATGCTGAATGTATGAAAATATGATTTTCAGACCCTAACTTGGGATCTCCATCTCACCCTCAGATTATACTCAAAGATCACTCCTTACTGGCTCCCACTTACCGAACAGCTAATATCTTCTATTATGTCTCTGCTCATTGCATCATCTCCAAAAAGACCAGCCTAACTTATTAGACTCTCACAGGCCTAATTCATCTGGTTCCTTTTTCCTAAATGACTGCCCTTTCTGTCTCTTCCTCGACAAAATATCATTCCTCTGCTTCAGAGGCCTGGTCAAGATCTAACAAGTTTGTGACTACCCTATGACTTTTGAATTGTCTAGATAACCAGCACCAAATCTTACCAAAAGAAACCTGTTTCTGAGAGCAAATGGATAAATGTAAGCAGTACATTTTTCTGACACTTCTGAAAAAATTCAATCTTGTTCTTAAAAACAAACAACAATAACAAAAAAAAAACCCTCACCACACATACTCTTGTCCTACCCATCCTTCTACTCTTTACTTCGTAACTGGTATTTTCACTGGATTCCCTATGGATTAAAACTTTACATTAAGTTCTCCAATTTCCTGAAGTTCCTGAGAGCACAAGGGTCCTTTTAGGTCAGCATAGTGGCAATCAAAATGTGAAGTGTTTGTATGGAACTTAAAATTTTTATAAAAATATGATAAAAAGTGTTCCTGCATTCTCAGCAGAAATCAAAGATTTTCATATTGCCAGCTAACTTCTCAGGCAGTTAATTTGCACTAATCAGTCGAAGACAAGGGGAGCGAAAATTACAGTAAGTTGATGAGTTAATTTTGTGTTTTGTTGTCATTGTCTTCCTGGGTTTCTAACTGTTCTTTCTCTGACAGAGTTCTGAAATATTACATAATTTCCCTTTGCTTCATAGAACCAGGTGACAGATGGATGGTCTGAGAGAAAAGGATAAAATCCCACAAAAGTTATCTATGTCTGGTTGGCTCTAAAATAAAGTATCATCATGAGATGTTCATTTGAAAAAGAAAAAAGAAATGAAAGTCCTAAAAGTACTTTCAAAATGCAATTACGTTACTATTTCTTTTCGTAATCAATGATTTTTCACTACTATTTGTTCCAGTGAGGTCAGACAATGTGGCATAGTAGAAAGGGGACTGACTTTGGAGTCAAAAGACTTGGAATTGAGTCCTGGGGCTGCCAGTTATATGGAGGGGTTTAAATCCCACTTTATTTGCCATGTGACCATGTACAAATCTTAATTTAATAAGTCTTAAGAACTTAAACTGTTCTATTCCAAAGTTTCCAACTATATAATTAGGCTAATAATATTTGTAGCACCTACCTCATAGGTTTGTTATGAGACTCAAATAAGGTAACAGATGTAAATTAAGTTCTTTGTAAACCTTAATGTGATATATATTTTATCCATTTTCATTGAGTATTGTTTATTATTAAATAGACGCTCCAATAACTTTCATCTATCAGATAGATGGAGGAATGGATCGGGTGATTTCTCAAGTTTCTTCCAACTCTGAGATTATATGATCCTGGCTGTGTGGTACTGAGTACATCACAACTTCACTGAGTTTCAGTTTATATAAAATGGGGATAATAATGCTTGCTCTACTAAACTTACAGAGTTGTTTTTAAAAATCAAATAAAATAATGTATATAAACAATATTGTAAATAAATTTGCATATGCCAAAAAATGAGTAATTTAATAAATCAAATATAAATGTAAGTGATTATTCTAGTATGTTAAGATTTATATCTATATATTAAATATTTATTACAAAGAACCTTTGAAAGTATGAGTCTTGTATTCCTATAATATACATTCTAAAATGACATGGCAACCATTTTCTATTTTCATTTTTATTTTTTAATATAATACACAATACACTGGGGGAATCATCAGCTTACAATGATGCTAGGGGACAGTATACACCCTGTTACCAAACTAGTGAATGAAGGTTAGCATTTAAATGAAAATGCCCAATCATGGATTATAATATTTCCATAGCAAAATATTTTAATTGCAAAGAAAGTCACATTGTCCTGGGGATATCTAGAATAATACATACAAAAAATATTTTATGCATATCCTGTTAAGATTTTGCAGGGGAATAAACAACAAAAGTACTTTCAGCATTATAACCAAATGGCTTTTCATCTCTATAAGCCACACACTTATCTTATAATGCTGTTAAGAAAAATGAATATGCATTTGTCAAAGTTTGGAGCATTCTAAGCTTAGGCTTGAAAAATTTCTGAAATGGAAGGAATCCTAAAGAGCCCTAGATCAAAGATTTTGAGTGAGAAAGGACCTGGTAATAATCCCACTACTCCATTTTACAAATTAAGAAAGTAAAACTGAAACAGGTGAGAGGTCCAAGGTCACAAAACTAGTTAATAATAGAGCCAGGAAAATATTTCTTGATTTCCAATATACTACATTTTATACCATAACACATCATCATCATTATCATCATCATCATCATTCTCTCTCTTTCTCTGTCTCTGTCTCTGTCTGTCTCTCTGTCTGTCTCTCTCTCTCTGTCTCTCTCTCTCTTTCTCTCTCTCTCTCTCTCTCTCTGTCTCTCTCTCTCTCTCTCTCTCT
>NW_020954594.1:17746309-17752924 GCF_900497805.2 Vombatus ursinus | reverse complement strand
TCTCTCTCTCTCTCTCTCTCTGTCTCTCTCTCTCTCTCTCTCTCTCTTTCTCTCTCTCTGTCTCAGAATTTGTGAAGTGCTTTCACTGATCCCAAGATGGTTGTTGTGTGAAACCCTGTCTCTACCAACAACCATCCAGTAATACTTATATGCCTGTGGGCTACAGACCATCACATTCCCATCTGAATCAAAATAAACCAAAAGAGTATTTGGAAATGGAAAGATGACCAGTGGGCAAATTCAGGTTGGTATCAAATACATCATTGGGTAGATTAGATACACACAACCATACATCCATCCATACATTCATACATAGACAAATAGATGATAGGCACATAGATAATCTATCACACTAGAAAAGGGAGGTGGACTGGTCAAGTAGTAAGAAAAAAAATAATAGATGGATAGCTGAGCACTATATTGCTCACTCCAAGATATTAAGAGAACTAGAAGAAGCTCTTTAGGATGTTAGATTAATCCTCTGTGAGTGATTTATGGAAAGACATGGACAAGAAGAGAACAAAATAAGAAAGTATGAAAAGTTTATGATCTATTTTGATGCCTTGCACAGGAGGCATTGAATAAATATTTGCTGAAATGAAATAAATTGAATAGCTACTTTTCAAATAGCTAGGTGTTGCAGAGAATAGAATGCCAGGCCCGGAGTCAAGAAGACTCATCATCCTGAGTTCAAATCTGGCCTCAGACATTAGCTGTGTGATGCTGGGCACGTCACTTAACCTTGTTTGCATCAGTTTCCTCACCTGTAAAATAACCTAGAGAAAGAAATGGCAAACCACTCCAGTATCTTTGCCAAGACACCCCAAATGGGGTCATAAAGAGTTCAACATGATTGAAAAAAATGAATGAACAATTTCAAGTATTTGAAGCCCTATCACATGGAAGAGAGATTAGATTTTTGTCCTGAGTGTAGAATTCGGAAAAATGAGAGGATGTTGCAAAGAGGAAAATCAAGTTCAAAATAAGGAGAAACTCTCTAAAATTTAGAACTCTCCAACAGAAGGACAGGCAGCCTAAGCATGTTTTAGAGAATTTGCTTAGGCATTGGTAGATTAAGTGACTTGCCCAGGGTCCCACACAGCTAGTAAGTGTCTGAAGCCAGATTTGAACTCAGGTCCTCCTGACTCCAGGGTTGGTACTCTATCCACTGTGCCACCTAACTGCCCTTTGCTCAGGTCCTTGAGGGGTTAAATGACCTCTGAATTATTTTCCAAATTTGAAGTTCTGAGATTCTTAATTGAATGAAATTTAATTTGGATGTAACTGAACTGAAAGGATTTCCCATGCTAATGAAGTATATATATATATATATATATATATATATATATGTATATATATGTATATATATATAAAATATACCATACTGTACCATATAAAATAGAGAATGTTACATGCATAAAATGTGTCCACTGACAGCTGACGAAGAGATGCTTCACTAAATCAAAGGAGACATGTAAAGTCTTGCCATTATTTTCTGTTATCTTTTTCCTGCATAAATCTCTCTCTAAATCATTCCACTTAAATATTTGGAACTCCTTTCATAAAATCATATAACATCAGAGCTGAAATGGATCTTACAGCTCATACAGTATAACACTTAATTTTATAGTTGAGGACACTGAGGCCCTGAGAGATTCAGTTCAGCAGAAAACGAAAGTGATTTTGTATTTTCTGAAGCTTTGGTATATCTGCACCACCAATCCTTCTTGTTCAGAGGAACAAAAGAGATAAAACCAAAGCAACTTTTGATTTGATCATTTCCAAGATAACCCACTCTTTTAAATACTATTTATTCATGACATAAAATCAGCCTTTTTAGATATTACCCTTTAAAATTGCATTATCTCCCATTAGGTATTGAATGAATTAAAAACTTGTGTTTTAGGAGAACCCAGCATCCCTCTGCATTTTTAATTTATGGAGACAAAAAAAAATTTAAAAAGCTTTTTGGAAGTTCTGTTATCAGCTCCCAAATGGCCAATATCTACATTTTTAAAATAAGCCTAACATAATACTGCAGAGTTCCTTTCATTATCATTCAAGTACATGGTCAGCTTCATGTCTCACTTGCTTAAACTATGTGAAAAAAACTCCTCTCTACCTTAAAAGACAGATCACTATTTATTCTTATGGCATTACTTCACTTTCATTCCATTTTTTTAAACCAAACTTAAAAATTTTTATAGATTTTTTTAAACTTCCTTGGGTTAGTCTGCAAAAGCTTGCTTCCCAACTTTGAAGTTTTTTTTTTTGCTTTTTTCTCTTCACTCCTCACCCTTCGCTATTACTTAAAACATAATATTACATAGATTTTGCTATGTTCTGAGTCTATCTTTTTAAATCATATTCCATCAGTGACTCAAATGGCATGTATCATCAACAGCACACATGAAAGACATTGTGCATGTGTGTGAGGCAGGACATGGGACAGAATGGAGAGGTGGTGAAGTGCAGTGGTAAGAGAAGGAGGAAGAAACAGAGTGGAATAATCCAACTGATATACAACAAGTTTGCAGTGGATACAGTGCCAGCCCTGTGGTCAGGAAGACTCATCTTCCTAAATTCAAATCTAGCCTCAGAAACTTACTAGCTATGTGACTCTAGGCAAGTCGCCTAATCTTGTTTGCCTCAGTTTCCTCATCTGTAAAAGGCTGGAAAAGTCAATGGCAAACCACTGTAATATCTCTACCAAGAAAAATACAAGTAAGGTCACTAAGAGTTGGACACAACCGAAACAACTGAACAACAAACAAAATAATCCTGTTGTACTTGATTATCTTGAAGTCTGAAGTGTGCTTTAGTGGAACTCAGCATGGTTATAGAAAGAGAATCCAATGAAATTTTAGCAAACCCATCTACTATTCATAATTTCTCTCTATGCCTAGACTGTTTTTGCTTCATGATATTTCACAATGTCAGCAATGCATCTGTAAATTACTTCAACTCATGAATTCCCCCTTTTCCAATAGCCATTTTGGTCACTAGAAAATCACAAATCAATCATGACGATGACCAATTAATTTCTTTGAAATACTGTAGAAAGTTGGGAGATAGAGGAAGGGAAAAGAGAAAAAAAAAGTTAACAACAGAATGAAAAAAAAATAAAGAGGAACATAAGAATTTGAAGAACTGGGATCTATGATAATGTCAACAGGCCATTGTGGGACATCCAGAATGTTCAGAGAAGAAAAAAAATAAAAATGATACTGAATGATTAACCAATGCATAGAGTGGAGCCATTTTAATCATTGAAATACAGCAAATGCCTCCTCTGTAGAAGTAGGACAATGTTAGCAGTTCACCAGCCTCATTATAGATTGGAGACATTTCCCTGTAGGTGTTCTTGGAGAATCTTGTAATTATCACACCTTTTTAGCAGCAGCATTGGGCATGGGCTTTCCCTGGTTAACCAAGACTACTGCTATCACTCCTACCTTCTCTGTCTAGGGAGAAAAATTTCAAGACAGAGGGCAAAATATTAGGAGGAAAAATGAGTGATGCCTTTTGTTCTCAGAGCAATGTCTTTTTAGTATCCTCCTAGGTTTGAAAGAGACAATATAACTTTTGTTGTTTTTTTTTTTGCTTTATCATGTTCTAAAAGAGGTGTTTTCACACACACACAGAGGATTGTGTGTACTCAATGAATATTTGTTGAATGGAATGAGAAAACTTTTATATTTCTCAAAAACCATCTCTATCCCCCATAACCATGAAGAAAAACAAGGTCACAGCAAAAAGAAAAATAAAACAAAATAAAATAGAAAAAGTTGATGTTGAAATATTGGCACACTAATATATTGCAGGTGGGGGGAACTATGAATTGGTCTATTTCATATAGATATAGATATAAATATACAGATAGATAGTTGTAATTGCCAAAGAAAAACTACTAAATTCTTCATACCCTTTGACTCAAAAATACAACTGTTAGGCACATGCCATAAGGAGATCAAGGCAGAAACAAAATATTATATATCAAAATATGGCATATTATTTGAAGTCATGAAAAAAATGGCAATTGTTTATAACTCTGATTCAGAAATTCCACTTCTGGGAACATAAGCAAAGGTAGGCTGTAGAGGCATGGAACATTTGGCCTGTAATCAGGAAGATTTAAGTTCAATTCTGGCCTCAGACACTTCCTAACTGTGTGATCCTAGACAAGTCACTTAGCCTCTATTTCTTCAACTGGAAAAGAGAGAGAATGATAGCACCTACCTTGCAGGATTGTTGCGAAGGTGAGACAATATTTGTAAAATCACTTAGCATAGTGCCTGGAACTTAGTAGGCACTTTATAAATGCTTATTTATTTCTTTCCCCTTATCCCTTTATATACCACCAACAAAGTTCATGTTAACCAATGATGCTCACAATAACCACACTAAGTAACTAACTAGTATAAGTATTATTAGAACCATTTTGCATATCAAGAAACAGAAGCTCAAATGGCTCTGCTCAACCTCACACGTAAGTGATACAAACCTAAGTTTTCTAGTTTTCTAATCTGTATGAATATATAATGTACACATACACATACATGTCTTATGTGTATCTATAATATTTTTAAATCCACATGGATAAAATGAAAATACTTTGAAAAGTTAAAAGAACCACACAACTAGAAAGTGTTATGCAATGTCATAGACCTAGAGTTAGAAGGAACCTCAAAGGAACAAATATTTATTAAGCACCTGCTACATGAAGAGGGGTACTGTACTAAATGCTTTACAAATACCATCCAATTTGATCCTGAAAAGAACCCTGTGAGGTGGTGCATCTTCTTAATCCGCATTCTATAGTTGAGGAAACTGAAGTAGACAGAGACTTCCCCAGAGTCACACAGAGCTAGTAATTGGCAGATGCTAGACTTGGACACATTTACCTGACTCCACGCTTAGTTCTGCCTCATTGTACAATTGAGAAAACAGACCTAGAGAGGTTATATGATTTTCCTAAGGTCACACAGGTAGGGAGCATCAAAAGGAAGAATTCAAACTCAAGTTCCCCCTTGGGACAGCTAGGTGGTGCAGTGGATAGAGCACCAGCCCTGTATTCAGGAGGACTGAGTTCAAATCCGGCCTCAGACACATAACATTTACTACCTGTGGGACCCTGGCCAAGTCACTTAATTGCCTAACCAAATTGAAAAAAACAAAAACAAAAACAAACTCAAGTCCCCTGAAGGCAGTCAGTGATCTTTCAACTACTAATCTAACATATCTAATAAAGAAATGTTTCTAATCAATAAAACATGATGAAAGCTCAATTTTTAGAGATAAGTAGAGTTTCTAAGTTCAGCAAATATCCTCCAGAGTATTTTGAATGTGCTCTCTGAATCCAACTTTTATTATTCATGGAATATATCATGGCTACCTAGCATTTTTCCACTGTCACAAAGGCATACAGAAATTCAATAAAGATTTCAGCCAGGACAAATATGCCCAACCCAGTATGCTGAGCTCATGCAATTGATACCTGATCTGTTGTAGGTAGTAGCTCTCTGTACGTAAATCTTGTATTTCAGATGATGAAACAGAAAACAAAAGCTCCAACTAGCATGTTAAGTGCTTTTATAAAAGAACAGCATTAAAAGAAAATCACAGTCTAGTATTTCCCAAAGGTCAAATCATGTACATGCTAAGATGAATAGAACACTGAGTGTCATTTCTAATAGTAGCATCAGCTGGTCCTTTCATACCAATATAAGAATCTTTGACTCAGCATGGGCCATTTTTTTCACAGCTAGAAGAAAATCTCTGCTAAATAAAAGACTTTGTATTATGTAGTGTAGCCCCTTTGGGAGCAGGAATTCAGTCACATTGGGGATGGGTGCCGTGATGACTGATACACAGTAGAACCAGTCTGACACTTCATTAGGTATGAGAAAATAGTTCTACTACAAAGCATCTAGTCCATTACAAACACCATTAAGCAGTGATACACAGATTCTAACATATTTCCCTCTTAGAAAAAAAAAATCGTTATTTTCAAAATCACCAGTATTTGGTTTTTTCAAGGCGATTCAAGACATCTTCAACCTGTAGGTTTTCTTCATCATTTTCCTTCATGTAACTTACAATTTATAAACATAGCTATAGTATTTATATTGTTACTATTCAAAACTGGTAATATTTGCCCCCAACCTATCAGACTCACGAGTCCTTGTAGACATGAATGCATTTTAAAATGCTTATCAGATTACTAATTATATTGATAAGAATTTTTGCTCTTCCATTCAAAATAACTGAATTGGATTTCAAGTATACTTGTACTGTCTTATTTATTTAATTTATTCATTTTGGTTATTCTCCTGGTAGAGATACCAGGATCTAGAGGGAAAACTTAGCATACAACAAACAATATACAAAGAGTAGCCCATTTTTATAGAAAATGGTCAGTTATTAATAATATCCCCACTAAATCCTTCTAAAAGAATTAATGAAAATATGTTCTTGTTTGAGCACTGAGTGGAAAGAGTTGCTGTAGAGGATTATTGCATTTTATCAGCATGTGGCAGTTATCCTTAGAATTCATTTCCTCCTCACATGTAATGAAGTGGGGGAGCAAAGAATACTCAGAGCATCACTGTGAAT
>NW_020954594.1:17665895-17746299 GCF_900497805.2 Vombatus ursinus | reverse complement strand
AAAAAAAAAGTGTAATAGAACTCTTTTGCAAAGTTAATGTGGGAGAAGAGTACTAATCTTCCTATTCGAATGATTAATCATATCAAATCAAGTTTTTATTGTATCCCATCATCATTTTTAAGGGATATAATTTAATAACTAAACTTACATAATTATATAGCATACTAAAATGGCCTTCTATTGAGGGTCTTTTTGCACATCAAATTGGTAGCTAATTATCTACATGTACATGATTCACAGCAACATTTAAAAGCTCAGTCTTCTGGTATATTTTGGGTTATTTATTCCCATTCCCACCTCCTTAGGTTGATGTGTGCTCAGGGAATGTAAATGAATTATCCCAAAAAAAGTGGTATCAAAGAGGGAAATCTGCTCCAGAAAGTTAAATAACATACCCAAAATATAAATCTAAATGATTTCTGGACTATGTTTCGTATGATCTAATATTGCTGCTCCCTATAGTTAGTGTGAATACTTGCATTGGCTGTATTAGCTGTTGCAGAAAACTGAATATTTGGATTTAAATGAAGTTCTAAGGCAGTTCATAGTACCACAGATAAGGAGTCCACAAGTACTGTCAAGTTGTCAATCATATACATATATATAATATACATATATATATATACATACATACATATATAAAATCATAAGCAACATTTGGTGTTCTACTGGTCTTACTATGGATGTTTGGAACTTACCTGAGATCTACAGAACATGGGCTTTTAGCAGGACTAAGGGGCAATTACAAAAAGGCTTACCTGGCTTCCCATGATTTAACGCATAGTCTCAGGCTGTGACTTTTAGTTAATTTATGACAGTTTGCAAGTAACCATTATGCTCCCTTTATCTATAAGTGAATGTGAGTGCTAGGTTCCCCTTTGCAAATTTACTTCCTGCTATTATTGCCTTATACTACTTTACTACACTAACAAGAAAGAGGAGTATATGTATATAAATACATGTTTGAGTGTATGTGTATCTACATGTATATACTATGAGTCTGTCTTCCACAAAACCCTCTAAAAATGAGACCCCAAACTCCTATGCCCTGAGCACTCTTCCTAAGGGTCCATGCTATTCAAGTGCTATCAATTCCAATCTATGGTTATGAAGTGAATGTCTGTGCCTTACCCCTTCCCCATACTAGTACCCATGCCATCTACCTTTGTAACCCCTCCCTTGCCCTTTGTCTCTTTATTTTCTGTGCTGTTTGCCCTGTACCCTCCATGACTTATTAAAGTGCAAATAAAGAATTACCCTTCACTGGCATTTTGGTCTTTCCTGGTGAGTATCCAAAGAACAGGGCATGCCTGCCCCTATTCAATCCAGAGGTCCTTTTTTGTGGCTTCATTCTTTTATTCCATTAATAATGCCATAAATTAATTAGTAATTATATATATACACACATATATGCATATATATACACATACATGTGTGTAGATACACCTCTATATACATATGTTTACACACATGTGTGTATATAGAAAAAAGAGAAATGTGTGTATATTTATACATATATGTGTACACACATAGACATATACATATAACTATATGTATATAGTTATATATATACATATAAGACATGTAACTATAGTCTTTGCACAAAATAGATTAATTCTCTCTCTCTCTCTCTATATATGTGTGTATATATATAAATATACACACATACACACACATACACCTGTGTGTTTGTGGAGAGAGACAAAGCGGTATATATACACACACATGCCTGTATGCTTGTATATATATTTGCTAATTAACTATGGCCTTATGAGTTAAATATAATTATTTATGACCTTACTAACTGAATACATATATATATGAATATCTATCACTCTCTGAGAGAAAGAAATGTGCATGTGTGTGTGCATATATATATATATATACACACACATGCATTTTTATATATATCTCTCTGTATATGTTTATATAGTACATAGATATCTCTTTATGTGTCATATATCTATACAACACACAGCCATATTATATAGATATTTATATATGTTATATATCTATATACACACATGTACTCACATACACATATTTTGTGTAGAAGACTACACTGGGAATATCAGGATGGATATTTGAAGAGATAGGGAGGAGGTAAGGGAATAAACATTTATATTTACCCATGGTTTTGTCTGTGGCTGGGTTTGAATTCAATTCTTCCTGATTCCAGGCCCAAAGCTCTCTCTGCTACCCAAAGCTCTCTCTGCTACAGTCCCTACCTGCCTTTCAAATATTAGCAGCTCACAATTTCTGTAGCACTTTGCAAAGCTCTTTCCTCAGAACAGTCCTGTGAGAGAGTAGCATAGCTATTCCCATATAGTCCCATTTCATAAAAGAGAAAAAGAGACTGTAGAGACAAGTCACATGACTGGTTAATGGCAGCACCAGATCTAAAACCCAGCTATTTGGCTCTATAGATATTGTTATTTCTACTCCATATAGCTGCTACCTTCCATGCTTTACTGTAAATGTGGGATCAAACAAATAGACACTGATCTCTGCTGGCTGCATATGATTCTGAAATCCATATTATCTGTGTTATGTTGTATTTTTATTTATTTTGTTAAACATTTCCCAATTACATTTTCATATGGTTCAGCTTCATTTGTAAGCTGTAGCTTATGGGTTACAAGTTTGACACTTCTGCTATAGTTTCTGACTAAAAATGCTAAGATGAAAGAATGATCTTCTGAAAGGTAGAGACAAACTTAAATAAGTCAGTACCTCATCTGTAAAGTAAAAGTGATAAAACACTTTACTTGCTTGAAGGCAAAGTGCTGGAACAGATGACTTCTAAGACTCAGGAATTCTACAAGAAGTTGTTGGGGAGGGAGGTACGTGGCCAGAATGGAGCAGGGAATGGATTTCTGCTTCAATTAAAAGGACTTTATAAAATCAACTTTCAATAAAAGGGACTTTACCAAATCAACTACTGCTTTTGGAGGAGAGGAGATGAAGAAAAGGAGAAATCTGGGATTTCATTAGTATGGAGAAACTTCTAGGGTAGAAACTCCCTTCACTGTGTAGCTCAATAACTACTCTATAACTTAAAGTCTTAGAAAATAGCTTGGAGGCACTGAAAGTTTACGTGAGTTACCCAAGATTATACAGACAGTAAATATCTAATGTTCCTGATTCCAAGAATCCTCTATTCACTGTATCATGCTACTTCAGACTGAGCTTGGTGTCCACAAAAACCCAGTTATTTTTCACATTTCCTGTTGTCTGGCTAAGTTTTCCCCATCTTTTATGTGGGAAATACAGTGTTCATGGGAAGGCTACCTATGCTATGCTGCCACTAACATTACAAAATTAAACAAGAAAAAAAAACAAAACTCCGGGCAGAGCCGTTTTTGATGAATCACTTCAAATTAGTAACAAGTTTAGGAGAAAATATCAAAGAGAAAGAAACATATGACATAATGAAAGATAAGTATTCTTATCAATCTGAATTTGAAATTCATATTGCAATATTATCTAGTTTTTAATTCTATGGATATTTTTGCTCTAAGCAGAAAGAGGAATTACATTATGGCACCGATACAAAATAATGATGCTAACAAAATAGGTATATCTTCTCTGTTTGTGGGAAAGGTTTCAATGATGAATGCCAGAATAGGCTAGCCATAAAATCATATAAATGAGAGGTGGAAAGTGTCTAGGCTATCTTTCTGCCATGGAAAATGTTTCCTCGCAACAGATTTTCAAATGCTTTGTCCAGTTTGGTTTTAAATGATTCAGGCTAAAGGTCTACTGGGAGACTGCTCCTCAGTCTAATAGACTTAGCATTAGGAAATTAGGTTATATGCTAGCTACAGAGGGGGAAGAAGTGCCCCACATCTCTGTAGGTTCTCAGAACTGCCGAATATATGTCATCATTCCTGGAATTCTGGACAGAGACCATGACAATTCCTGGACTTAAAAAAAATACAAGTTTACCAGAATTTCTGATCCTTTGATAAGATTTGAAGGACTGTCCTGCAGGCAAAATATAGATTCTTCCAGGAACTGCCAAATTGATTTCAAAATACAGCTTTACTAAAGTAAAAACAGGTTAAAAATCTGGGACTTCCAACATTCCAGAATGGATAAAATATGTTTAATATTTTACATTAAAAAAACTACTTTAATATAGAAGGAGAATCTGAAGTTTCACTATCCAATTTGGCAGGGAATTCAGAGAACAGAAAGATTTTGGTTTAAAAGGGAGCTTTGTTATAACAGGGTTCCATAAACAAACGAAATCCAATTGCAGAGCATTACCATTGAGAGTCCTATCAGGGCTTCTTATGTTTCTCTTAAAGGGAAACATACTATCATGCCATCAACGGCTTACATTCAGTTTGACTGGACATTAACAGATAATGTACATAGAAACAATCTGTTAAGTTCCTACTAGGACATATTTTAAATGTCGTAGCTATTCAACTAGGAATAATCAACACAAATTACATTTTTTCTTCCTTTGCAATTATTCAACAAATTATTTGGAGTTACTCTGGATTACCTTGGGCACCAGAAAATGAGACTAGCTACCCATTGTTCTTTTGAATCAAGAAAATATAGGTTCCCTGGTTCTGAAGGAAGGGACTCTGCCTGGATTTTTACCTTTTTTTTTTCCTTCTGGAATACATAGTATCTCTAGATACCCTAATATTTCCAGCTAAATTAGAAAAATCTCTTCTTTTTTTTTAAAGGCACAAACAAGGAAATCCACATAGTATTTTAGGCCCATAACTGTCCAATACTCAAAGCATTACATTTTTATTTCTAAGGATCTAATTGAAAGAGAGTTAACAGGATTTTCAATAGTTCTTTTTCATTTTAAAGTTTCTAGTAAGATGTTATATATTAGTTATGCACTAGCTCTCAACTAACCAATCCTCCATTTTTTTTTACTTGAACAGAGGGAATATGTGTACTTAATTAAATGTTTTCTGAAATTGGGGGAAGACCAATTAAGCTGATTAAGTAGAGGTGGGAGTAGGGAATGAACAAGTGAATTTTCAATATACTTGGTCCATTTAATTTTTTTTTAAATAGAGTTAATACTTTGTCCTTAATTTGAACAAGTTCAGAATCTGGGTTCAAATCCCAACTTGCCATTCACTACCTATATGACCTTGAGGAAATCAGTTAAACTCTGTGGACCTCAGATTCCTCATCTATAAAAGGAAGTTTCTAACAGTTTTGAGGAAATCTGTTTCCGAGTGCAGATCAAGGAAGTGAATATTAATAAGAATTAACTGAAGACCTTAGGAAAGGGCTTTTTGCTCAACCACTGTGTATCTCAGAGCACTGCAAAGTTGCAGAAGGGTACTTATAATAGGATATAGGTCTAAAAAGGGACCTCAGAGCTCAGCTAGTAGTAAGCATCTTGAGAGTACTATCTCAGTTTTTTATCATATACCTAAGACAATGTCTTGCACATAGTAGGCCAGTAACAAAAACTTGTTGAAAGAGTGAATCTAGTCAGAATCCTTTATTTTACATACAAGGAAATGAAGAGACCCCAAAAGGGAAAATGATTTGCTTAAGGTCACGTAGGAAGTTAATAGCTGAGCTGGGATTAACAACCTAGGTCTGTCATCTCCAACTCTATTGTTCTTTCCACTATATCATAATAGTTTGCGAAGAATTAAAAAAAATAATTTCTGACAATTTAGGAAGACCACAAATGAGGACTTCATATTTTCAGCAGTTTTGAAGAGGGGCACTTTTTACTTTCCCTGGGGAGATAAGGGGAGAAATGGCTTACGAATAGTATCCCATTCCCTAAAAATTAACATGCATTTTAACCACTGTGAATTAGAGTCACCATTTAAAAGAAGAAAGAAATTTATTGCAAAAAAAAAAAAAAGCTCTCTTCATAATTTTATTCCTGGAAAAGGAGCATCTCCTAACAGAGAGGTGATGGACTCAAATTCAGAGTGAGATATATCTTTGTAGACATAGCCAAAGAAGGAATTTGCATATTTTGAGAGTCTTGTTTTTCATTTCATTGTTGTTGTTCAGTTGGGGTGGGTTGAGAGAAGAGGGGGAGAGAGAAAAGAAATGCTTAATAAGAAAAATGATTAAATTAAATTTAAAACAAAAGTAATCAGCCACAAAAAATGAAAACTAAATTACAAATTTTTGTGAATGTTGACTTTTACTACCCAACATAAGTAGAGTCTCCAAATTTTAACATGTGTAGCTATTTTATTTTTAAAATGCTTATTGATTAGTGTTATATAGCAATGTAAGTAGGTTGTGGTAAAGTAAAATATTTATTAATGGAGGTATCTGAGATTGTTTACTCTTGCATATCTTATGATTGTACCTATGGATATGTAGTGGCAGTTTAAACCAGAACTCATTATCCTCATTAACACGCAGATCTTTCATTCTTTATATATTTTCTTTCAATAGAGTTCCCTGCTTTGTTTGACATAGACTGTCACTCTGAGTTGAGCATCTAAGACGACACCATGTCAAAATGACTGCCAAGTGTTCTATAGTGTTATTAAATGTCGTTTTTTGTATTTTTTTGTTTATCAGTTTTACTAATGAGAAAAATATGTAAAACACCAGGAAAAAAATAGCATCTCTATTTTATGCCTAAACTTGTGTAATGTAAGTTTCCTTTTATATTTTATTTTAAAGAAAAAAATCTTTTAATTCTAGGCTAAGAAAACTTTCTAAAGCCATGATATATGAATCATTTGGCCCACATAAGTTTGTGTGAAAGTGAACCCACAATATTGGTACATTGTAAATCCACATTCAACTAGGGCAACGATTCTTGCCCATTAATGCACTGTAGTAGAAAGATTACTGGCCTGGAGTTGGGTTTCTAGTACAGACTAAAACACTACCCACCATCTGTGCTCCTTACTCAGCATATTTTTCATTTACAAAATGAGAGGGTAGGGGTAGATGGTGTCTGCAACTCTTTTCAGCTCAAAAAAAAAAATCTGTGACATTCTGTTAGCATAGTGGAAAGAGACTGGCTCTGGAGTTAGAAGATCTGGGATCAAGTGCAACCTTTGAGACTTAATTACCTGTCTAACCTTGGGCAAGTTCCTTAACTTCTCTGGGCCTGAGTTTGCTCCTTTACAAAAAAGGAAGTTAGAGCAGAGGGTTCTGAGGTCTCTTCCAGCTCTCTATATATCATATTTTCCCTGTCTTCCAATTTTCTACATTATCAAGCTCTAACCCCTTTTCCCATTTCTCTGTGACTCCCCCATCTCAATATACTAAGCCATACTGCTGTGCAGAGACAGACAGACATCTCCCCATGAAAATTCTTTGGAATTTTCATACATACTTCAGAGGGCCTGCTCTCTCATAAAAATTGCCCTCATATGTAATTATTTTCTTTTAAAATACTTCTTTGGTTTTTGTTTGTATTTATTTTTATTAATGGAGTAGACTATAACACAACTTCTTTGACTGATAGTCCAAACTATTTATTTATAAGAAATAACAATTACTCTGTGAAAACTCTTCTATTGAGATATTTCTAAATTCTTTGTTAGTTTCTCTCAGTCTTCTAATTTGGGGATGTCAGAGCACCATGAAATACTGTAATCTGATATAGCATATAAAAATTAGATTAACTCAGCTTAAAGATGGACTAATAAATGTTATAAAATATTGTTTTCATATCTGATACTTAATTTAAAACTTTAATTAGCAACTTAAATATTTTATACAATTTGGGGAAAATAAAACAGCTCCCAAGGACAATGAAAATGATAAATGTGTCCAGATGCAATGAACTGAGGAAAAAAGGTGTGGTAAAAATTTAAGTATTTTTATCACTAATTTTTCATTTCATTTTCTTCTCCATTATTTTTTAAAGACTATTTTTTGTTAATCAATGACAATCTGCCTTTCCCCCCCTCCCCCCCACCTTTTGTAATCATGTATAGGAAGCAAATAAATTCACACATTATCCATGTCATTCATAGATAGATAAATAGATATACAGACAGATAACTCAGTTCACTATGAGTCTATCATCTCTCTATCAGTAGGTGGTTTGTTTCGTCAGGAGTCTTCTGGTCTTGTAATTGGTCGTTGCATTTATTAGAATTCCTCATATCTTTTAAAGTCATTTGTCTTCACAATATTTTTGTTATATTAAATTATTCTCCTATTTCTTCTCACTTCACTCTATATCAGTTCATAGAAGTCTTTCTGGGTTTCTGTAAAACCATTCTCTTCTTCAATTCTTACAGAACTAAAATTATTCCATCACATTTATATGCCATAACTTATTCAGCCATTCCCCCATTAATGGAAACCCCTTCACTTTCCAATTCCTTGCCAATCTAAAAAAGGAGCTATTATAAATGTATGTACACATGAGTCCTTTTTCTCTTTCTTTGATCTCTCCCCATTTACCACCAGTTACACTGCTTTTGGACTTTTTTGGATCTCTCCATCATACCTCCTTTCCCTTGAAACTCATAATTGGGAAATCTCATCATCCTCCAATACTGAATCTACATTGGTACTCACATTTCATCAGTATCCTCTGTCTCTCTGACTAGGCCCTCTGATTGAAGGGCAGGGCCATGTTCTATGGGCTCTATGGCCTCTATTTAAGGAAGGAACTCAGCACAGTCTTCTCCCAATTTGCCACCAACTGTACTGCTTTTGGACCTTCCGTCATGTCCCCCTCCAACTGAGCACTTCCTCTCCATTTTCTTTTAGATTCACTCATGCTTTTTAGTTTCCTTTTGTATATTGTATTCCCTCATTAAATTGTAAGCTTTTATCTGGTACATAGTAAGTGCTTAATAAATGTTTACTAACTATGGACTTAGTAGAGACATCCCTAGGTCAAAGGTCAAAGAGCATGTTTAGTAGTAGTTTAGTTTCATTCAAAGGTCAAAGAGTAGTTCAGTTTAGTAATTGTACTTAGTGTCAAATTGCTTTCCAGAATGGCTGCACCAGTTAGTAGCTCCACCAAAAGAACATTAATATACCTGTTTTCCCACAGCTCCTCCAGGACTTGTCATTTTCTTTTTTTGTTTACTTTGCCAATCAGATGGGTATGAGGTAGAGAATTAGAATTGTTTTATTTTCCATTTCTCTAATTATTAGTGATTTGGAGCATTTTTCTATATGGTTATTTATAGCTTGGATTTCTTCCTTTGAAAACTGCCTGTGTATAGTCTTTGGCCATTTATCAATTGGGGAATGGTTTTTATTCTTATATATTAAAATACGCTCCCTATCTACCTTAGAAATCTGACATTTATCAGAGAAATATCTTAAAAGTTTATAGAAAATATTTTCCCCTTTACCTGTTTCTCTTCTAATTTTAGTTATAATGGTTTTAGTGCAAAACCTTTTTTAAAATTTTATGTAATCAAACCTTCTTCATTATTTTCATTCCTATATTAATTTCCTAACATTTCTCTTGAAAATTCTTCTTTTTTTGTTTTTGTTTAGTTTCTCTCAGTCTTCCAATTTGGGGATGTTAGAGCACCATGAAATAAATATGTTTAACTATAAGCTAGCTCATGTAAGTGCTCTAGGAACTGAAAGAGTAGCTTCCAGTTAGACAACTACTCTAGATAGTAGCAGGCACCACCACTATGACATTCTTTAGTCATCTTCCAGTGGCAAAATTCCTTCAGTACTGAGGGTGTGTTCCAGCTCCAAATTACTAAACAATTGTGATTCCATTGTGCTCACTTATTTAGACAAAAGCATTTTAACTGGTTGTCAAAGGGTTAGGTCTTCACTCTATTTTTTTCCTCTTGTTTTCTATAAAACATTAGGGGGAAGGAAGGGAAATAAACATTTATATAGCACCACTATGTGCTAGACACTGTGCTAAGTATTTTACAAATGTCATTTTACTGGGTCCTTCTAACAACCTTGTGAGGTTGGTGTGCTATTACTATTCCCCATTTTACAGTTGAAGAAACTAAGGCCCAGGATCACATGGCTAGGATTATCTGAGACTGGATTTGAATTCATGTCTTCTTGACTCCAAGCCCAGAACTCTATCTACTGTGCCCCCTAGTTGCCTGTATTACTATATTGGGGAAGGGGGAGATGTATAGAATATGTGTTCCAGTTGATATCCATAAACATGTCTTAAGTACAGTTTGGGAAAAAAAAACATTTTAGGTGGCTTCTGACTTATGTGAAGTTGGGGAGAAAGTAAAAGAGATAAAGAGACAAGGAGACAGAGAAAGGGTCCAAGAAAGAGAGAGGAAAAGAAAGAGGATTGGTCTAAGATTTGGACAATCCAGATTCTATTCCCCATGGTGCTACTACTTTAGTGTGTGACATTGAGCAAGTCATTTTACCTTTATGGTCCTTGATTTCTGTAAAATAGGAAGAATGGATTAGAATATTTGTAAAGTTCCTCCCGGATCTAGAGTCCTAAAAAGTCAACTAGTTAGTCCATTTCTCTGCCTTCCAAGAAAAGCACATTCAGTTACTTTAGACAGATTAAGTTTAACACTTTTACTCACCAGGAAGCTCTTCCCAAAATCTAACCTAAATCTCTCTTGCTACAGTTTAAGCCTATTTCCTCTGGATCTGTATGTGAAACAGCTGGTCACTTCATAGCCATCTACTTCATTACCCATCATATGCTTGAAGACCATTATTAAGTCACCCTACAGCCTTCCATGATGTGACAGACCCTATAAAAGTACCATCAGGCACAAAAATCATTAAAAGCACCACAAGGCTCCATCATTAAAGATACCATCTGGCATAACTGGAAATGTCAGCAAACGGAGAGCACAAATTGATGGGCATACTACTGTTTATGCCTTTTAACTGGTCAGCAATGTTAATTATAATTACATCCTCATTGTAGGATTTTATAGCTTATATGGACAAATGAACATAGCCTCGATTAACTAACTACAGACTAAATGGAAAATGGTTCTGAAGCTAATGTTTCCAAAAGCTAATAGCACTTTTTTCTTTGACTAATATCTCCAAAGCTATCACGTGCTAAGCAAACAGACCAATTGGTTCTGTCTCTAAAGAGTACCCAAGCTCTTTCCTAACTTATGCCTAATGATGTTCTTCATCAAACCAAAAAAATCACTTTGCCTTTCAGTCTCATAGTCATAGACTGTGCTTCATAATCTAGTGTTGTTCATGAGAATGCATTCGCATTTACAAACAACTTGCTAATATGCATACTCATTGTCCATTATTTTATAGCAGAATGGGAAGAGGGGAGAATTTTAAAGTGAAAAAAATCCAGCAATTTCAAAAGTATGATTAGAAATTAATATTACATATGAGCAGTGACAAATTTGTAGACTGAATTGTACTATCATTTAGCATCCCAGAGTTCTGGCACTCTGAATTCATATGGTGTTACGCTCTATTTTACAAAAGGTACTTATGCAGAAATGATACATTTTTAGACAGGGCTTCAGTATTTTCTCCAGATATTTAGGCTACATTGTGTCATGGTATATTGTTTTAATAAAGTACCAACAGCTGGGCTAAAAGATCTACAGTGCAAATATGTGCAACAATGTTAGCTTGCTAACACATTTACTGTATAATATGGATGGCTTTTCATCCCTTACCCTTTTTTAATAGAATATTTTTAACTGATAGGATTGTATTTTAGATTTTATGCTGCTTAAAATGTGTCTTCCATTAGTTTTCTCTGTCCTTTAAGATCACCAGTTAATTTTGTCTTTACACTTCCTGTAGTCTTTCTGTGTTTACTTTGTATGTCCTCCAGCCTCATTCTTCTTCACTTCAACATGGCCTTAGTGTTTTTATTTCCATTTTTAATTGTTATTTACATTTGTTTCTTCTCCTACATGTGAAAAAAAAAGTTTTTAAACAAATAAAATGAAGGTTTGTTAATTTCATAATTAAATAACTACCCAGTAAAGTAAAATCTAGCTTTGTCTTCAGGCTAAAGGTTAGTCATAAAAATGTGATTTTTTTTCAGTTCCCTCAGAGTAACTTTATAACTCAAAGAGTAGTAAATCAAAGCTCAAAACCAAGACCTCCATATCTTCTTACTAGGCTAGCTACTTCTGACTTCCTTCCAAACGTGTGATTTTGTGCATGAGGATTATCTATTTTGCTTTCCATGGGCTCCTAGCCAGAAATGATATAGAGGATATAATTATTTACAAGAGAAACAGTGGATTCCATTTTACCATTTCTTCTCAGCAATAATATGAACCTGAAAATACAGAAAAATATCTTCATTTCTTTCTCTATTCTAGCTATTTGTTGTCCCCTGCTCTAATATAGATACTATACTTTTACATAGACTGAATTACCAACACACACTTTAGGAAAAAATATCACTATCAAGAAAAAGAAATCTGAAAACAAATTCTGGAAGGATTTAAATAAAATTTCAAAAATGGGAAAATAGAATAAACAAATTCTATAGGGTACTTTCTACTACATCATGAACTATAATTATATTAAAAGTTCACATGTAAGCTTCTGAATTAACATATCCACTGTAAATAAAAGTCACAGTGTTTCCTTGGAACAAAATATTATCCGAATTCCAAATGTGTCTGCAAATTTTAAAGTAACTTCAGGAAGTTCTTTTATAATGCTTTCTGATGGCTTTCTGAAGTCAAATATGGTGACCCTCAGTAATTGTCAACTGTCTTTTGCTAAAGTGAACATCATAGACTGAGTCATTTCTAAAACAGCATTTCTTGTTTGTCAGAAAAGACTTCACTTTAGGAAGCCCAATTGCTAGTGACTGGAATCTGGAATCGAATCTAACCATGTCATTAATGAAACTCATTACTACTCTCTCTGATCTTCAACTCAATTAGTTTGACCTTGACCTTCACTTTCAATCAATATTTCTATTACACTTCAATATCTCTTAGGTGATAAGCTCAAAGAAAGTGGAAATATAGCCTTGTTTTCCTATGTTTTATAAAATTCTATATGTCATACAATACAATGCCAGGTGATGGAGAACTTTAATTTTTGAGTGAATACAATGATTTGACTGGGTCAGTCATATGAACAACATATAGCCAAATGGTTTCTTCATTTTGTTCTATATAGAATTATGGGCCAACTCAAGTAAGTCACCATCAGGCAAGCTACTACCTTTTGGGATAATGAATAAATGTCCAGCTCTAGCAAAAAGGAAAAATAAACACCACCTCTGCCTTTTTTGCTACCTCTTTTCAACTGTGATCCTAAAGAAGCCAGCCCCCCTCACCCTTCCCCACCAATGGTGACAGAAAGTCCAGATTTGAATTCCACTAACAAATAATACTTAATTTTAATCACAAGCTTAGGTCAAGCTACAAAATTACCAGATAAAACAGAATGTATCAAGCTCTTGATGCCAGTTTCCCAGCATTGTGCTCACTTTATTTTATCTACAATTAAGTAATAGTTGCTTGCTCCCTTACCTTCCCTCCCCCCCTTTTTTTCAAGGTCCTTATGTTACTCAGGTCACACTGTCACTAACTTTTTATAGTTTGAGGATTTAGTAGTTGCAGAAAAACCAATAAATGATGTAGCTGCCAAATAAGCCAAGGCTTACCTGGCCTTTGGCTAGGATCAACTTAATATTTTCTTATATCCTCTCCCTGGTTATGCATCCCTCCCTGCCTGATGTTTGGACTCAGCAATTTTGTGTACAAATAGGTTGTTTCCATCTCTGACTTCTATAATCTGAAAATGAACCAAGTGGTGCTCTCAGCCCTCAAACAGGCATAAAGACAAACAGAATACTCAGGAGCTCTTAGATTTGGTCCAGGCTAATAGCTTTACCTCTTGGGGGTTGGGATTCCTTTTTATCACTGTTATTGGGAGTTGGAAAAAGCAATCTTCTGTAGGCTAAGCATGTTCCATCAGGTTTTTCTTGTACTGTAGCTCTAGTTCAGGGGACGTGATTTGAACCAAATTCTTTTCAGATTTGGATAATAAGAAGCTCTGTAATAATGGAATTCTACTATATTTGTTTCAAAGCTCTTTTTTTTTTCAAAGTGTTTCCCTCAATTTCCCAGCTGGGGCACAAGTATCACTGTGGGTGGAAGGTACAGCCCTTCTTTGACCAGATGAAAGACAGCACAAAGTAACTTCACAATGCATTGTTCTGGGGATTGACAAAGTACAAAGCAGAGTGGCATAGAGGTGGAGAGCTGGCCTCAACAGCTGAGCATGCAACTGTTTCGTGATTCTTGGCAATTCTAAGACTCTAGGTTGCAGAGAAGGATTGGATCTAACTGATAGAGGAATTTCTTCATTGGACACTCCCTAAATTAATGAAATCATTGGTACAATTTTAAAAAAAGGAACATAGAGATTGTGGAACAGTCTACATATTATTAGATTTAATTAACATGCCCACTAGTTTTGTTGAATTAATTTTTTAAGCCTTTCTTTTTTATTCTTTGTCACAGGGAGTAGCTCACTGTATATGGGAAATGGAGAGGTATATGTGGAAATACCAAAGATAAAAAGACAAAATATGAATAAAATTACTTAAAACAAGGAATATCCAATTATTGATAGTAGAAATCTGCTAGTCCAACTTCCTCATTTTATAGCTGGGAAACAGATGCCCAGACAGGATCAGTGATTTGTCTTCAGTTACACAGATCAGGATTCAAACTCAGATCCTCTGACTCAAATGCAATGCACTTTCTATTTCAGTTCATAACAGACTAATCCCCATTCAGGGGTACCCTCCCACCTCCTTAATATATGACACATAATATTAAGAATATCATTGTGGTCAGTCAATAATAAACATTTGGAGAAATACCAAGAGTGCCTAAAACATAAATTAAGAAATTGATTCAGTTATGGTGACCTATGCAAACAAAAATCAGTGGCTTGGCTTCCTATATGATGTCAACATTACTTCAAAAATTAGCTACAATGAGGAGTGTGTTACTGTTGTTATTGAATTACTGTCCCAATAGGGCAAATGAAAATGCTCCATTTTTCAGCCATATTTTGCTTAGAGCCTGATAATCTTTTTTTTATCTAAAATATCTCATTTTCGTAAGTGTTAGTTTTCTAGCTGCTACATAAGTAAGATGAAATCAACACATAATGAATTAGAAAGTCCAAATGACAACAGAAAAAAAAACAATTAATGAACACAAATTATTCTTCCAGGACTTTCCAAATCCTACTTCCTCCATGAAACCTTATCCTCAAACAATCCTATACCTCACAAGTGCAGGATGAGAAACATGTTTGCCAGTAGGGGAGGGAAGCAGAGAAATTGTGTTGTTTTTTGTTTGTTTTTTATTTCCAAATGGCAAGCATAAAATGAGTTTAGGGTTTGATGTGTTTGCCAAAATAGTTAATGGAAACTGAGAAAGCATCAACCAAGAATGTCCCCATAAAGAAAGGTGAGAGTCTCATTCAGACCACATATGGAATATTGTGTTCAGCTCTCAATTTCAAAAAGAGATTGATATAAGCTGAAACAAGTCCAGAAAAAGGAGAATGAGTTTCTATAATTCTATCATTCCTTGTTCAGCCACAGCCATAAGTGTTTTCTCCTTTTAATCCCTACAGTGGTACCAATTGTCTGACATTGTCATTATGACAAGCTACATTCAGAAACTCACAAAACCTCAGAGTTGAAACATAAGTTGCTATCATTTTGTTCAACTCCTATGTGAACAACAATCACCTCTCCACCATTCCCTACAAGTGGTCACCCAGCTTTTGCTAACAAATGGAGGGGGAATCTACTATTCCCCAAGGCAACCTACTCCACTCTTGGCTCTTGTTCATTGCTAGGAAGTATCTGTTTATAGAAAACTGAAATCTGTCTCCCTATATTCCTCCTAATGCTCTCCTTTATGCTATCTAGGGCCAAGCAGAACAAGTCCTTTCCATGTGACAGAACCTCAAAACACTTGAAGAGAGCTATCTTGTCACCCCAAATCTTCACTTTTCCATGTTCAATATTCCCTACTTTCTTCGACTTATTCTGATATGATGTGATTTTAAGGCCTTGTACTATCCAGGTTGCCTTACTCTGAATGCTCTGCAACTTATCAATGCCCTTCTTTAAATATGACACTATGGACTGATCATAATTTTTCAGATGCAAACTGATCAGAGCAGAATATTGAACAATTTAAACTATTTCCATTCCTCTCAATGTAACATAAGGATTGCATTCATTTTCTTGGCTGCCACATCATACTATTTGCACATATTGAGACTATGGTTCAATAATTCCTGTACTGACAACTCCCTACCACACTCCCTTGCCTAATCATTTTCAGACTGCTCACTAGCTAGCCTTCTCCCATCTTATATTTGGAATGGTGTTTTTTTTAACCTATGTAAGACTTTACATTTATATCTAGTAAACGGACAGTAGCTCAGCAATCACATTCACTTAAATAAAAATGTACTAAGATCCTACTATGAGAGGAGCAGGCAACTTTCTCAGTACTTCACACATTCTGCTGGGAAGGGATTTTATGGGAAAGAATTTGATGGGAAGTGGTGACAGAAAGTCAGGAAAGAGTCAGCTGTGTCAGAGAAGTGCCACCGTCAAAGCTGAGGGGCAGCTGGACCAAGAATGGTTGCATTAAGCTTCTTCCTGATGGTGCTTGCTTCTGAGGCCATTTATCTCCTCTGTGATGGGCTAGTTACTACCAGATGAGGTTGAGGACCCTAGGAGGCCCAGACAAGCAAAACCAAGTACATCATCTGTTGTGGAAGCTTCAGTCTTTTCCCATATCCCGTTGGATTCTAAATCTAATCCCTGGGCTAAGAGTCCCAGATCAAAAGTCTCTGCCTCTTCATCTTATGAACTAAGCATCAGAACCATAATGAGAAACTAAATAAATTTAAATTGTACAATTTACTAGAACTCCTGGGTATAGAACAATATTATATCTGGGAACATCTAAAAACTAGGATATTGGTGGGCTTGCAGCATTTTGGTAGATATTTTATTATTAAACATTGTATCCTGTTATTAAGAACTTTTTCATTTCCTAGTAATTCTATGCTTAGTGAAAAAATTGTAAACATTATTCAAGAATATTTGTCCTCTTCTGTGGAGAGTCAATTCCATTATGTCAAGTCCTGTTAACTAGCAGTTACTGAAAAAATATTAAAGCTAAGAAAGGAGAAAGGGTTTTGTCAATGGATAAGGACTCAAAGATGATGTGATGGTGATGATAGCTGATAAAGATTAAGCACGTACTATGTGACAGGTACTGTGCTAAGAATTAGAAATACAAAGAAAGGCAAGACATAGCCCAGCCCTCAGAAAGATCACAGTGTAATGGAGGAAGATAAAACAAACAAACAAACAAAAAAAGAAGCTGAAAGGGGGTCTACCTCCACTCTCTCCAATGAGAGAATCAGAGGGAAGGAGGGACCTCAAAGGCAGAATGAGTTTCAGAATTTATATGATCTTGCAGGCTGATAAGTTTATGGAGACTATAATGAAGGGCAAGAGAGGGAAATGACTGGCTCCAACATCCAATGTAATGCTATAGCTAGCATTTATGTAACAACTAAAGTTTATAAAGATCTTCACATTATCTCATTTGATCCTCAAACAACCTTGTGAAATAGGTAATATTATTATCTCCATTTCAGAGGGAACTAAAACTAAGAGAAGTTAAGTGACTTACCCAGGAACAAAGAAGTAGTAAGCATCTGAGGCAGAATTAGGACCCAGGTCTTTTTGACTACAAGCCCAACATTATCTACCGTACTACCTAATTGCTTCTAAATTAGATAAATTCTAATTAAATCCAATAATCCACATTCTCTTTGACAAGGAATCATTGCTCCTCTGTAGAAGAGGCAGAAGTGAAAGATAAAAGGCTGCTGTCTCTCTGGTAACCATAAAGAAAACAAAATTTGTTCATCACTTCAGCCAGCAAGGCATGATGAGTATTGAGGCTTCTCAATGAGTGGTTATCAATATCATTTGGTTATTAAATGGACAAGGAACTATGCCTGGTGTTATAAATTAGTCCCTGTCCTTTAAATATTCATATCCTACTAGACATTCACATAAATTTTTAAATGATTGAAGGATGTTCATTTATTATCTCACTTGAGCCTCATAAGAACTTTATTAAGTAAATAATATTGGTATTGTTATTCCCCATTGTACATATGAGGAAACTGAAGTTTACACAGTCTAAGCGACTTGAGTATGGTCACACAGCTAAAAAGTCTTAGGATGGAATTTACTCTGAATTCTTCTTGACTTCATGGACAGCATTTAATCCAACATGACATGTTGCTTTCTCTTGTTCAGTCACTTCTCTCATTTCTGTGCAATGTCATTAATCCGGGACTGGTGACTTAAGCCAAGGCATCTAGGCTCTCTCACTAACTCCTTACTTATCTTTTCAACTTTTTAATTAACCATTCTTGTTTTGTCATCTATCTGCATTATAGTTATTTCTGTACAAAACAACTCTCCAAATATGTTTTAAGCTGCTAGAGGGCATGGACCCAGTTTATACTTTAATTATATCCTTGACAGGGTTGGCAAAGCATCTTGGTTCAACAAATTTTTGTTGAATAGGTGAGTGAATGACATGAGCTCCCACAAGCACAAACAACTAGACAGAGAGTTACATCAGGAGATATTATAGAAAGAACATAGTTTATAAATGAGTATGTTCAAAGTCAGTCAGTCAATAAACACTTATAAAGCACCTACTATGGACCAGGCATGGTGCCAAGCACTAAGGACACAAAAAGAGACAATAAGTAAACAAATATATACAAACAAGCTATAAATACATGACAAAGGTGAATTAAAAGAGGAAAAATAATTGATAGTAATATTTTAAATAAAAGAGAAGGCACAAAAATTAAGAGGGATTAGGAAAGATTTCCTGTAGGAGATGGGATTTTATCTGGAACTTGATGGAAGCCAGAGAAGTCAGTGGGCAGAGATGACAGGGAAAGCATTCCAGGGGGGATAGCCAGAGAAAAGGCAGGGAACCAAGAGATCCAGTGTTTGTACCTATCTGTTGGCTTTCGAGGAAGATAACATAACTTGTTTTTCACAGTTTACAGGTATTCATTTCCCAACTGACTGCATTCCTGGACTTCATGAGATGAAATCGACTCTAACACTCATACTTCCTCAGCATCTCTCAGCCCCCACTCACCTCCCTATGTCCCTCTAATTTGAGAGCAAGGAGGGTGAACATTGAATAGCTCCTCCCAGATCCTCCACCATTTAAGGAGGGCATTCAAAAATTCACCTCATCATTTGCCATCAGGCTACTTTCCTGGACTTTGTGATGTCCAGAAAGTCATCATTCTGCAAGATAAAATCAACTCTGAAAGTCTCAATTAACTCAGATCATTTCTCCTCCTAGCTGTGAAATGTCATTCACCCTGCCCCCACTTTTAGCTTCTTTTTATGTGTAGTCTCCCTCCATTAGATTCTGAGCTCCTTGACAGCAGGGACTATCTTGTGCCTTTCCTTATATCCCCAGTGCTTAGCACAGTGCTTGGCGCAAATTAGACTACTAATAAAAGTGATGCTGTTGGGCAGAATAAAAATAACTTGATAGTCAAAGAAACTAGATCATAGCACAACTAATATAATTTTGGCTGCCTTAATGATCATGATAGGCTATTCCAGAACTACCTATCCATTTCAGAATGTGAGATGATTTCATTATAATCATTTGCCAAATGTTTTCATTTGTAGTCTAATTATTTCAGTCATTGTGGGTCATTGCAATCTCTGCTAAGTGTCATAGTGAATGAATACTGAATTTAGAGTCAGAAAGACCAGAGTTCAAATCCTACCTCAAACACTTATAGCTATTTGACTCTGAGAAAGTCACTTAACTTTTCTTGGTCTCAGTTTTTTCTTCTTGTAAGAAAGATTTTAGGGGGTTGGGTTTCCACAGAAGGATAAGAAATTCCAAGATCCTGTGGATAGTCCTTCAACCAAGCAGAAAGTACTCCAAAAACAACTTCTTAAGAAAGAGCCCTAGAGACCAAACCGGTTGCAACCAGTCAGGTACAAGGATGGGGCTTCTAATGGGTAAAGGCTTTTCTCCACTGCGCTTGCTTAATAAGCTTATTGAATATGAACTGACACACCCCTAGGGTAGAGATAGCCGCCATTTTTGAACATGGGACCCATGGAGTGGGAGGAGTTAACAGAACATAGATGAACATGTGATGGGCTGTCCAGGAAGAGTGTAACTCAGATGAACCAGACAAATCATTGCCCTGATGGGTGGAGTATGGATCTTACTAACAGTTTAAAAGTTGATTCTACCTCTGAACCACTGCACACATGCTACTAAAGTGCGATGTGCCCACTTCTCTCAAGAGAAGCTTAATAAACGATTCTTCACTCACTCTGAGCTTAGTTTCGTTCTTAATTAGAAGGTTTTATTTCTCTAAGGCCTTAGTTCTAACATTCTGTTAAATGGAGATAATAAGAATGCTGACCTTACAAGATTGCTATGAGGATCAAGTAAGTCAATTCATGGTGCCCCATTAGTTGTGTTCTAGTTTTAAGCTTTATAAACATGAAACTGCACCAAGGTTTTGGAGAGCAACTTTATATAAAAAATACTTTGCAAACACTAAAGTGCTATATAAATTTTAACTATTATAATTACTGATTATTATTATTATTATTATACAATAGGTATTGGTTTATGGATAAAACCATATTAAGAAAAGAAGCCTTCATAGGAGAAATAGCTTTCATGATACTTTCCAGTTGAGCAGAGAAATTTAGGCTGCTTGATTGAGCTATGTATAGAAGTGGGGAAAAGAGAGAATATTTATGAAATTGGACACAAGGGAAGAAGGGAAGCAAAAGTTTATTATGCAAATTCCCAAGGGTGGAGGTGAGCCTTTCCTTCATTTTTTAAGTATAATGACTGTTCTTTTCCTGGTGCTGGAGTTTTATTAATTGATCTTGAATGGCTTATTCCAAGAGAACTTAAGCAAGAACAGAAAGCAAAGCAGAACTAGAAGCACCAATACGAAGATAGCTTTGAATGAAAAAGAAGAGACAGGTCTATCATCAGCTGTGAGTTGCCCCAGGCAGTAAGACTCCTGGTGTTTTACATCTTTTCTTTGTTGTTCACTTTTTCAGCTCAGCTGATTAGGAAAGAACAGGCAGCTAGTGGAACAATAAAGAAACCATAAAAATCTGGTTCTGTTCTTTGGAACCCTCTGCAGTGGCACTTTCTAGGATCTCTTGCATGCCACTTTTACCTAAAGCACCCAGAAACATAACATATTGATTCAACAAATTTTTCACTGGATAAAGAGAGATTCCTGGAGCAATACAAATGTTTGAGGTTGAGAATGATTGGAGGATCCTAGATTTGGAGCTCCAAGTGCTCTTATGGACCAATCAGTTCATCCTCTTTATTTTATAGCTGAGCTGAGACTCAGATGGTACAAGTGACTTCCCCAAGGTCACGTAGATATGAGTCAGGTCTTGAACTTAGGTCTGCTAACTCAAAGTCAATGTCACTCTCCACTGTGTCATATTGGTCCTAACAATTAAAAACTAGCTAATTATCTAGAAGATAATTATCCAACCAACCTGTTTTTACCTTAGGGATTTTCCTAGAATTTTTTGGGAAGTGTGTATTAAGGAAAGCCCAATCCAATGCTTAAGTTCTAGTCTTCTTTCTGCTACTAATTTGTTACATGTTTCTGGAAGAGATGTTTTAATTCTTCTTGCCTCAATATTCTCATTCATAAAATGAGGTTGGATGGAGGGACACTGAATTCGCCTACTCTGTGTCTTTAGTGTGACCAGGCAATTCTGATAATCAGTGAGCTGGACCATGAATAATTCTTCTAATCAATTATAAATCTCCCCTAATCTCTTCTACCTCTGTTAAAGTATCCATTGTTTGTTGTGATGTGACTACAGCCAGTGGAGTCTCTATAAATTCTTAGCTTGGAAAGATAAGTGTGGCTCATTTTTCCATACTTGTACCATTCCAGTCACTTGGGAATCTTTCCTAAGAATAAATCATAACTCTAAGCAGAAATATTTCTTTAAAACTAACCTTCAGATTTCATTTTCAACCTATTCTATTTTATCTTATTTTCTTTGGTGTAGATGGAAAGCAATAAGTCCCCACCCTCTGCATGGGAATTTATTATCAAAATCTCTTAGCCATCTTTCTCTTCAATCTGAACAATGCTAAAAAATGTTTTTTAAACTTTTCTATCTTTGAATTTACTTTTCAAGTGTGAAAACCTTTTGGTGGTCTCTATTTCCCTCTCTTTTGTACAGTCCAGAACTGGACACAATATAAAAGTCATACTAGCATAAAGGATGATGGTAGGTATACAATAGAGTCAATTAAAGTAAATGGTGGTTTTAGAAGATAGGAAAGAAATTGAAGTCTATATTTTTTCTTCTATATTGAAAACTGAAACCACCAAGTATAAAACAGCAATATAGGGTTAATCTCCCTTCACACTTTGCTTCAATTTGGTTTCACAGTTCTTTATCCTTAGAAAGAATATGTCTCAATATCTGGATACAGAATTGAAACTGAATAGCTGAGAATTCTAATTTCATGACTATGTATAACTGTCATTTCACTTCAAAAACATGTTAATGTGCCTGTAGGAAGTGTATGTTTTGTCTGAAAGTCTGAAGGCTTCAAGTTCTCAGTTTTTTCTTGGGAGCTCTTTGCTATAGTTCTCCAGAATTGCATGAGATCCTGAAATCATTGGCTGAGATGGTTGTAGATGAATTTTACTACAGACATGAAAAAGCAACATTCTGTGTTATTTATACAAAGCAAAAAGCAAAAGGTGGCATTGTATTATTGCAGATATAAATAACATAAATGGAAATAAAATCTTTTCAGGACAGTTTCTAATACCATTCAATACATGTTAGAGTGAAAATATTTTACAGATGTTTCATGATTACAATTGGAAAATATTTGGAAAACACTATATACACACATATATACACATGCATATATACTTACACAAATATATGTATGTATGTATAATCACACATATACACATATATGTATTTATTTTACCATGATGATGAGAATAAAAGTTCTAATTAATTTATTGGTACTGTTCTTCTTTGAAAAAAATAAAAGACGTAGATTAGAAAGACTGTCATTACTTATTATTTTAACAAAGATTTAGAAAGAGAAGTATTCAAGTCACTTTTCCAAGTACAAAAACATTAACTTCCTACTCTCTTTTTACTGATAGTCATCTCTTTATCAAGGAACATCTCCATCTACTGGAATTCTAGTGTCTGACATTAAAGGCTTTTAACATAGTGAATGTTGTACTTTTGCAACTGCCAGTATAAATTTGGTTGCTACAATTCTGACTCAAAAGCAGATTGGTATCTACTTTGAACCAATATTTCTGCCATAGCTTCATATTTCATATACAAACATATAGATTTCATAATACAAATGTTAAATGTGTAAATGTATATGTATCTAGAGTATTTGAGCACTTCATCATTTTAGATGTTGTATAGTTTGTTTTTGCTTCAAGACTATATTATTCTGAAGGAAAGGAGAATAGTAAATATGCATGGGTACATGTGTATATATGCGTGTATATATACACATCTATACATGCATTCAGATATGTATGTACGTATATGTATTATAACATGAAAAAGGTCATTTAATAATTATCTTCAAATGAAATTGGATAAAAAATATAGCACTTCACATTTTACAAAGGTCTTTTCTCACAACACATGTATGTTTTCATTCCCCTTATTTGTTGTTCAGTCATTTTCAGCTATATCCAACTCTTCAAAACTCCATTTGGGGTTTTCTTAGCAAAGATACTAGAGTGGTTTGTCATTTCTTTCTCCAGTTCATTTTTGCAGATGAGCCAAACTGGGTTAAATAACTTGCCCCAGGTCACATGGCCAACCAGGGTCTGAAGTCAGATTTGAATTCAGGAAGATAAGTCTTCCTGACTACAGGCCTGGCACTCCATCTGCTGTACCACCTTGTTGCCCATTCCATCTACATAGATGAGAAAACTGAGGTATAGAAAGGTTGTGATTTGCTCACAAGGCTAGTCCAGTCCTCTTTCTCCTATAACACACTATCTCTTTAAGAAGGTCTTCAAGAAATAACTTTCCCAATGCATTTTGACAAAAGTTTAACATTGATTAGGTTCTCAGAATTTTGTATTTTGTCCAAATTATGTCTTTTCTTAAAAAATATAATTTTACCTGACAAAATGTGTCCATATTAGAAACTGCATATTTCATTTCAAAAATATTTTCATTTATTTCTTTCTTGAAAATTGAACTTTAATTAGAATAAAAACTTAAATGTTATATCCTTGAAAATGAGAATAAGTTAATAAAGTCATAAAGACCCTTGGCCTTTTAAATTTAAGGAATGACCTAACAGGACTAGGTGATTGATAAGACAGGAACAAACATACACAAATCAAATAACGAATGGAAATGTACATGTGTTTTAACTTGCTTAATTAAATCCACGAAAAACACTCAACATAACATCAAACATAAAAACATCATCATAACCCATCACTTGTACCCACCCTTTAAAAGGGCCTGTCAAGGTACTCTGTTTTTGAATAGCTTTGTTAATATTTCATGCACTTGATTCACCTATCCCTCCAATACAGAAAATTTCAATTTGAAGGAAATAGGAAAGGAAAGGGATTAATTGTTTATCTATCATTTACTATGTACCAGGCATTGTGTTAAGCACATGACTACATTTATATCAATCAGGTTAATTAACTTTTTTAAAAAAAATTATTTTACAGGGATAGTTCTTAATTCTGTTGTTCTTTCTGTGGTTCAGCCTGCTACCACCATTCTCTGCACCTCCTTCCCTATCAGTTATTACTGGGCATCATTAAGTATATTATCTAGAGAATGATTGAAGCAAAAAATAATCAAGCAATTAAATAGTTAAGGAATTGATCAATAAACACATGATACTTCAATATAGAATAATAGATTTAGAGTTGGATGGAGATTTATAGGTCATCTAATTCCTAATTTTACAAATGAGAAAACTGAGGTTTAGTTGCCCAGTAAGACACAGGATTCAATCCACATTCTCCAATCACCTCTTTTTATTATTCTTTTTATTTTTATTATTATTATTATTATTATTACACACTACTTAATGAAAAGGAAACTGGATCTCATTTAAAAAAAAGTTCAATGTTCACTGCTGTTTAAGTACAATTCAGTAAAGTGGCATTGTCAGTTACTCAGCCAAACTTATCCAACTTTGAGGATCGGAGTTCAGAAGAGTCTCAAGCTCAAGCTCACTCTGGCATGTTTAACAAGCCTTGTTGAGCAGAAACATTACCGAACTCTGGGAATTTTCAATTCAGCAACTTTTATCTCCCAGCTTTGCCCTCCTCTGTGGACAATGTCAATTTGTTCTCAGAGGATATGGATTTGAGAATGTAACCATTCGAGAATATGCACTGAGCCCACACCTACCTGTGCAGCCCTCTTCTTTTAGACTTTGCCATATTTCAGTTAGTGCAAATCATATAATCTTGACATGAAAAAAAATCAACTCTACATGACAATACAACCATGCTCATATTCTATCTGCAGTGTTTTTACTCAGAATAGAATAAATAAATCATGCATAATAACTAGCACAGGATGAATAATAAAACCATAATATATCTATCAATAAGCTGCAAGCTCATTGCTTTTCTAAACTCTGAAAGCCCCCAGATCTGAAACTGATCTTAACCCAGGAGTCATCGGAAATGTACAGTTTGAGTTGCCCAAGTTGTCCCTTCATCAGGCAACAGACTAACAATACAGTTCCAAAAGTTATTTATTTCATAATTCGAGCAGGCCTGGTCCTTAGATGATGATGCAGAAATTCTGTTGAAACTCTGAACCTGTGACTCATGAAAAAGGGGAAGAATTTAAGATTTGTGTGTGTTCAGGTGAATACAGAAGCTGGTGTCAGTCTGGGCTGCCTAGGCCTACGTAAAGTCAAAGGATTGTGGGATTATAAATTTAGAATTGGAAGGCATCCTAGAGACTAATGAACCCAACGTTCTCATTTTACAGATGAGGAAACTGAACCACAAAGAGCTTAAGAGACTTGTTCAGTGTCATATAGCTAGTGTCTGAGGCAGGACTTAAACCCAGGATTTGAATCCCAACTCCAAGTCCAGTCCCCTGTTTACTACACAATAATACCTTAGGTCTTCTGGCTTCTATTGACTGCAGCTGGCTCATCACTTAAGGAGCAGGGACCAAATAGCTAACCTTAGCAGCTAAAAAAAAAATCCACATCATTCATCATAGACAGGACTAAGACAAGACTTTAGAGAGCCCAACAAGAGTGAGTCTATGATGTTCCTTAAACAAAGCATAAAATCACACAAGAGAGCAAAACAACATAGCATGTTTCATCTGCCCCAAGAGGTCTTTGGCAAACCTAGCATCTTAAAAAAACTTTAAGCGTGTCTTAAAATATGCAATTATATTTGCCTCCTATGATGAAACCTTTGAATTGTTGTTACAATTGGAAACAGACTATTTATTAACACCATCCATCAAACAACTAATTCTCTTTCTATTTGATGAGGAACACAAATGTCATTAAATCTTACCTTTTTTTAAGTATTAAAAACAAACCTTCATTATTTTAGTTTATACAGAATTCACCCCCCCCCCAAAAAAAAAAACTTTCCTTAAGAATCTAAAGCTTTAAGTTCTATTTTTTTTTCTTGGAACTTTCTCCCTTTCTTTAAAAACATCAATAATTGCTCTTTCCAACACTTTATTCATCTTCCCAGCTATTCAAGAAAAAGAGATTCTTAACTTCTCTCCAACTTTTTACTTTGCCGATGTAAAGGTGAAAAATATAAAATAAAATGGATTCTGGCATGGTGAACTCTCTATATTGCTCACTGCTATAGGTATTGAAGGTACAGCAGATTGAGCACTGGGCCTGGAATCAGGAAGACTTGAGTTCAAATCCAACCTGACTTAATAGCTGGGCAAGTCACTTAACCACTGTTTGCCTAAGTTTTCTCATCTGTAAAATGAGGATAATAGTAGTACCTACCTGCCAGGGCTGTTGTGAGGATAAAAAAAAAGATATTCTTTGTAAAACACTTAGCACAGTGCCTAGCATATAGTTGATGCTACATAAATGTTAGTTGTTATTATCATTATTACATTTAGGCAATTGTTAGCATATAAAGAATTGTGAAACTTGGAAGGCATTGTCCTGCAGAAGCTGATATAAATAATGGTGAGGCTGCCAAGCCAGCCCACAAAGATTTATTTAATACATAACATACCTGAACTATAATTCCTTGCTTTCATAAAGTTTACAGTCCATCAAGAGTATATCACATATACGCATGTCACACACACGTATACACACATATGCACATGTAAAAATAATACCATGTCATATAATTAATACTATGAAATTGGCAATATGTAGAATGGAATAGTATAATACTTCAGCAACTCGTGACCCTTTATGACTTAGTAAAGTCTTAAAGAGTTGCTTTGGCCAAAAAGGAACTCTGAGTTGGAGAGATGAAGGGTTCTGGGAAGTTATACCACTTGAGAAGCACCTTGAAGAACAGATTTTAGGATTGTAGAAAGTAGAACTTGGTATAATGACATTCTAGAACTAGGAAACAAAATTCATAAAGGAGAGAATACACTAGACATATATGGGGTACAATGAATAACTAAGTCAGCCGGAAGCATAGCAAACATTTAAGAAAGCAGTGTGAGGCTTAAGTTAAAAAAAAAAAGTATGGAGGTATCAGATTTTGGTTGGCCTTAAATGACAAGATAAAGGTTCAATGCCCTTTTTAATTTTTCTTTCATTTTTTTTTTTGGTAAGACATAGGGTGCTATAGAAGTGTTCTGAGCATAGCAGTGACATGATCTGATTTGTGTATAACATTAATCTAGCAACTATGTAGAGAAAAAGAATAAATGGAAAGGGGCAGAGACCAAGTTCAAGGAGACCAGTTAGGAGTAATTTTGCAAATTGTTGCTTGTACTATGGCAGTAGTGGTGGGTATAGAAAAGAGAAAATGGATACAGAAAATGTTCGAGGCAGTAAAGTTGGGTAATTGATTGGCTATAGAAGGTGAGGAAAATTTAAAAAGCAGAAACAACATGGAGTGTTCAAATATTGGTAATGAGGTGACTAATTATACCATTGAAAGAAATAAGGAAGTCAGACAGAGGAGTTTATTAGGGAAGAAAGTTTTGTTTCAGACCTCTTGAATATGAGGTGTTACGAAGATGTCATGGTGGAAATGTTTAATTGGAAATGTAGTTGGGCAGATAGTTAAACCTTATCTGAGAAGTTAGACTGGATATAAATTATTCATATTCATTTGTGTGGTATCAATAGCTGAAATGTGGGAGTGAATGAGATAACTAAAGGAGATAGTGTGGTGACAGAGAATATGAGAATTGAAAACAGAACCTTGAATAATGCAAAGGAAGATGAAGAGGCACAAGAAGAGGAAATAGAAAAGAAGACAAAACAGATAGGCAAACCAATAGAGTGTGACATTACAGAAAGAAGGTGGAGAGTATCAAGAAGGAGGGGATAATCAGGAGTGTCAAAAGATAATAGATCAGATGATGAAGACAGAGAAAAATTGGATTTTCTGAGTAGGAGGTCTTTAATGATCTTTGAAAAAGTCAGATTGCAAGCCACTAGGGAGCAAGTGGATTATATAGATATGGAAGTCAGGTCAATAATGAACATTTCTTAAAAGTTTACTAAGTGCCAGAAACTGTGCTAAGTATTGAATGTTAACAATTTTTTAAGGAATTTGACAGTAAAAGGAAGGTGAAATATGATATGGTAGCTTAACGGGGTAGAAGGGTTGACAGAAGTTTTTTTTTTAGGCTTACAGTGACCTGAGCATATTTATAGAAAGATAGGAATGAGTCAGTGGGAAGCAAAATTGAGAATGAATTAGAAAATGGGTGACTGATGGGGCAATTCACTGAAATATCAGAAGAGATGTTTGCTGAGACAAGTCTTATTTTTTAGAGGAACTGGTCTCATTTATGTGAATTCTTGATTTCAACTTCTGTAGAGTTGTTCTCAGATTGGTTCATACTAGGATATGAAAGTACTGCTTATGCTTAGCTCCTAGGTCCAGAGGCAGACCATTTTCATAATTCAATCATGTCCTCTTCCATTTTTTTCAGTCTTAATGTTTGGTTGCTACAAATTTACATTCTCTTTTATGCCTCACAAAGCTAGAATCCCTTTGGATGATGCCTGGTTGTAAGAGCACCTGTCATATTCCTACTAGATTTTTAGCATCTTCTGGATAATAATTTTATCTCATTTACCTTTGTGTATTTCCACAACACCCAAAAGAGTGATATGCATACAATGGACACTCAGTAAACAGTCTGTGAAAAGAATAAAATCACATTGTCCCCTAATAGGACATTTTTGAGGATTAAATAGGAATATTTGAATAAAACCACATTCCTTATAATGCCTGGGTCCAGAATGTAATTGTTCATGGAAGACATTCCCATTACCCATGTAGCCTATATGGACAGTGAAGATTGGAATGGGGCAAAGGGACTTCTGAAAGAAAGATGGAATATTTTAATGGAAACTTATTATAAGGGCTAGTGATTACATGGAGATGCCTCAGGGGCATCCACAACTTCATGGCAGCATTTAGGAGACTAGGAATTTCAGAGTGTCCTTGAGGTATCATAGTGCAGAAAAAAAGATATCCAAGCTGTAGTGGAATTAAAGGGCCTAGCTGACAATTTCCAGTGGTAAAACAGAAGTTACATAGATAAAATTCTCCACTACACCCTCACTTCAGCTGCAGAAGAATCTTGGATCTCTCCTCACTTTCCCTTCCCTCTCATTCACTACTGTAGCAATGAGTTTGGAAAGACATGTTGCCCAAACAGCTTAGCAGGGGTGGGAAACCTGTGGCCTCAAGGCCATATGTGACCTTCTAGGTCCCTGGGTATGGCCTTTTGACTGAGTCCAAGTTTTACAGAAAACTTTTATTAAGGGGATTTGCTCTGTGAAGTTTAGATTCAGTCAAAGGGCTTCACTTTAGGACCTAGAGGGCCACATGTTGCCTCAAGGCTGCAAGTTCTCCACCCCTGTCTTAGAGAAAAAATGGGGATAAGAATATACTTGTTCAGGAATGCGTGTTATTATTTCTTTGTTACTTTACTACTCATTTTGGTCCTTATTTAAGTTTTTTTTTGTCAGTACTATCCTTCATCTGGGTTTGTAAGTATGGTGGATAACTGGGTATTGGGATATTAATTGACTTCAGAGATTCCCAGTTCTAAACCATTGAGAGGAGACATTACAAATCCAAAAGATTCTAATCTTAGTCAACGTGGGACTCACACGTATAGGTCCAAATAGACCACACAAATGATTAATCCTTGTTAAACCAGACTCTTGTAGCTCCCATTTGGCATGCTTTTATATCAGCTCTATACATTGCTATGCTAGCAAACTAAACCAACTAAACTTAATTTGTTCCATTTCCCAGATTGCATATAATATAATTCAAAATAGAGGAATCCAGACAATTAGACCTAGGGTAAAAGAGAAAATGTAAGCTAAAAAAAGAATTTGATGAAATCTGGTATTTGATCATGTTATTGTCCAGTTGTTTTCAGTTATGCCTGACTCTCTGTGACCCCATTTGGAGTTTTCTCAGCAAAGATACTGGAATGGTTTGCCCTTTCCTTCTCCAGCTCATTTCTAGGGATGAGGATACTCAGGCCAACAGGGTTAAGTAATTTACCCAGGGTTACACAGCTAGTCAGTATCTGAGACTGGGTTTAAACTCAGGGAGTTGAGTCTTTCTGACTTCAGACCCTGTACTCTATCTACTGTGCTCCATTGCTACCCTATAAACAAAGTGTGAGATGTATTCAGGGATATCAATTCATTTGATTTAGAATGGAATTAAAGATCCTAATGATTTCCACAATGCCTAGTGACTAATTTTTTATTAACCATCTAGTAGCTGGTGGCTAATAAATGCTCGCTGATAAGTTGATAGATTGAAAAAAAAAACACATAAAAGTGGAAGTCAGGAGACCTGGTTCTATGAAGAAAAATAAATCTTAGTTCTGGTTCTGGCATCTACTAACCAGTCATGTGATACAATTTAGGTCCCCTCTCTGTGCCTCATTTTCTTTATCAGTAAAAGCAGGAGAGGGTTTAAACTAGGATTCTATTCATCTGAAGTATGAGACAAGTCACTCTATATTCCAGACTGGTCAAAACATAACCACCACCTTGACTATCACATCCCCTCAGATTACAGTGACAGCAGCCTAGGACCTAGTGTATAAGAATCTCAGAAATAGTAATGCTCCTTAGATTAACACCTCTACTTTCAACCCAGACTCAGCTACCATCATACAGGGTAGCAACCCTTGTTGACATGTGACCTGGCAACTTCCTGGGCAATTCCTGTAGCCTCCACCTTTTCAGTAGCCATAATTACTAAAGATCCCAAAAAGAAAGTTCTTGCCACCAGAGTCCTTGGTATTGCCAAATGACTCAACATCAGAAAAATACATAGTTTTATCAATGAAAATGATGTAAGGAAGATGCATTTCTTTCTGCCCTGCCACAATTACCCTAAGGATCACTACATCTTTTCACCCTAGTGAAAGCCTCTTACAAATCCTGCCTCTTCCTATAAGTAATAGTAACAATAATTATGGTAATCAATAGTTACATAGCACTTTAAGATTTGCAAAATGCTTTACATATGTTATTTCCTCGATCCTCACAACAACTTTTTGAAATAGGTGCTATCATTCTCTCTACTTTACAAATGAGGAAATTTAGGCTAAGGAAGGTTAAATGACCAGCCCAGGGTCACACAGCTTGTCTGGGACAAGATTTGAACTTAAGGATTCCTGGCTCAAGGTCCAGTGCTCTATCCACTGAACAACTTAGCTACAGAGCTCCTTAAGAAGAAGGCTTCTATTGCTTTGCAATTTGTATCCTCAGCTCCTATTGCAATGCTTCCCTTCCACATGTTTTTTTTTTCATTCATTCATTTCTGCTATGAAAAGGACCCTAGGCAGAGCTCTTTACCAGTAATGTGAAGCAATTAGATTCTTACCACCTTATAAATAACCCTAATAAACCCTAATAAACCCTAATAATAATAACCCTAATAAACATGGTACTTATTTGTTCCTTGTACAGTGACAAGATTAAGACCAGCTTTGAAAAGGACAAGAAATCAATCTGTAAGATGGACAAAGGGAGAGACCAATGTTTACAATCTCGGTTTAGTTTTCTTGCCCAGAAAAGAATGGATCTTATCTACCATTCATCAAACAGAGAAGCCCAATGACCCGAGCAGCTAACTGTCTCCCACTGCCAATTCTGGACAGCCGATAAATTATGGTAAAACACAGATTTAGTTTCTCCATTTCTTCTGATTGCTAATTTATTTTCCAATATGACTGTTCTCATTATTTCTTCATATCTATCATGGGAAAATCTGAAGTACTTTCAAAACTATTCATAATATATGGTAGACCCATCATTTCCCTATTGAGTACTATAACACTGTGCAGAACACTACTGTGAGCTTTATTTTCTGGGAAAGCATTGGCATATAAGGTACAGAATGGCCAGCAAAAGTCAAAACAGTCAAATAACCATCTGGAATATGCTGTCTTTCTTATCCTTTACTTTGAAAGTTTTCTTTCCAGTATTTTAAGATGTACTCAACAGCAAAGAGTGAACAGAGGAAGAAATAATAAAGGAAGTCATTGGAAAGCAAATAATTTAGTGTTTCACTAGCCAAAATGAATAAATACTAAGTAGCTAAACTACATTCTGATTAACCATGACTGGAAAAATATAGTGTGGAACTTTAGCCATGAATAGCAGGACATGATGTTCTTATGAATTAAACACTTGGTAAAAGGAGGTTTTTGTCACTGAGGCATAAAATACCATTCACAGAAATCTGTTTTATTTTAGACCATAAATTTTTGTGTTTGGGAAATCTAAATGGAATATTTTAAAGTAATTTAATATAGTTTTATGTGCTCCAAAAAAAAAAGTCAGGGAATTTCCAAATTTGAAGAGAATCACCAGAAATTTTAATGATAAATTATACTAATGTTTTACTTTTTTATAGGGAAAACATCACACAAATAATAATTCTTTTGCATAAAAGAATAACATTACCACTCAAAGGTCAGTTGGGCATGGGGCTTAATCTGTTGCTTGGTAGTATAGATTTGTTACAGTCAACAGGTCAAGTCAACAGGTATTTATAAAGGACTGACTATCTCCAAGACCCTGGCAAGTGAGAAAAAACAGTCCCTGCTATAAAAAATACTCACATTCCAATTGAAGAGACAACTTCAAACTATGCACAAATAAGATATATAGGAACTATAGATATAGATATGATATATCAGAGATGAAGACAACCACCCCAGGTTTTCTTTTTGGAACAAAACAATTTGAAAGTAGGTAAACTGGCAATAAGGATGCGATTGGTCATTTGGAAAGAACTAAAGCTAACCAGCCATACTTTAGGATCAATTCCCTGCCCTTAATCTTATTATCACTATGATCTAATCACCCATCCTTCCTTCCTTCCCCTAAAGAAGTAGATAATCCGAAGTGTCAATTGGTCATAACATAGTCTTATTATCAATTAAGTTATATAGGGACAACCCAGAAAAAATCTGAAAATGCCTAAGTTGTATTTAAGGGGAAAAAAACTCCCTTATACAAGATAAGAAATGAGGTAGTATGAAAAAAGAGAATATAAGGGATTTGATTCTAGTTGGGATGGGTGTATGGTGATATTTAGAGAGCTCATACTCTGAGTTAGGGAAGCAGTCAAGCTTTGCAAGGTTGTAGAAGGAAATGGTAGAGATGAGACTTAGACAAGAATATCGAAAGTCCGTGGAGGAATTAATGGTCCAACCAAATCACCTATTGGCAGAAGTGGCTTCTTGTAAGTAGTAGTATTGTTTTTATTATATAATGGTTAACTCATTTATTCAATCGATTGTTTGAATTCCAAGAGGGTCAAGGAATGGCAGAATTATATTTTATCTATTCCTACCAAGAGCCATATAGCAATTGAATATCAGATGTTACTCATATATTGTACATCATCAACAATTATAAGTTCTCAATTTAGGAGAGAGAAAGAAGATTATGGTACCAAGGCACAAAAGTACTCTAAGAATAAGAACATGGTAAAAATTGATTGCTGGTGCCAATTCTAGAAAATTTTAAGATGGGAAGGTGTTTGAAACCAGACTTCTAGATTTCTAATAATTTTATCAAAAGGGAGAAAAACCTTGGGCTTCTGAGTCATTAGGCTAACAATAAAAAGAGTACAACAAATAAGTACAACATTTGACCCAAGGTAGTTCAGATATTTGGAGACAACCCAAAGAGGAGAAGGGAGTCAATGATTAAATGTTATTAGTGCAAACAAGAGTAAGAGAAAATGCCATAACATGTGCTACAAAACAGAAGGGAAATAAATGGAAAATTTTTAATCTGATGACCTTTTCTATTAGCTGAATCTTAAATCTATCCAAGGATTCCATGGACCATTTTGGCAGAATGCTGAAGTAATAACAACTATTCTTTTTTCTAACTAGAAAAAGAGACAGAGGAAATAAACTGGTAATATTAATAGTATGAAGAGAAGGTATTAAGAGGGAAAATACATCAGAGTGGTAGAGGAGGAATATGTATTAACAAGGCACATAGCACACACCAAGCAAATGATATTTAAACAATACCAGTCTTAAGGTTCACTTTTGAAACATGAAAATAGACAACAAATTTCAAAAATACCCTAATAAGACCCAATATAATATTAATGAGGGACATCATTCTAAGGTGACTTAAGAAAGATTAACATTTTTTTGTCCAAAAAGGAAGAAATAGAGTGATAGATATTCTCAGAGCACAAGACAAACAGGTTAAAAACTTACAGAAATAATTTTGAAATTAAAAAAAAATCACTTCACTGAACAATTTTTCCAGTTGTGCACTTCAGTCATCTTATTAATAACCACTTCACCCCAGAACCTTACTTATCACTATTTCTCCATTCATCTTTGGAATTTGTATCCTTGAATTGCCCTGATTAATGAATCTCACATAGATCATTGGGGCCATCTCCAGTTGTCCTAATCTATATCTGGCCACTGGACCCAAATGGCTCTGGAGGAGAAAGTGAGTTGGTGACTTTGCACAGCCCTTCCACACTTAAATCCAATTCAACTGCAAGTCATGGCAACATCTTCCTGATGTTATAGTCTTCTGTAAGAACAAAGGAAAAACCGCATAACCATCACATAGATAACTATATTTAACAATCCCACAGGGATCTAAAACAATTCCAAAAGACTCATGATGAAAAATGCTATCCACATGCAGAGAAAGAACTATGCAGTTTGAATGCAGATCAAAGCATACTATTTTTTCTCTCTCTTTTTTTTTGTTTCTTCTTTTTCATAGTTTCTCCCTTTAGTTCTAATTCTTCTTTACAACATGACTAATATGGAAATATGTTTGATATGATTGTTCATGTATGGACATCATCAGATTGCATGCCTTCTTGGAGAGGGGAGAGCAGAGGGAGAAGGAGGAAATTTAGAACTCAAAATCTTATAGGAGTGAATGTGAAAACCAAAAACAAATAAATAAATAATTTTTTTTAAAAGTCGTAGACCAAAAAAATCATACCTCCAGCTGTCCGCTCCAGCCATTTTTTTTTTGCCATTTACCTTGCCAACACATTCTTCTCCCTCCTAACCCTCTCTCTTTTAGCCTCCACTCTCACATTCTAATGGAAGAGACAACATGCAAACAATTACATACAACAAAGATATACATTCAATACTGGGAACCATAATCAAATCAATATTACCATTGCTTTCGGAGAATGTAATATCAATTAATGTGTCTATGGCTCTAGTGAACATCCTAGTGACTTCTCATACCAAAAGATCCTTTTTTGGTCATTAGTTCCCAATATATGCTATCTCCTATTAGAATATAGTCCTTAAAGGAATTTACTTTAAATTGCCTCTCTTTTATATAAGTATCAGCACTTAAACATGTTTGACACACAATAAGTGTGTAATGAATATTTTTTTACTTATTCATTCAATAGTAAAGGTTGAAAATAGATATGCCAACTGAATTTTTCAAATGTAACTTAGAGTAGCTTACTTCTCAATTATGGCTGTGAAATTGCTAAAATCCAATGAAAAAAAGGCCCTCCTACTATCAGCAACATCCACATAAAGTCAAATAACAAAATCTTGTTTTAAACATTTACATGACACTTAAAATGATATATCAACAGACATATAAAACAAATGACTAAGCAATGTGATTTGCTTATAAAAATAAAGAATTTATTATACCAATTTCAGAGCAGTTCAATATCACCAGAAATTATAAAAGGTCCTTTGGACTTAAGGAGTCCAAACTTATTAATCAATACAGATTAGGCAAGAATATGGCAGGACCTCAGCAACATATCACAAAAGGTTGCAAAATTTTAGCACCAACCAAATATCTAGAAAGATAAAATCAAATGGCCAGAATTACATATCAAAAGCTCACTAGTATAACAATCTATCAGACAACAAATCTCCACAATATAAATACAATCTCCAAACTATCTTTGAGAGTCTAATGAATAAACTACCCTAAACCATTGAACTAAATTATACAAATAAAATTGACCCAATCACCTAGACCTAACATTGATTCACAAAAATTTAAGAACATTGATTTTAATAGATGTTAAGATAATTAATATTCTTAGTATTCAAACTACCTGGAATAAAAGATTTTCAAAATATAGGATCTTCTAAAAGTCTTAGTGCAGTACAGTTTTAAGTTTTAAAAGTTGAAGTTTTAATAACTTGTTATTCTGTCATTTCAGTTGTATTTGACTCTTCATGACCCCATTTGGGGTTTTCTTGGAAAAGATACTGGAGTGGTTTGCCATGCCCTTCTCCAACTCATACAAATGAGGAAACTGAGGCAAAGTTAAGTGACTTGCCCAGGGTCACACAGCTAGTAAGTGTCTGAAGCCAGAATTGAACTGACAAAGAAGAGTCTTCCTGACTCCAAGTCCAATGTTCTATCCACTACGCACCTGCCTGTTGTTTAATAGCTTTACCCAGAACTAAGACTTTTGGGATGGTCTTCTATAGATCTTGTGGAAGAAATAAAAGGCATGTGGAAACAGGAAGAGGTATATATCAAATGTGCCATCCTGACTGCAGTTAGATTTATCAAAAAGATGATTTTAGTGAGGTTACAAAAGGCAAGCTTATACCTCAATACTTTTATTCAATTACAAAATGAAATTATTTTATCCACCTATTCAATAATTCATAGAATATTAAATATAAAAGAATAATAGAAGGATAGTGACTTGTTCTTAGACTCCTATACAATTCAGAAAAATATTTTCTTGCACATATTGTATCTCATTTGAGCCTTGTCATCTTTGTGGAAATGCTATTATCAGCCACAAAAAGAAAGTTGCTTTCTACTACACAATGAGGCAACTAGTAGAAAGAAAATTTGTTCCCCTTCTGGTGAGCAGGGGGTATGCTGCCAGGGGAGGAAGAAAAATGGAATTTCCATAGGAAGGGAATCTCTATTGCAAGGTGTTCTGCCTACAAAATTGGCAATTTGTTTTCAAATTAAATTATATATCTTCTTCCAGTTTTTAAAGAGCATAACATTCCTATTCTATATCAACTAATTGTCAGGAAGTGGCAGTAGGTGGAATACTACTCATGATTAAAGAGGCAATAAAAGTTAACTATGATATAGTAACTTAAAACTACAAATAATGACTTTCTGAAATACTCAGCAAGGAAATATAGTCATTAGCAATATCTCAGTGACCAAGTCAGAGAGTAACAGGCCAACATATCTCTGTCAGCTAGATTTACAACATTCTTGGTTTTCTTAGCTATGGCTCGGACTCTACGCAATACTAAAATAATCATTCATTGCCTTTAGGCCTTAGCAGAGTCATCTCTAAAGAAAGGAGATACTACCAAACTAGTTCTGAAGAGCTGTGAGAGATATTTTATTGGTATTAAAATGTCAGTTATTCAATCAAGAACATAGGGCATACTCAACTAGTTTCTGTGAGGAATTTAAAAAAAAAAAAAACGAAAGCAATGGTCCCTATTCCTGAGGAGTTCACAATAAAGTACACTGAAGCTTATGTATCTACAATGAGGGTCAGTGTTTCAGACATACATGTTTCTTATGAGTCTATGAGAGTAGCACCCCCTTGGGGAGGCAGGACAAAAGGGCTCTTCTTATCTGTCATGAGGAGTCACTTAATTGGCTGCTAAGCTGCCATGGATACACCACAGGGGAAATCCTAACCCCTCAGGTATCTCCTTCCTGCTGGGCTCAAAGCATAAGGATAACTCACAGTCTTTGAATGCAGGGCTCCCCAGGCTAATCTGTGCTTGCGATGGAACTGGCTTCTGTTTGTGTCTTCTTTCCTTAGTTTCAGGGCCTTGTGAGACCTCAAAAAGTAAGCTGGTTTCTTTCCCACTTGAGCAAAAGGGTATCAGCTACCAGAGCAGTTTGGGTGGCAAAGGAGATAGTGATAATGGTCATGGTAGATGGGGCAAAAGGGAAATAGTCACCCCTGAGAGAAATGACCAAGAAAAAATAAAAGAGTCCGCTTTATAATGATCAGGATATATTCAGTGGACATGAAATGTAAAATACACAGCCTTGTTAGAAATGTGCCAATGAGGCTAGGGCTCTAGATTTTTAACTAATTGATATCATTCTCCAATTCTTTATTACTTTAGTGTACCCTTTCAGTACCAGATTGAAACTGACTATTCCATACACTTGATTCTACAAGATACATTGGGTATTTTTTTCACTCTCTCTGACAAACACTTGATGGGTTAAGGCCCCTTGGATTCCAACCAGAAATAGAATTGCTCTTCAGGAATTGGAGGTAGAAATGGGGGCAGCATTGAAGCCCTGGAAACCAAGTTCACCTGACCTGTGACCTCAGCCTAGAAATAAATGCCTGGTCAGCCTCTGTACTTGACAAAGAAGAGTTTGTTATAGTTTGCAACTGGTTGTTAAGGAGGCAATATGGTTCTCATTTTGACATTTTGAGATTATAAACGATAGATGGAATACTAGATTAGGAATCAGGAATAGATTTTAATCCTATTTCTACTCCTAAACACAATGCCTGGAACTTAATATTTGTTATTTGTCTTTGTGACCTTGGGAAAATTATATAGACAGGAAGAAAGGAAGAAAGGAAGGAAGGAAGGAAGGACGGACTGAGGGAGGGAGGGAGGGAGGGAGGGAGGGAGGGAGGGAGGGAATGAAGGATATAAGAATTTGTTAAGAATCTATCATGTACCAAACACTGTGCCAACTGCTTTTTACAAATATTATTGCATTTTTTTACTCACAACAACCCTTAGAGGTAGGTGCTATTATTATCTGCATTTTATACTTGAGGAATGTGAGACAAACAGTTACATGACTTGCCCAGGGTCATATAGCCAGTAAGTATTTGAGGCTAGATGTGAACTTTGGCTCCCAGTTTCCTCAAATATAAAACAACATAGTTGGGTAAGAGAGTATATCAGGCCCCTTGCATCTCTGAATATTATGATTCTAATATATTCACAAATATTTAATAATGCTGTAGTGTTCTGTGAAGTAATAATATTTCAGAGAAAGACCTAGCAGTGTGTTGAGGTGTGGAATCTTAATAAAAACAGCAACCAAGGTATGGAACCTGGCAGAGAATGCTGGGCAAATAAGGTTGATTGGGGTCTCTCTCTCTCTCTTTCTCCCTCTCTATCTCTGTCTTTCTCTTTCTTTCCATAAGGGTTCACTCTTTGGAAGAGGAAGATGATGGATGCACTGGGGAATGATAGGGATATAAAAACAAAATAAAAATATCAGTAACAATTTATTTTTAAGAGGAAATGGCATTTATTTCTACTTTGATTTTCTCTCAACATGTGGTAACTAGATTGTGTAATTCATGGATCTAAAAAAGAATCTTCTGAGAGGTATAGCATGTAATTAAATGTTCTGCCTTTCATATGTGTTGTCTCCCCTTATTAGAATATAAGCTCCATAAGAGCAGGGAAAGTCTTATCAATTTGTAACCCCAATGCCTAGCACAGTGCTTTGTACATGGTAAGTGCTTAATAAATGCTTTGTTCATCTATTCATAATAATGTTTTCCTCATCAATTTTTGGATTGTAATATGAATAAGCACATCCATTTGATTCTTATTGAGAGATAGCTTAGTGGATCATATAAGACCAGCATTCAAATCTCATCTCTGACATTTAGTAGCTAAGTGACCATGGGTACCATTTAACCATTCTGAGTTTCAGTTTCATACCTATACAATGGAAATTTACTTTACAGGACTATATTAACAAAGTTTCAAGGGAGTTAATATATGCAAATGTATAATGTGATAAAAATATATGTATAATATAACATGATATATTACACAATATCATTTAATGTAATACAATGTAATATGACATGTTTTCAAACTTTAAAGTGTCAGACAACCATCACATATTCATATATGAAATTGAAAGTCACCAAAAACAGGCATTAAGCATTTATGTGGGAGGAGTTATTATAAAGAAACCTAGTTTAGACAGCAGTTTAAAGTCAAAGTACTTTTTAAAAGAATGTTTAGATATTGAAAATAATATAATTCAAAATCTATAAAATTGGGTGACGTAGCATACTCTCATCTGGACGGGCTCTTATATACTTCAACAATTGCTGTTAAAATAAATGTTTGATTCAGCATACTCTTTCACCAAAAATATGTGACAGCTTGTATCCATTGCAAATAGCATGCATTAAAACAAGATTGCTTTCCATCTGCTAGAAAGTGCAGTGGTGGCTTCTAGTCTAACTAATATTAGGGAGAAAAAGACTCTGTTACTTTGAAGCAGTAAAGTGCACAGTACATAACATTTAACTATTTAACAATCAAATAAAATCACTAGGGAGGCATAAAAGTTTGACCTCTGGAATCCTGAGTAAAAAGCTGCAATTCAGATTGTCAGTGAAGAAAAGGAAAAGAACTGGTGCTCCAACATAGCAGCTTTTAAAAAATTCATTCCTTCATTCATTTTTTCAGTTAAAAACATATATCTTACAATAAAGAAGTAGCTGAGAATTATGGATAGAGATCTCAACCCTCAGAACCAGAGTGATCTAAATTCAACTCCTGTTTCTGAAGCATATTAACTGTGTGATGACTGGGCAAATTACTATAAACTCTCAGTGCTCTAGGCCGCTCTTTAAGGCTACATATAATGCAGAGAAAATACCTGCTTATATTGACAAGGTCGTTTCACTAACGCAGTGGTCCCTATACCAAGGAAGTCACAGGCCCAGTCTCAGTCCCTATCTTATCTGCTACATGAAAGGTATTGTTGGGGATACCCAGGAAAAATAGATACAACCTCTGCCTTCTTGGAATTTATAGTCTAGTAGAGGACATACTATACGTATAGAAAACTATAAAATTATATGAAATACCTCTAATACAAGGAATATCAGGGTACAATTACAAAGATATGACAGCTATATTAGGTAACAGAATAAAGTTTAGATGTATAAGTTGACTGTGTTACTCTACTGAAAATGATACAAAATGCATTATGGAACATTGGTCTTACTCTTTGACACCACGCAAGATATGAAAGTTTTCCTTTCTTGGGAAACTTCCACTATATGAGATGGAATTCGGTTAGCATGCTGAACTTGAAGGCAGGGAGATTTACTTCGAACACTGACACAATCCATAGTGAAAGACTTAGATTATGCCTTACTCCCCACTTCAGGCTCTCCCTTTACCACTGTCAACCATTACTGAGTTCATTCAAAGAAAGACAAATAAAATTAGGCTGCAAGTGCATGTTCATTTCTCTCAAAGCTTGTAGAACATGCATATAGAGATAGTAGCTCATTTGCACAATGAGTTCCCATGCATATCTCCATATGCATGTTCCGCAGGCTTTGAGAGAAATAAACATGCACATGCAGCCTAATTTTGTTTGTCCTTCTTTGAACAAACTCAGTAATAGTTACCACCAATACTCAGGAAAACTTTCCTCCTTTGTTCAATCCATACTTATCACTCAGTCATGATTCTGGTAGCTGTTGTCTACAGACCTCCAGGTAGTCTACAGACCACCTGCCTTCCTTCTTCAGTGAGGGCAATGTCTGACTCAGAGTCTTTCTCTCTAAACTCCTATATTCATACTAGGGTACTACAGCATACATATTGACACTCCCTCAAATACCCTAAGGTCCCAAATTCTTCATTTTAATAATTTTCCATAACCTATTCTTCCGCCCCACCACAACTATACACATCATTGATCTTGCCATTACCCACAAATGTTCTACATCTTTGTACAAAATCTCTAAATCTTATTATAATCTGCTGTCATTCTACCTCTCCTCCTCTTCCCCAACTTGATCTCTTGGTGAACTAGATCAACTCTATATTCTCTCCTTCTCTTGAGCCCCTTTCTCATTTATCCTATTGAAGACCTTGTTCTGGCAAAACCCAGCAATAGATACCTTCCATCATCCATTGCCTTTGATGCTACTCATGTGCTGCTGAACAAAGCTGGAGAAAATCACAAATCATTGCTACCTGGGTGCACTGGATGTTTGTTTCATAAATTGAATAAGGCCCTCACTGTGGCAAGGTAATCCTTTTACACTTCCCTAATTGATTCACAATCCCACTAATCATAGTGGCTTTTACAAAACATTGGATCCTTCCTCAAACCTCCCATAGCTCTCCCTCCTCCCACCTGCTCAGCTGAGAACCTTGCCTCATAGTTCACAGAAAAAACTGAGGTCATTTTCAGAGCAACCCATGTTCCTCATCTATCAGAGATCTCAGGACACTAACTTTTCCTTCACCACTACCTCACCTAAGGAGGTTGCCCTTCTCCTTGTCAAGGCAAACCCCTTTACAGGAACAAATGATCCCACTCTATCTCATATTTTCCAGTAGATCACCCCTTCCTTTGTTATTCATGCATCTCACTAATCTTCAGAATTGCTCCCTGTATACTGCCTTCTTACTGTCTACAGATTAATCTACAAACAAATGCCCAATGTCTCCCCCATCTTCAAAAAACCCTTACTTGATCTATCTCACATATATCTCCTACTTTTTGTGGCTAAACTCCTGGAGAAAGTCATCTATAAGTGCCTCCCCTTCCTTTCCTCTCACTCTCTTCTTAACTCTCTACAATCTGGCTCTTTCTGTCTCCTTTGCTAGATCTTTGATTACATCATGACCTCTAACCATGGGAGTGGGGGCACCAAGTTTCTGTCCTGGACATTCTTCTCTTCTCTCATCAACTTCCATGGTTTCAATAATCAAGTCTATGCTGTTGACTCTCAGATCTACTCATCTAGACTAAACCTCTCTCCTTACCTCCAGGCACACATTTCCAACTATACATAAAACATCTCTAACTGGATGTCTCATAGACATGTTAAATTCAAACATGTCCAGATTTGAACACATTGTTTCCCTTCCCTCTGCTTCCATCAAAGTCTTCCCCTCGGCCTAACATCCTTATTGTTGTCAATGTTACCATCATCCACCCAGTTACCCACGCTATCAACTTAGGTGTAATTCTCAACTCTTCACTCTCTGCCCTTCTCCTCTATATCTATTCTATTGTTAGGTTCTGTGGTTTCTACCTTATTAACATCTCTTGTATATGCACCCTTTTCTCCTCTCACTACCACCACCCTGGTGTGGACACTCATTACCTCATGCCGAGACTATTACATTTGAAACCTAACATTCTTTTTTTTGGGGGGGGGAGGGGTTGAGGCAATTGGGGTTAAGTGACTTGCCCAGAGTCACACAGCTAGTGAGTGATATGTGTCTGATGCCAGATTTGAACGCAGGTCCTCTTGACTCCAGGGCTGGTGCTCTATCCACTGCACCACCTAGCTGCCCCGAAACCTAACATTCTAAGTGACCCTGGACTCCTTGCTGTTTACCACACAGAACACCTCATCTCCCATCTCTGGGGTATTTTGCTGGCTGTCTCCCATGCTTGGATCTCTCTCCCTTCTTATCTCTGCTTCCTAGCTTCCTTAAGCTTCCTTCAGATCTGAACTAAAGTCCCATCTTCTGCAAGGAGATTTTCCTAGTTCTCCTAAATCTTAGTACCTTTCCTCTAAGACCACCTTCAATTTATCCTGTATATGTCTCATTCAAACATACCTGTATGCATATTGTCTTTCCTATTAGACCATAAGAGTAAGGTTATTTTTTTTTGTCTTTCTTTGTATCCCCAGTGCTTAGCACTGTGACTGCAACATAGTAGGTCAAGCGGGGGCGGAATTTGTGCTCTCAAGGACACATGACCTTTGTTCTGTGAAGTTTGGATTCAGTCAAAGGACCACAGTTGAGGGCCTAGAGCCCACAGATGGCCTCGAGGTTCCCCACCCCTGTAGTAGGTGCTTAATAATCCCAGTTGACTTGACTTATTTTCTGGGTAACTATGGACAAATCATTTGACCTCTCTGATACTTATTTTCCTGATTTTAAAATGGGAATAATACCTATATCACTGCCTTACAGAATAGCACCAAGGCTCAAATGTGATAATGGTATGTAAATTGATTTTTAAACTTTAAAGTGCTATATAAATGTCAGCTGTTATTATTATTATTACTTTAATTGCTATCTAGACCCTGTGCTGAAGTTCCTGTAGTGGAAAGCAGAAAGAGGTCTCTTTCATAAAGAGAACAGCAATTCCTAATAGATAGTAAAAAACAAGGTACTCTCTTGCTGCCCTAAGCATTTTTTTTCATGGTTTTCTCTTTTTTTCTTTGTTTGTTTTTGTTTTTGGTTCTATTTCACAGTACTTTTGCTCTCAGTTATGCTGCAATCAAACTGGAATCTGCTACAAAAAATATAAAGCAAAATAAGCTTGCGGCCCTGTGGCTTCTTAGAATCCCCCCCCCCCACCAAACCCTGACTATAATGAGAAAGGGATCTCTTTTCCATCTTTTTAACTCTGATTGATGTCTTACCTTGGGTGGGATCCAGGCTTCATCTCCATGTCCTGTCGGTCTTTCCCCCTCCCCCATTAAAATGTTATGTTCCCTGAGGACAGGAGCTCTCCTGCTTGCTTAAATTTGTGTCCCCAGCACTTAGCACCATTCCTGGCACATAGTGCTACGCCTGGCATATAGTAAGACATTAATTTCTTTGCCTTTCCTTGTCTCTGTCTCTCTGTGTCTGTCTATCTCTGTTTCTCTTTCTCTGAAAGGAAAAGGTCAGAAAGATGGTTAAGAACCAAATCTGCTTCCTTCTTTACCAAAACAAAGGTAGTGGGGATGGGGTAGATTTTTAGTACTTCCTTTTTATGGGGCTCTGAAAAAGTACTGTACTGAATGATCCCTAGGAGCCTGAGTTACAGTGTCTACAACATGCTCAACTTATAAATTAGAACAGGAATGAACTGAGAAAATAAGAGACCTTTTGTTTATTACACAAAAGATAGGAAGCATTAAGTCAGATTACTCCTGTGTCCTTCTAAGTAAGGTACCTTTGGAAGCTATATTAATACTTTCAAGTAGCATCGAGGTGGCCTTAAAAGAGAGTTAATGATGCTTTCAAAAGATTCTTAATTTGTATTGAAAGTAACTTAGGCCAATGGAGAGAATTAGGCTCACAAAGTGTTCATAGCATACTGGTGACATAGAGAGTATGCTCCAGCAATAATTATCTGTCACATAAAAATTCTCTCCCTAGTAGACCAGACATCCTGGAACATGTGTAAAGTATGCATAAAGGAATCAGCATATAAAACAGAAAAAAAAACCCAATTGTTTGGGGGGATCCTCAAATAAACACATATTTATAAAACTCTCAAGAAGGCATGGTCCTATCTTACTGCAGCTTCCCAGAAAGGATCTTAGGGTCCCAAACACATTTTGCCACAAGCAACTTTTAAGTAGGTAGGCTTAGAAACCTCCCCTTCTTTTTTTAGACTATTCCCAGGCTGCAATAGACACAGAACTGAAATGAGGTCAAGGCTACTGTGGCTATTCTCTAAGCACCAACATGAGAGTATGCTGCACATCTTTTCTTCAGTGGTGTGGAGACTGCCATCTTTATGCTTTTTACCTCAATGTCCTGTACTGTCACAACATACTTACTCTCCCCGCCCTCTGCCCAGGGAATGGGAAGAAGGCAGGCCCTGGGAGAGGATACGGAAATAGAAAAATAAGTTAGTGGTCAAGGGATGAAGAGGAGAAGACTAGAATCCTTCCAAAATTTGTCAGAGGACACACTGGCCTTAGACTCACCCTCTCCCCAAACAGCTTTTGTCCAAGGTTAATCAGTAATGGCCTTTTGAACTTGAGCTAAACCTCCAAGAAGTTGCAAAAAGTGGAAGTGAGGTGGGAGGATGCATTTCAGGTGTGCATGATAGACTATGCAAAGTCATAGAGATGGAGATAAGTTACAAAGATACATCAAAAAGTAGGCCACTGAGGCTAAAACACAGAATATGTGAGGGGTGGGAGTAATTATCCTGGAAAGACAGGCTACAGCCAGATAGTGAAGGGCTTTAAAATTATAACAGAGCAACTTGGCATTTATTCTAAAGGAAATTCAGAGCCACTGAAGTTTCTTGAGTTGAGTTTCTTTAGCTTGGTTAAACCTATGATTTAAGGATGGGCTAGAAAAAGGAAAGACTGGTTGCAGAAAGAGCAATATGATATACACAGTAACAGCCACAATGTGTGATGACTAACTTTGATGGACTCATCTCTTCTTAGCAATGCAAGGAGCCAAGATAACTCCAAATGACTCATGATAGAAAATACTGTCCACATGCAGAAAAAGAACCATGGAGTCTGAATGCAGATTGAAGCATATTATTTCCCTGCTTTCTCCCTCTCCCTCTCCCTCCCTCTTCCTCCGTCTCTCTCTCTCTCTTGTTTGTTTGTTTCTTCTTTCTCCTAATTTCTCCCATTGGTTCTAATTCTTCTTTACAACACGACTAATGTGAAAATAGGTTCAATATGAATGTATATGTAGGTCCCATATCAAATTGCAAACCATCTTGAGGTGAGGGAAGGGGAGAGATGGGGAGAAAGTTTGGAACTCAAAATCTTATGGAAGTGAATGTTGAAAACTAAAAATAAATAAATATTTTTTAAAAGAAAGAGCAATTAGAAGAAAAAGGAAAGTTCAACATATTGAGTCACTGATCTGTATGCTGAGCTACAAATTTTAGAAGTCGGGTAAAGGAAAGAGATATGATTACTAGAGAAATATGGATTTTATACTGGAAATAGCTTGCAAAATGGTCAACTGTGGTAGAGAAATTCATTTAACGCAGAGAAATTCACTTTAGATTGACCAACACTATATGAATCTAAGTAGAGATCCTTCCCAGGAAGATCTCATAGTGCAGTTTATCACACAGTACTAAAGTGTAGACTCTTACAATGATATGAGAAGGATATTTTCGCTCTTACTTTACACTTTCTTGGGATCATTTCCCCGAAAGCCCTGTAGCTGACATTCAAATTTAAATAAGATTTCTCCTTAGTATTGGAGGTAGGGTGTCTTGTACCTAGAAAAGTGCCCAATGCTGTTAACTGGCTGCAATTTAAATAGTATTACTTTTAGAAAAAAATAAGTTTTTAGTTTTGAAGACAATCATTCTTTTGGCTTTTGTCTCAGTGGATTGCAAAAGAAAGCAAATTATATGAGCTGTTAGTCATCCTAATACAATTTCATTTCAATGCAGTACACTTAAAAATTGTTTTCTTTGTATTGTGTATTATTAAATTACCTAATAAATGGAGCCTAATACATGGAATAATTTCATGAAAAAACAGATAAAAGGAAAATCAGGTATAATTTTAGTCCTTCCTCCTCTTCAAACATCTTTAATTATGTGCATTATAAAATTGTTGATAAAAGTTGAGTGTTTTAACTTTGCTCATTTAAGAGCACACTTAGAATCTACTGGAAATAGCATCTAAAAGATATTTTTCTTTTTACACACTAATCTTTTTTTTTTTTCAAACTGTGACAATCAATAATTTTAGTAAATGTTCACTAAGCCTACCTCTCCTATTAGGGTCGATTTCTGGACAATAAAAAAGAATAATGTCTTATTTCTTTCCTTATTTTTCAGTGTGGCACAATCAGAAAAGGGACCAAAGTGGAGACACAGGACTTGAGTTTGATGCCTTGTTCTTTCTACTGTGACCAATGTGACTTTAGGCAAGGTACTTGACCTCACTTGAACTCTGTTTCCCCATCCATAAAAGAGTGGAATTGGCCTAGATGACCTCTAAATTTCCTCCCAGTTTCATCTCTATTATCCTAAATATTATCCTTTGGCCTTTCAATTTTGTAAAATCCATATTCAATTATCATTTTATATTTTACCATCCCTTTTTTAGGATTGAGGTTTTCTATTAGAGGCTGTATTGTTTCTTATCACTACACTATTGTTACTAATGCAGTTTTTAAGCATTCACTCTATGTGTTTAAAAGGGAACAGCCCTCAAACACTTAGGAATTACAAAGTCCCTCCTAGTATGATGTTTGGTGTATGCTCATATCACTTAAAATGACACCACCAACATGGTGGTGGTATATAACCTATTCCTGAAAGCCAATGGTACTGTCTTGGGGTCTTGGTCTCATTTGTGTGTCCTTTTACATTCTAGGTGTAGGGAAATGAGTTCCTAACCAAGGAGCTCAAGCCATGAAGATCTCAGAGCTAAAGATTCCAAGATGGATGTGTTATCCAGTCTAGCAGGAAAGTTCTGAGAAGCAAGTGTTGGAGTAACCCAGAGGGGTGTGGATCTGAATTTGGTCAGACAAATGCTACGTAGGAACTCAGCTAAACCATGAGCCTAATCTCTCTCTCCTGCCAAAAGACTGAGTTGATCTACAAGGTATCATGCTCCCAAAGTATTGATGGGAAATGTTTGTATATTTGTTCTTTCAACATCTTTGGAGTCAATATTCCTTGGCAAAAGCTAAATGAAACTAGGGTGCTAGTGACTAACCCCTAAAAAGAGGAGTAGACAACATTTGGGGACTTGAGCTGATAAGAAAGAGAAGAGAGATTCTACTAACACCTTGAGATACTTGAGAAACCCAGAGAGAAAGAAAGAATGTAACATACCTGGTCCTCAAAAAATGGTGGCCTATAATACAATAAGATAAGCTTTCCTTTGAAATGTCTTTTGCACCTATGCTATTCTTTCATTCTCACTGTCGCTATTCTAGTTCAGGGCCTTATTGCCTCATTCCTGAAATATTTAAATGTCCTTCTTAACTGGTCTCAAGTGAGACACTGACTCTGTCTCTCGTCATTCTCATCAATCACCATCACCAGATTATTGGTGATAATGAAAACATGGGTGAGAGGAAACATACCATTCCTTTGCTAAAAAAAAAAACAAACAAAAAACAGACAAACAAAAAAAAACTTACCTTGCCTCAACCCAAACCTAACAAAAGAAGTCATAGAATCATAACATTTTAGAATTAAACCTTAGAAATCTTTTAATATGACTCTCAATTTACAATTATGGAAAACAAGGGTTTTAGAGGTAATTCTACGAACCAAGATAATTGTAAATTCTCAGTTTGTCATTCAAGGCTCATCTTTCTGGTCTAATCTTCCTCTTCTCCCTTTGCACTCTGGTCACAATGCTTCAGTCAGCCTGTACTATTTACAGTTCCAGAAACATACCTGGGAGCAGGCCTGCACAACATTTGGCCTGCAGGCCGCTTAAGGTGCATGCAGATTACAGCCTGACAAAGGACTTCTGGTGGCCTGCGAAAAATGTAGAGGATATAACTTTGGCTCAGGTCATTCTCAGGCCCCAAGGCTTTTCTCAGACCTGGCTAATAGGGCTCACTAGCCCTTTAAGAAGAAGTGATTAACAGGCCTAATACACTTGGGTAGGTCTGCACAACATATCACCTGTGAGCGCTTTAGCGGGCAGGCCTGCCTTGGATCTTCCAATCTGTGAACTTTTTTCAAGTATAATCTTCTTAAAGACAGAGACAGGGTTCAATGTATTTATTTAATATTTCCTATACTGCTTAACCTAGTATCTTGGAAATGGTGGGGACAAAATAAATATTTGTTGAATGGACAAGTGAATGACATCACCAAAGGAAAATGTCAACATTTAACGTTGTTCTTCTTTTGTAAAATAATATGTCTAGTACATGTCAATGGAAGTACATTTTACCTGCAATGATTTAATTGCCAAATGATCATTTCTAGCTCATGTCCCTACAAAGGTCAATATTTCAGAAAGATCAAAATGAGACTCTAATGCTCTAACCTTTATCTCTCCTTGCTAAAGGCAAAGTATGTGGGGTAAGGAAGAACAATTGAAAAATGTCTTAAGTAGAAAGTATCCTAAGCCCTAAAGCCAGTTCAATTACTCTCAAGACAAACCATTAGCAATCTAAGGAAAAATATCCATCTTGGTTCAATATCCTGCACAGTTCTGCTCTTACCAAAAACAAAAAACAAACACACAGAAACATAACTCAGCATAAAAGCTGAACAGATTGGAGGGAGGAGCGATTAAATCTGATTATATGACCCATAGTAAAATCTTGAATTTATGTTGTTTACTAAACCTCCTAATGTTTAAGAGGACAGTGTCAAGTACTTATTTTATTGTTTTTAATTTTTGTTCTTTCCCTTTCCTTTGTTTAAAGTAAAAGATTCTTCTAAATGCTTTAAAATAGTATGTGCTGACTTGCCCATTTATTTCTTTGGGGCATTTCCAATAAATCACTCTTTGGGGAATTATTTGTTTTTCTATGTGTATGTATGTGTTTGCTTTATGAAACATGATGCCATCAATATATTTTGTCTTTCTTTTTGGTGCCTGCAGATAAGTGAGACCCGAGGTAACCTGGATCTTGTCTAGAGACTTTAAATCATTTTTTGTTGGCTGTTTTCTTTTGATCATGCATATATGTGAAGAAACGTAAAAACTACACACTTCTGAATAAATACAAATTCATTTTAAAGCATAAAGAAGCAGGATTCTCCCAGTGTAAGCTATTTCCAGACAATGGTTTAAATGCATTTGGTAGATTTCATGCCACCTGAGAAACACTCAAAAAACTAAAGTGATAATTTACTTAATATTATTAAAGTGGCCTAATGTTCATTCAATTTTCCAAAGTGTATAAAATGTTTGAAAAAATAGTATCCCATTCAAAATGAGAGATTATGACAAAAACAAAAGAGAGATATTTGATATCTTTCTTTAATTTTCAATGTCTAGGTTTATAACTATTAATAAAAAAAAAAGCAATTAGTGATAGCCTTAAAACATTTAAAGACAGCAGTGGATAGAACACCAGCCCTGGATTCAGGAGGATCTGAGTTCAAATCCGACCTCAGACACATAACACTTACTAGCTGTGTAACCCCACTGCCTAGCCAAAACAAAACAAAACAAAACAAAAAAAACATTTAAAGACAACGGTGAAGGATCAATCTTCCCTATCAATCTTCCCAAAGTGATCATTGGAGCAAGAAGAGCAATCTCTCCCTTGGAGTCTCTTCTTTTTCAGGAAGCAGACCTGTACAGCACCAATCAACTTGAGAATTGCCTTTTGGGCATGGCCAGAAAGGTACTCCTACAATAATTATTTGTGGTAGTGGGACTTCAGACTTCATATAAGGCTTCAAAGTGGGCACTAAGCCTCAACCTGGGGAAACTAATGAGGATGTAAGGTCCCTTTCTGATGTTAAATGGTACCTGCTAGAGTAAACAATTGTTTTTTTAGACGGTGAACAGAGAACACAGAAATAAAATCTTATTCACCATTAAAGGAAGATTGGCCACACACAATGTCAGTATGAAGGAATGACGCCTGAGTTAAATTAAGACTTACATCTAAAATCCCCATATTGGAAATAAAAGAACAAGAGGCTCAAGGCCCAATACCACCCATTCCACTTTTGTATAGCTTGTGTTATTTTTAGCAAGTTTTTCCTTCAACAAAAATAGAAAATGTTCCCAACTTCCACATGTTGTTCCTATTTCTGCCCTGTGGAGCCAGGTAGAATAAGTCTATTCCTTCTTCCATATAATGGTCCTTGAATCACTTGAAGATAGTGATCATTCATTCCTTCACTCTCTCCCACCATACCCCCTCCCCAAAAAAGAGAAAAGTACAGTCATTCTGACCTGATTAACTCAAAGATCTAATTCTCAATGTTATTAAAATTTTCTTAATGCAATACTTCAGAGATCTGTAACTTTGTCAGGGTCAACACTCCTTCCAACTGCATGCATCAAACTCCTAATAAAAGACATACTTATTACCAGGTCTTTCTAGTTTAGTACAGCCTGCCAGAGTTTGTATTTCACTGGCTTAGGCTTCCACTTTGCCACAATGAGGTAATGGAAAAAGGCTTTATTGGGTAAAAGGTTCATTAACTTGCTTGACTACTAATGACCTTTTTGATAAGATATTGTGATTGAAAGCTTAATTAATACTTCCTTCTGATTGGATGGTAGTGAAAGATGTCATTACATGTTTACATGATAGGATTACATGGTAGGAAAAAAAAAAAAAGATGGGCTGCTTGTGTGTCCAGAGTAAGGGATAATAGATAGAAAACCAGAGTACTCCACTGAAATCATCTCAAAGTCAGGATAAAGCAAAGGCCTTCATCCCACCCCTTCCCCACATATACACACTCTTTCTTCCATGGTAAATGTATGGAAGAATATGGTCAAGAGTTGTACAGGATGAGCCGCCATGGATGGGTTGTGATCTGTATTGTTGGAAGAAACTTTCCAGTCAATAAGATCACAAATCCCACTTACTGGTTGAAGGTCTGTACCAGCTTGGATAAGTGCCTATCACTCTATTTTCAACTGTTTATTCTCTGTGCATCTGCCTGTTTTTTGCACAGAAAATAAGGCAGGGAGAGCATTACAGTATACCATTGTACATAAGTGAGAGTATGGTTATAGGAGACAATCAGTTATTTCTCCTGTCTCTCTGGTGAAGTAATCATCAATCAATTAGCATTTATTAAGAGTCCACTATCTGCCAGGCACTGTGCTAAGCACTGGGGATACAAAATGAGGCAAAAGGCAGCCCCTGCCCTCAAGGAGCGTACAATCTAATTTGGGAGGCAACAAGCAAATAAATATATACAAAGCAAGTTCTATACAGCTTAAATAGGAAAAAAAAATAAAGGGAAGGCACAGAGTTAAGGAGGGTTGGGAAAACCTTCCTGTAAAAGATGGGATTTTGGTTGCGACTTAAAGGTAGCCAGGGAGACCAGCAGACTGAACTGAGGAGGGAGATCATTCTAGGTAGGGAGACAGCCAGAGAAAATTCCTGGTGCTGAAAGATGGCATGTCTTGTTCATGAAACAGCCAGGAGGCCAGAGTCATTGGATCTAAGAGTATATAGCAAAAAGGAAATAAGATATAAGAATACTGGAAAGGTAGCATAGGGATAGGTTATAAAAGGCTTTAAATACCAGAGTATTTTATAGAAATGAAGTAGAAAATTAAGAAAGAGTCTGGTGGAAACAAATAAACTAAAGACAAAACTATCCATACTCATGGAATTTTTTACCTGAAAGAGGAAAGAATCAAGCATATTACACGAAAAATTAAGAAGTTCTGTAGCTGAGAGTTTCAAGATCAATGATTATGTTGAAAATTTATGAAACTTTTTTTTAATTTTAATGTAATTCAGACATAAGCACCTCACATTTTCCACAATTAAAACTAATTTAGTAACCAGTGTGTGATAAAAAAAAAAGAAGAAGTCTCTGTAACTTTTTCTGAGTGGGTCGTTGTCTCTTTGTCTTTGGGATAACATTGTCTGACTATAATGCTGTACCATGTGTGATGCACAACTGATGAACCCTCCCTTAAAAGAGGGTTGCAGCATTTACTCTAGTTAATGGTTAAGTAAGTATTGATTGGAGGATTTCCTGACTAGCTAAGAGTAAATTCAGAATTCCAAAACAAATGTATTCATTGCAATCATGAATCAGGATTTTGGAGCTGGAAGTATTCTCAATTACCATCTAATTCAACATATAGTTGAACAAGAATCCTTCATGCAATATACCCAGTAAGTGGTCATCAGCCTCTGCTAGAAGTCCTTCCATGAGCCAGAGTACAATGCCTCCCAAGGTGAATTCCATTTTGTTAAACCATGAGCTATTATTAGCAAGTTTCTCCTGACGTCAAGCCAAAGTTTTCCTCTTTGCAATTTCACTTTGCTCCTACTTTTCCGCCTTCTGAGGCTAAGCAGAACACATTTACATCCTCTTTCAAATAACAACCCTGGAAATACTTTAAGACAATGATCATTGCCCCACTCCCAGGTCTTTTCTTCAGTATACATTCCCAGTTGCTTCAATTGAGCTTAGAAAACATTGAGGTCCTTTGCAATCCTGGTGTTGGAGAAGAGGTTTGAAAAGTGAAGCATGATCTGATCCTACAGTGTGAAGTATTAGACAAGAGCAGGATAATATGTGGACAATGAGAGGAATAATCGCAGGTATTAAAGCAGAAGAAATGTTATCCAATTAGGATAATCTAGAAAGAATGTGACTTATTCAGTCTCATTGCCTTTTGGCTTATGGTGAGACACACTTTTGTCATTTCTATAAGTACTCTTTAAATGTCGTAGGAAAAGCACACCTATGAATTAAAATGCACTGTGTGAATCAGTGTGATACAAGAGGAAAAGTGTCAGATTTGGAGTCAGGTAGTTTTTTAAGGTAGCATGAATTAATACAGAAAGAACACTGGTAATCAAGTGTCCTGAGTTCTAGTTCCAGTTCTGCTTATTACCTCACTGTGCGCTTCTGGAAAAGCCACTTAATCTCTTTGTGTATCACAGTCAAGAAGACAGAGAAGTTCATCTGGGAGTCAGGAGGACCACAGCTTTTTCCAATAGCCCTCGTAGGTACCTGATTCCCATTCTTATCAAGGCTATCTATATGCAGTAGACCAAATATGGAAGATTCAGATCTGTGGATTGATGTCAGAGATGATCCACTATGCTTTGGTGGTTCAGCAATGTGAAGGAAGGAAGGAGAGGAAGAGGATCAAGGGGTGCCTCTTAAGGGCAGATCAATACAGTCAGAGTGTGTGGTTATCTGGGTGGCTTTAGCTATATGTTTGTGTTTATGCTTCCCCAGATTATGTCGCACTGAGAAAAGTCTTATGCATTGGCTTCTTCTGTAACCTAGCAATGTGATAGAACCCAGTCAAACCAAGTTCTTCTGGAGCTGATTTTAAATTTTCAGTGAAAACATTTACATGTTACACCTTGGATATCAGCAAACACTACAAATCAAGATGATTTATTGCTTTGTTGATTGTTTAGTCTTAAGAAAGTGATGGAGAAAATGTTAATAATTCAGATTAAACTTCATCATGTCTCATAGGGCACAGTTTCCCTCCACCCATCTCAACTTGTTCACCATTTACCAGCATACCACTGTAAACCTATGTGTTCGTGACACCAAAACTAAATCAGGGACACCTGCACCTTCTGAGCCCTTTCTTATTCAATCCTACATAGGTCAGATTCTATAGGAATGTCACCATCTGTGGCTGGAGGACCCTAACACTGGGTACCTCAGTTTCCTCATTTATAAATCAAGTAGTTTAGACTATCAGAAGTGTCAAATTCCTGGCAAGTATCTCACAAAACTCCCAGAATGCAACTAGACTAATATGTAATTGAGAAATGTTTAACGAAATAAATAAAAATGCAGTACCACAAAGATAATGCTAATTTGTGGTTTTCTAAGTCAATATGCAGAAGTAGGGATCATTTCTATTTGTGTTTGACACAACCGGACTAAATGTTCTCTAAAATTTTAGGGTTAGAGACATTGAGTCTCTAAATCAGAGAACAATGAGGCTTTTTTTTTTCAGTTGTCTAATAGGGAAATCTTTGTACATTGATTTATTTCCCTAGAGCAGTAAAATCTTAAGACAATGTCCAACATAAAAACAATTTTTAAAAAGATTCTAGAATCAAATATGGAATCACAGAGCTAGAAAGGACATTGGAGATTGTTCAGCTGAACCTCTTTATTTTGCAGATGAGAAAATTGAGGAACAGAAAAGTCACGTGACTGGCTAATTTCATAGAATGCGTTGATAGAAGAATTAGGCCCAGAGTCTGGGCCTCTTCCTCAAGCACACTTCAACCTGCACTGCATTCCATCACTCTGACTATGAAAGGTACCATGACTTCCTTTTCTTATCACTGCCTGAAGGAAAGGAAGAACAAGAAATTATTCCAGAATGAGTCCTAGTGAACAACCCTTCCACTCTCTGAAGGGCGAGCCAATCACTAAAACAGGGCTTTCCATCCCTAATTTCAACAATTCTGTAATTGAAAAATTGTGCCTGAGAGACATGGCAAATTCAAACAAAAAATTCCCAAGAACCTATTGTGATAAATGATACATGACAGAATTACATTTAAACAGCTACTAGGCCCAAAGGAATCCTGCAGAGAATAAGTGCAAACAACGTGAGGTTCCAAATTCCTTTGACAAAATGACAAAATGTGGGTCTTTCATGTAACGACAGGGAAAAATGGGAAGCCTGAAAACATGAAATATGTTGTTGCTGGGGGGGAGGAGTGTTAATATATATCACATTCCATATTGGCATTTCTTTTTCAAAAGGGTCTATGCTTCTTTGTTTCAAAGGGGACTAAACAAAACAAAATAAAACAGCAACTTTACTTTACTTCATAGCATCTTTAACAAACAAGACTGTTTAATCATGAATTTAAAATTCAACTCACACGCCCCAGGAAGAATGACAAGCAAATACATTTCTAACTAGGGATGCCGAAAAGGATCCTGTTAGCACATCTGAAAATTTCCAATTCTTTCTTACTAGCATTACCCAACAACCCAAACAAATCAGTTTAAATACAACTCTCTTACTAATGTCTTCAGAAACATCTCTGCAGTCAGATTGAGTCAAGTTTACCATCTGCTGCAAATACAAATACAGCGATATTCAGGAATTATATTATACAGCCTTCCTAGCAAAGTCCTGGCTCACAAGCTGTTTCTGTCAAAATCAGACCCATTGTGATGATACATCTTAATATTCAATCAGACTTTAAGTAAAGAGTGACAAAAGTCCACATATGGATGACAGCTGTTTCTTCAGTAAATATTTTCCCATTTATTGAATGACAGCTTATGGCAATTTAGGATGTGTTCCATCAGACATTTCAGATTGAACTGCCTGGAGACTCATAAAACAATAAGGATAAAACTTTGGTTTCAGAATCCTTACTGTGATTTACACCTGAAAAGATAAACATTGCTCCAACTAAAAGTAATGTACCTACATCATTGGCGACAATACCTTTTCCCAAAATGCACAATATTTTAACTCTCTCCCTGTATCTCCCCAAAATACTAATATGTTTATGAAATAAAAATGTAAATATTGATTTTCCAGTCTTCTGAATAAAGTAGATGTGTTATTCATACTTTGCATAACTATACCCTTGTCAAATTAATAAGCATTAAGGAAGTTTAATGAACTAATTAGCAGAAAATGCTAGTTAAGGCCTATTTTTATGCCAACCAAGTGGACTATGAAAATTGGAAAGGAGAGGAAAAATGTAAAGCAGATTTCTTCCAAGCTCTTGATTTCCTTTTCCTGAAAGCATTTATTCAACATCAAACATGAAAAAAAAAAATCAAAACTCAGAGTATCTTACCCTGCTATTGGATCGACGGCTACTGCTTTGGGGTTGTGAAGCTCAAGGTCTATCAAGGTAACACACACAGATCCATTGTGATTACATACAAAAATCCTGTCACTGACATGATCCACAAAGTAAAAGTTTCCGGTGAGCCAATCTATTGCCATTTGTTGTACATCTGAAAAGAAAAGAAGAGGAAAACTGAAATGATTGCACTGAGTAACAATTCCGGCAGAAGAACCAAAATACTGCTGAGAATGCTAAAGCCATTGAGAATGGAAATTTCACAGGGTGTTCCTGTAATTAATGAAATGCCATGTTTGAGTTACTTCAACTCTCTTGGCCTCAGTTTCCTCATCTGCAAAATGAGAGGATTATATTAATGAATTTTGAAGTCTTTCCAAGCTCTGAATTCTAAGATATGAAAATAAATCATTGCCTATGCCCCATAATTACTGATTTTACTTTCTTGCACAGCAATAACCATGACAGTTTGTATTTTCTCAATTTACTTATGCATTAAGAATGACTGCTCAGAGAGGAATCAAAAGGTCAAAAAAAAAAAAAAGACTTCATACAAGAATATTTTTCATGCAGATCAGCACTATGCAGAGTTGTTTTTTTCTTTTCCCCCAGTATTCTGAGGCCAATCATTTCACTTTACTTTATGTTTCAAAACACTGTCCTAGTAACATGAGACTTCAGTGAATGATGTCCTATCAGCAGAAAGACCAATATGGATGTATGTGTCAGTATTCCCATTAGTGATGACACATTGTCAAATCATAGAAGGAACAGCTACTTTGCAGGAATTCTTAGCATGCCTTGCAAGGACAAGCAGATGGTGGCTATTGGAATCCATTGGATTCAGATTTTCAGGCCATCGATTACACTTTCATTACTGAGATATACAGTCTATGGGAAACTATAAGCAATTCATTTAAAATGCTACCAAAGAAAACTGCATGCATTTTTTCCCCTCCCAGCTTAGCAGCTTGGAGTTTGAAAGGGCTAAAGCATTTCTCAGCCCAAATAAATTTGGAATTGTATTTTTTATTTCCATTATCATTTCAGCTGGAGCTTCCAAGCCTGCTATTTCTGATGCCATTTCAAATAACCTCTATTCTGATAACACAAGAGCCAGGAAAATCCATTCACTGCCTTATCCCTCCCATACTGGGCTTCCTGTTGGCTTTTGTCTATGCAATTGTAACTCCAAATAAAAGAGCAGCTTGACAGCTTTCACACCTTATTTCAACTCCTTATCACTTCAATAGATATTCTGCTACTGAAACAATAGGTATTGTTAACAACCATTCAGTTCTAAAGCAGCCAAGTCTCACTAAAGTGCCTGATAATTAAGCCACCATTTAGTGTGAGGGAAGGGTGAATTTTATGTTTGCCATCAATCTGCTGAAGGTTCTGTCTGTTTAATACATGTTTTTTATATTAAGACTATGAATAAAGGAGCAAAAGATGCCCATTGGAGACAATTGGAGAACTCAAGCCAAAAGAAGCTTCTATTCTGGCACACTTAGTTAAGTATTCCAATAGACTGATTGACTTGCTTGGGAAATTACAAGATTGCTCACCTCAGTTTGCTGGTGTAGCCCTACAAAACTTAAATAAATTTATGAAACCAACAAAATCTTTATATTTTCTATGAGTTCTTTATGAATTTTCTTTCTATTTTTGTCTTGAACTGCCACATCTTTTACTGTAATTCGACTCTTCTTGTTTCTTGCTACAGGCTCAGATTACTCACTGCTCAGTCATTTGGCACTGAAATTTCTTCTTGAGAAGCAGACACCAGAAGCTTTTAGATCACTAGTCTTAGTGAAATAAAATGGGGGTGAAAGGTATGTTCTTAACATATTATAAATATCCTTTATCCTCACAATTGCTACAGTGTGGTATTTAAGAAAGAACACTGACTTTGGAGTCAGAAGACTTCATTTGAATAGCGATTGGCTACTTAATAGCAGGGGGACCTTGAGGAAGTCACTTAGACTCTCTGGGCCTCAGTTTCCTTTTCTGTAATATGAGGGGGTTTGACTATATGATCTTTAAATACTCCCATTTCTTATACCTGATGTGCTAGGTCATAGAACCAGAGATGTAAAGCTAGAAAGTTCTTCAGATATGATTAGGTCTAAAACAGACCTGCACAACATATGACCCACAGCCCACTTGGGGTCCACCAAAGGATTTCTGGTGGCTGTGCACTCTCCTGTTTGTTACGTGACCCACAACAACCAATAATCATCAGTCTGTGTCTAATCTACCCTATCTGCGGCCTGAAGAAGTTTAGCCTGTTTTAATTTTGGCCCATACCTATTGCCAAGTTGTGCAGATCTGGTCTAAACACTTCATTTTATAGAAAGCTATAGAATTTATGGGGTTTTTTTAGATACGATTTTGATGGGGTATGGGCCCATCATTCAGTTTCAGAAGCCCAGACCTTTGCCCCTTTCACCAAAAGGAATTTGGTTACTATTTGTCTGCAGGGCTCCAGAAAACCCTTAAACTGTTTTTACTCTGGTCTCTAGTTCCTTATCAACTTTCCTTATCTCCCTTTGAAAGCCCTAACCCCACCTTTTGATCTTATTCAGATGCCTTTCAAACTTCCTCCTTCCAGTTCCCTTCATTATCTATTCCCATTGTTTATTCAATCTCTCAGACCTTCCAATCAGAATTCTCACCTAGACCCTTTTCCCAGCCCCTCCTCTGGACACCCAAAGTTACTTTAGTGTATATAAGATCCACCCTGGCCCCCATTCAAATGCTGAGATTTTCTCATGCCCAAAAGGCTGAGACTCTCTTATGCCCACTCATCCCTAAGGGCATTACTAATGCTCAGATTCCTTAAGAGTCTGGCCTGTAAGATTTATCTCTAATAAACTTTTTCTCTGGCTGGAAGATTTGAGTTGAATTCATTCAGGCAGGGCCTGCATCGCGATCTTGGGGTTCGAACATCTCAAATCTCTAAACCTCTTCATATGGTTCCCTGGACCTGGAAATAACTGCCAAATCTCAAACTCTTCTCCTGCCACGACTGGAAGGTACATAAGCCTCCCTCTCCCCAACTACTTTGTTGTCTTCTGGCTGGAAGGGGGATTTCCAAGCACCTAGCTAGGCTTGGCTTGGAAGTGTTTTCCGGGCTGACCTCTCAGGTCCTGACCTCTCAGGTCCTGCTAGGTCAGACAGCTAAGAGGCTGTCTCGAACTCCACCTGACACTCTCAGGCTCATGGTCCAGTGGTTCTGTTTGAGTACTTGGACCTGGGTATACCTTCCTTAGAGTAGAGGATGGACTCCCTATCAGGAAGCGTAGGTCCAATTCTCTCAGTTCTCTTGGTGCTAGGGAATTGGGAAACTGTTGGATTTTTTTTTCTTTTTTTTTTTTTTCTCTTTTTCTTTTTCCCTAAGTCCACCATGGGTCAATCCTCTTCAATTCCCAAGAATTCGCCTTTGGGCTGTCTTTTACAAAATTGGAAAAATTTTAGCTTCTCTAAAGGACTTAAAAAGAAAAAACTGGTATATTTTTACAACACCGTTTGGCCTCAGTATCACCTAGAAAATTATGAGGCATGGCCCCTTTTCGGGACATTAAGGCTCAAGACCCTCTCAGAGTTAGAAAGATATTGTCATAGAGAAAGAAAATGGGTGGAGATTTCTTACTTAATGGTTTTTGTTGAACTTTCTAGAGACCTATTCTCAGAAAAGATTGTAAGATGCTCATAGTTAGAGCCACCGCACTAACGGGGAGTGGGGATCAAATGGACTTTTTGTATGATCCTCTCCTTATGGCTCTTAGAGTTATGGCACTCCCTGTTTCCAGCCTCCGTCAGCACCACCTCCCCAGTACCTATCTCCACCCCATTCTCCTCGGGCCTCTCCAGTTGTTCCCCATTCTCCCCAAACCCTTCTTTCTGCTCCTCACTCTCCCTTGACTCCTCCTACATTTCCCTATTAGTCCCTTCCCCACCTTATTTCCCATGCCTCCTCCTCCTTGCCCAACTTCTCTTTCCCTTGGTTTCCCTTCCCTTTTCCTCTGGCTCCTCCATTTCCTCCCTAGACCCCTGCTCTAGAGGCTACTTCTATTCAGGCCTTGAGCAAGGGCCTTTCCCCAGCCTCTACTTCCGAAGAGACCCCTGCTCAAGCTCCAGACAAGGTTCTCAACTTGGGGTCTCCTTCCCAGATGACCTCTACTTCCAACGGGATCCCTACACAGGCTCCAGACAAGGGTCTTACATTGGCGTCTCCTCCCCTGAGCCCTCCCTCTCCTCCAGTGTCATGTAATCTTTCTCCTTGCCAGCCAGACTCCTAGGCCTTGCCAGGTCAGCTGACACTTTCCAGTCTCTCACTCATGAGAAGTGGGGCTTCCTATCTCCCTCTCCCACAAGCCTCTGCTCCTGCAGGGCCTTTAGGGCTTTTTCCTTTAAGGGAAGTACATGCCTCTCCTAATGAGACACTTGGGGCACACGTTCCATTCTCCATTTCAGACCTCAACCAGATTAAGGAAAGGCTGGGTCCATACTCCGAAGATCCTACTAAATTTATTGAGTGCTTCAGGGATGTGTCCCTACAATTTGATCGTTCTTGGGGTGATTTGCATGTCCTCTTCTCCACCTGCTGTACCATTGAGGAAAGGATGAGAATCTCGGGATCGTTTTGCTAGCAATGACCCCACAAAATACTCCCCAGGAATAACTGCTGTTCCTGCTAGTGATCTGGGGTGGGATTATCAGAAGGGTGAGGATAGGGGAAAGAGAGACTACATGATAATTTGCCTGCTAGAAGGCCTGAAAACAGCATTTCAAAAGCAAGTAAACTTTCAGAAGATTAAGGGAATTACTCAGGGAGAAAAGGAAAACCCTGCCCTTTTCCAAAATAGGCTAGTAGAAGCCATTAAAAAGTATACAAATTTAGATCCTGACTCTACAGAAGGGGCAGCAATCTTGGCATGTATTTCATTAACCAATCTGCCCCAGATATTAGGGGAAAACTACAGAAATTGGCAATGGGACCCCAAACAACTCAGGTCCAGTTATTGGAGATTGCCTTTGAAGTCTTTAACAACAGAGACCTAGCTGCAGAAGAGGAGAAAGAACACAGGCAGAGGGCTAGAGACAAAGAACATGCTCTACTCCTGGCTGCTGCCATGGTCAGGAAAAGACCCAAGGGTGTTCCTTGGGCAGTGGGAAAACCTGCTTTTGTTGCCACCAGGAGGGTCACTGGTCCAAGGAGTGCCCCTCCAGGGCTCCCCCTTGGAAGAAACTCCCAGGACAGACACCTCTAGGACCTTGCCCAAGACGTGACCAGGAGGAACATTGGAAGAAGGATTGTCCCCGAGGTACGAGAAGTGGTAGAGCAGCCCCCCAGTACCCTCTCTTCCAGTCTTCTCAAGATTGGGGAAGACATGGGAGCCTGGGTCCTGGCAACACTCCCACTTTCTCCATCTCTCTCGCCAAGTCCTAGGCAGAAATCAAGGCTGAAGGTAAGGTTACCCATTTTATCATGGCTATGTTCTTTGCTTTAACCAATTACTCTGGCCCTATTCACTCCTTGACCCATCTGGTCATGGGCTATGGAGGGATAACTAAGGGATGTCTCCAGACTTACCCCTTCCCCTGCCTAATTGACAATCTGTTGTTTAAACACTCCTCTCTTATGCTCTCCTCTTGCCCTGCCCCCTCATTGGGAAGGAACCTGATGAAGTTGGGGAGCCAATTTTCTCTAGTTAAGCCTCCCATTTCCCTTTTCCCTCTGTGTGTCAGACCTCCCCATGTTCCCCTGGAAGTGTGGGAGACAATTTGGGATCAGGGAACTCCTGGGTGAGCTACTCTTGCCACCTCAGCCGTTGTTTGCCTCCAAGACCCCAAAGTATTTTCCCATAGCCATAGTTGTAGCCCCACCCAGGAGGCTCCTTTGGCCTCTGCCTCAGGAATACTTAATTTTTTGGGAACTCAAGGCTATAGGGTCTCTTTGAACAAAATCCAGATAGCATGCCAGTCTGTAAAGTTTCTGGTCCACAAACTCCCTGTCCCAGCCACTAAGAAACAACTTAGAACTTTTCTAGGTATGGCTGAATTTTGTAGACTCTGGATACCTAATGATAGTTTTATTGTTAAGCCCTTTAGTGACGCTCCTCTGGGCCCAGACTCACTCCCCCTAGAGTGGGTCCCACCAGGCTAAAGCTTTTGTGATTTTAAATTCTAAATTGACCCCCATTCCCCTAACCCAGTCCTTAGGACCTGACCCTAGCCAGATTGCTTGTTTTTCAAAACAATTATACTCTATAGCTACTGGATGGCCTGCAAGCCTCTGGGTTGTGGCTGCTACAGTCATTCTAATTGAGGAAGCCTCTAAATTTACACCTGGCCTCCGAAAGTGGGAAGATAACTCCCTAGTTAAACTGGGAAACTCATTAGACCACTCACACCCACACAGCAACTCTCATCTCCACAAAGCCCGCCTCCCCAATATGACTTTCTCAGAAGTTTGTGCCACCCCATTTATGTTCGCCACTTCTCTATGGGCCACTCTCTCTATATCAACACCTTCCTTTTCCACAGGGGAATATTCCCTTACTTGAGAGACAAGCTCCAAGGCCACTACACAAGTTAACACTCCTGTGGAGGGAGGGCTTGTAAGAGTTTCTTTTGGTCTTTTGACCTGCACTCCCTGTGCAGATAGCACTAGTGACAAGAATTTTGGGGAAAAGATGAAACAAAGTGCCAACACATGGCAAGACCCCAGAACTACTGTCTTGACCATCCAATGTTTGACAACCTACAAGGACTTTGGGGTGTGCACTCTCAGATTTTTAGCACCTCCCTTCTCCATTTTCAATGCCACACAGCCCACAGTCTCTAACTTAAGGGCAAAACATGGATTTTGGAGAAATGTCCTCTGGTCTCTTAAAAAGGGAGCACACTATCTTATGCCCTGGTATAACCTACAACATGAACATATTCTCTCTAACCTTACAGAGACTATTCACCAGTTGGGAAATGTGACAGCTTACAGTCTCTGGGAAATCCAGCAATCTTTGGATTCCTTAGCAAAAGCGGTTCTAGATAATAGAATAGCCCTAAACTACTTGCTTGTCTCCAGTGGGGGTGTATGTGCTTTAGCAAACACATCTTGTTGCATGTACATCAACAACTCTGGGCAGGTAGAACTCTACACTGAACGTATTTTGGAAAAGGCTAGGTGGATGCAAGAAATTCACAATAACCTCAGTGCTCCAAAATCTTTTTCATGGAAGTCCTGGCTTCTTTCTATACTGGCCACTATTCTTATTCCCCTACTGATTATATTTCTCTTGTGTTTGTTTGGTCCATGTTTACTAAATATTCTTTCCAGATTCCTTTCTTCTAGGGTCAGAGCCATCAACTTCCAGATGACTGCTCAGGTTGTATACCAACCAGAGGTCTCTAGCCCACTGAACCTGGCAGCAGCCGAGTTCTGAAGTCTGACTCTTTGGAACAGGAACCAGAGAGGCAGGGACAGCTCTACGCCCCTTGCCAGCAGGAAGCAATTTCAGAAACTGAGACCTTCACCCCTTTCACCAAAAGGAATTTGGTTCCCATTTGTCTGCAGAGCTCCAGAAAACCCTTAAACTTTTTTTACTCTGGTCTCTGGTTCCTTATCAACTCTCCTTATCTCCCTTTGAAAGCCCTAGCCCCACCTTTTCATCTTATTCAGATGCCTTTCAAACTTTCTCCTTCCAGTTCCCTTCATTACCTATTCCCATTGTTTATTCAATCTCTCAGACCTTCCAATCAGAATTCTCACCTAGACACTTTTCCCAACTACCATGCCCCACCTCTGGCCACCCAAAGTTACTTTAGTATATATAAGATCCACACTGGCCCCCATTCAAATGCTGAGATTTTCTCATGCCCAAAAGGCTGAGACTTTCTTATGCCCACTTATCCCTAAGGGCATTACTAATGTTCAGATTCCTTAAGAGTCTGGCCTATAAGATTTATCTCTAATAAACTTCTCTGGCTGAAAGAAGATTTGAGTTGAATTCATTCAGGCAGGGCCCGTGTCATGATCTTGGGGTCCGACCGCCCTAAACCTCTACACCTCTTCAATTTGATCGAAAACCTTCATTTTATAGATGAGGTAATTGAGGGACAGAACAGTGAAGTGACTTGCCTGGCAGTGGAGGCACACAGGCAGTAAGTGGCAAAGCCAGTACTCAAATTCACTTTTTTGCCACTCAAATCTCTTTCCCTTTATGAAAAAAACAACCATATTGCTTTTTCTTCTAGTTTTGATTCTAGATGCAAAAACTCTCAAATCAAATTTAGATATTAAAATACAGATGTTAAAATATTGACACAGATACTTTTAAGATTTAATACTGACACACATTTTTAGAAATTCTGAAGTTGTACAAAGGGTATACGAGTGAATCTGAATCTGGAAGAATATGATATCCCTTGGCCTCAAAATGAACCACAGAAACAAACAAAAAGAGACACTAAACATTTATAATTGACCACAATGAAATACTAATGTTATTAAATGATTTCCTCTCAGACCATAATGTAGAAGATTAATTTCCGAATGAATTTAGGGAATGCCTTTCACAAAGAACATCACTTAATTCATTGAAGCATGCATATCTATGTTTCCAACACTGCTCTATTTTTCAGACTTTTAAAATAAAATAAGATAGTTCTAAACCCATTTTTCAAATTTGCTTTAGAACAAAAAACTGCAAAACACAACACAATGAAATTTTAGTAAACACATATATTGTGTGCAACCCTGTGCTAAGTCTGGGGGAGCTACAAAGATTAGATAAAAATTCTTTCCTGGCTTCAAGGAGTTTACAGTCTAGCATTAAGATAAGAAACCTAGGTCAGATAGCTATTATATGGAATATTACATATAGTAAATTCATTTGCATTACATCACAAAGTGCTATTGAGAAGTATTTTGTTTTTCTTTGTTCCTTCGGTTGTGACGGAGCCCATGAACCATAGCAGCCAGGCTCTTATATCCTCCAATATTTCCAGAAGTCTGTTCAAGCTCATGTTCATTTTTTTCCGTAACACTCTTTATCCATCTCATCCTCTGTCATCCTCTTTTTCTTTTGCCTCCAGTCTTTCCCAACATCAGGGTCTTTTTTAATGAGTCCTATCTTCTCGTTATATGGCCAAAATATTTAAGCCTCAGTATTCAACCTTCTGGGGAATAGCTGGAATTAATTTATTTAAGTATTAACTGATTTGATCTCGTTGGTGTTCTAGGGACTCACAAAAGTTTTCTCCAGCACCACAATTAGAAAATATCAATTCAGTAGGGCTCAGCTTTCCTTATTTTCCAACCCTCACAGTCATAAATTGCTACTGGAAAAACAGTAGCTTTGACTATACAGATCTTTATATCTGAGGAGTATAAGGAGGGTAGCTAGATGGTATAGTGGATAGAGTGCCAGGCCTGGAGTCAGGAAGATCTGAATTCAAATCAGACCTAAGACACTTACTAGCTGTGTGACCCTGGGCAAGTCAGTTAACCCTGTTTGTCTCAGTTTCCTCTTCTGTAAAATAAACTGGTGCAGGAAATGGCAAACCACTTCAGTATCTTGCCAAGAAAATCCTAAATGGGGTCACAAAGAGTCAGAAACAACTGACATGACATACACAACACAATAAGGAGGGAAAGGTTCTCCCAAGAGTGAATAAGGAAAGCATCACTGAGGAAAACATTTTATTTGAGTTTAAAAGGAATGTAGACACTTACAAGCAAGGGCAGAGAGGTGTGAGAGCAGTGCCCATTTGGCAAGTAAAGAATTATCTAGTTTGTAAAGAACATAGTTGGAATTAAGATGAGATAAGGTTGAGAAGGTTGATGCCAAGTTGTGGAGAGTCTTGAATTTGAGGTTAGGCAATTCAAATTTTACTCACTAGGCAATAAGGAATTATTAAAGGTTTTTTTTTTTTGTTCTTATCATTTTGTTTTGTTTTGTTTTGTTTTGTTTTTAAGGCAAATACATATTAAGAAAGATTCTGGCAGTGGTATAGAGGAGGGATTGCAATGAACGCTAAAAAGTAGAAGAATGAATATCTATTAGTTGTCTATAACAAAAATCCAGGCAGAGCGGGATTGTTTCATTCTTTGCATTTATACCCCCAACACCTAGCAAAGTGGCATGTATGATACTAGGAGTTTTAATACAGTAAACACTTGTTGATTGAATACCTGATGGTTATGAAATTCCATGCTAGGATGGCAGCAAGCAGGAATAAAGTGAAAAGAGCAGAAGAAATGGAAATAACAAAACTTGGTAATTGATTGGATATCAGAGAAATGGAAGAGAGAAAGACAATCCCAAGATTATAAACCATGGAAACTAAGAGTAGGGCTGTAGGAAGAATTAGTGAAGTCTAAAGGAGAAGTATGTTGGGGGGAAGGGGAAGAGAACATATTGAGCTCAGTTTGGGTTGTGATTGAGGTGCAATGGGATTGTGCAGGTGGAGAGGTCCTAAAAGTGACTGGATAAATCAAAACATTATAGGATTCAGAGCTGAGAACAACTTTATAAAAGATTTAGTCAAATTTTCTCATTTTACAGATGAGGAAATCAAGGCCAAGAGAAATTCAATGATTTTGCAGGGTCCTATTTCTCTTAGTGACTGAGCTCCAATTTGAATCCAAATCTTCTAACTCCAGGTTCAGTTCCCTTTCCTCTACATAAGCATTTGAACTCTATTTCATATATTAATTTCCTATGTGACCTTCAAAAAGTCATTAAACTATCAGTTAATATCAGTCTATTCTGATGGAAACATTACATACAATTTGATTCATTAAGAAGAAAGTCATATTCAGTCAATGACTGTAAATGACCATCTGAATGTGCTCAGGTCAAAGTCAAAGGCTCTTGGGGACTTTGAGAGCTTTTACAACTAGATCTGAACCCTTGTTTTCAGGCCAGTGACTGATAGTTTCCTTATCTACCCCTTGGTTTGGGCACAGAGTTGGAATGACAGTGTGCTGTCCTTAAAAGAACACTGGATTTGGACTCAGAAAACAGAATCACAGAATGTAGGTCCTGGAAGGGATTTCAGAGGCTATGGAGTCTAACCCATACTCGAACAAGATTCCCATTTACAATGTGGAGGAGGAATACAAACATAATTACTGTGAGTTTTGAGAAAATATCTCCGCAGATAAAGAAATTTCCCAAGCCATAGACACATGAGGCTGTGTCTCCCCATGTCTGAGAAGGCTGGAAGACAAAGCAAAGAAGTCCTCCTATAGTCTCCCTTCACAGAAGGCACAAAATGCCAATCAGTTCTCCATGTGCCACCAGTTGCTCTGCTTGGTTTCAACTTCATTATTGTCATCATCAAGGAAATTATTTCAGATTTACTACTGACACCTCATCAATATCCTCAGTTGTTTTTGCCTCTCTGATAGAAGGGCTGGAAGGCAAAGCAAGATCCACCTCCCATACCCTCCCTTTATAGAGAGATCAAAATGCCAGTCAAATCTTCATTTGACACTAATACAACTGTACCATCATCTTTATCACGGCTCAAGAGCTGGGTACCCTCTGGCATGACCCTCCTACCTTTCAGCTTCTTTTTATATATTGTCTTCTCCTATTAGACTGTAAGATCCTTGAGGGCAAGGACTATCTCTCTTTTTCTTCTTTATATCCCCAGAACTTAGCATAGTGATTGTATATATGGTAGGCACATGATAGACATTTAATAAATGCTTGTCTATCCTGTCAATAAGAGACCTTCAAGTTGTGCTTTATTCTCCTTACTAGCAACAACAGGATGAATCAGACTGATTCTATCTTGAAGGGGATCTCCACTATCTTAGAGATTACTAATAGAGAGAAATGATTTTTCCCACAGGAAGATCCTACCTGATCTCTGTCAACTCCTGTGAATCCAAGACTTCCTCCCCCGCTTTCTGCCATGCAGCGCCACTGATTGGCTGTGTACTCTAAGTAATCTTAAAAATTACAAAAAGTCCATCTGTACCCTGAGAAGTCAAAGCTGCTACCAGCCTTAGCACTCTTCCTTATCATGGTAATAAATCTTTCCTTTTCAATGTGCTAGTCATTTTTGACCCTCTCTTACAGATCTCATTGTAGATGAAATCCTTCCTGGCTTCTGACCGAACCCAGGAAAAGAAATTTCTACAACGTGAGTATATGTAATAATTGATCATTCAGCTTTTGCCTTTAGGTCTCCAATAAGGGGGAATCCATGACCTTCTCAGATACCTCATTCCACTTTTGAGTAGCTCCAATCATTCAGAAGATTTTCAATATGATAAATGAAGACTAAATTTAGTTCTTGAATAATTTCCACACTTTTCTACTAATTCTGCCCTCTTGGGCAAAACTCCTAGTTAGAACTTTTCTGGGTCCCAGTTTTCCTCACTTGTAAAATGATGGAGTTGGACTAAATGGTTTCTAAGACCCCTTCAAGCTCTTACCATATATTTCTATTTGAAAAAACTGGTGAGTCAGATTAACTCACACCACATTCCACTGCAAGGATGGGTAATAAAAAGGAAGTATCCAGTCAAACTGTACTCTACCACAACACTTGCTGGTAACTGATTGGATTGGAAATACAGCATCACAGGAATGCTACTTCTAGAGCAGAAACTCTTAACCTGGGGTCAGATTTTAGGTACTTAATAAACTTGGAGGAGAAAAGTTACATCATTATTTCAATATCGCTGGTTTTCTTTGTAAATCTATGTATTTTCTTTTATGCAAATAAAACATTATTGTGAGAATTTCATCAGACTGCCAAAGGAGTCCATCACACACACACAGACACACAGACACACAGACACACACACACACACACACACACACATACACACATACACACACATAGTAAAGAACCTTGTTCCAGAGGGTCATTAAGATGCTGCTCTGTAGTTTTAGTTAAGGGCTGAAAGAGTCATATTTGTTTTATTGCTATCCCTTCTCTTAATTTTTAGGAGCCAAGAAGAGGCCTGGATCACTCATGTTGAATTCCTTCCTCAGGAGTATACTACCCTATCATTAATGGCTTCTTCAGTACAATAAATATTTCCTAATTAACTATAATGGTATAATTGTCTTGAAACAGGACATTTTTACCAAGTGGATTACTCACCTTGGGTGGGTGGCCATCTGCAGGGCAAGTACCTTTCCAGGGAACATTTATCAGATGCCTATCTATTGCTAGAGAGCTACTTAGATCTCCTTAGACTTCCTACTGAGAATTTCTGGCTCCCTTTGGATGTGTTCACTCTTCTGTCATGAGCTTGCCTTTGAAGGTATCAGGGAACCCTGATCATCTGGTACTACAGTTAAAGACCTGATAGGAAAACTGGGGCTCTCAACTGTTTAGTTTGTGACCCAAAAGAAAGAACACCTTGCAGGCTATGGGATAAGTGAATTAAGAAAACTTTCTTAGATTTTACTCTTTGGCTGTCATTTTCAGGGTATAGTTTAAACTTCCAAGAAAATAAGGTTCACCAAGCCCTTCTGTGGATTTTTAGAATATAACCCCCAAAAGAGCCCCAAATAATTCCTTTTGTGTGTGTGTGTTGCCCACAAGATCCTAGTACCATCTGCCCAAATGATGATTAATCTAACATTAAATAAATTAAAACATATTGCAGCATTGAATTATTGAAGGTGAAATGTAACACATTCTGTTTACACTCTGACTTTGATGCAGGAGCTAAGAATGATAGTAGTGTTTCTGAAGATAGCAGAGAAAGTCAAAAAAGTCCAAAACTGCAGCTTGTTTCCATCTATATTTCTGTTCATGTACATTATGAATATTTTAGTTTAACATTTTTATTTCCTCTCAAATATCTTCCCTCCAGCTATGAGATTGCTCTTACTGAAGTGACTTAGATTTCTTGTAGTGGAAGTACAAGCCAAGAACAGGCAAAAAAGAACAAGAACGAGAAAAACACATGAAGAAAGACATCCTTGTTTTTCAGAGCTCTGAGTTGCTTTGAAAGAGGTGGGAAAATGTCATTTAAGAATTTCATCGAATGTCTTACAAATAGCCAGTAGTCTGGAAAATGTTGCAGTTAAATTTCCTTTTATTTTAATATGTTCATCAAAAGCATGTGGTATTCCTATGTGATGCTAAACAAAATGAGTTGAAGAAACTCAGTCTATGCTTTCAAATCTACTGCCAAGTTTTCAATCACTATATCACTTAGGGCCATCCTTAGAGGGACACAGGACCAGGGTGAGACACATGGGAGTGTGTGTGTGTAAGTGCCCTAAAATGTGTTTAAAAGAATGAAATGAGATTGAAATGAGCATCAAGGGCAGCCTTGAAGGGGAAAAGAAGATACAGAAGAAGAAGCAGCCTTAGGTTTAAGTAAGGAAGAATAAGATATAGTCTCAATGCTCTATTTTCTTATTAGTTCTGCATGTATTGATACATGTGTAGGTTGTATATCTGGTTGTATCTATGTGGACACGGTAGGATACCACACTCTGAAAGAATATATTAGTGATAAATTTCTTCTCACATGAAGAAATTAAAAGAGAAAAATATTCAAACCACCTCTATAATGACAAAATGACAGACCCTTAACAATGAATTCTGCCTACTATATTCATTTTTATACATTTTTGAAACAGGTATATAGTGAATAAGTTAGCTTCATAGTATCCTTCTGTACAATATTGACTTGAAAAATGTATTTCTAAGAGTTTCAGTTTTCATATGCTAATATTACCTGTTATTTGACCTGAGTCAACATATCAATATTATTAATCTTTTAGTAATATTTCCTCTTAAAGTTCCAAAAGCATGATCTGAGAAAGAAATGATTATTTTTTTATACACGGACAGAATTTCCCAATGCCATTTCACTCTATAGATTAAGGTTTAAAAAGTGACTAGGAATAAGTAACCAACCGCATTAAATATAAAATATGGAGTTAATTATATGGATATGGGCTATTTCTTTCAGGCTGGAAATATCCAAATAACAACATCAGTTCTCCATTTCATTTCAAATGTATACATGCTGCCTGTGTATGATTTGAAAACATTTGTTGAGATTTTTAAATCATTCAAAGATTCTAAAAACACAATGTGGGCTGGGGAATTAAAGTGATTATTTGAATAATTCAATCCTAAAGAACAGTTTAGTAATTGTTTATTTTGGGCAAAAGTTTTGTTACTGTTGTTTTCTTCAGTCAGATTACTGAAAAATGTGAAGGATCCCTAGTGAAGGAACCTCTATCAATTAAGATCACAACCTATACATGATTTAGCAGATAAAATCCCTGAAAGTTGCCTGAGTCATAGAAAGTGACTTATCCAGTGTCACACAGTTTGTAAGAGTTACAAATAAAACCCTGATGTCTTCCTGACTACAAGACCAAGGTCTATCTACTATCAGTACATTCTCTCTATTTTTCTTAAATGATCTAAAATAAATGACAATTCTTCAAGGCTTTTTCAGGTATAGACAATCAAAATTACATTATTGCAGTCAAATTCCTCAGTAGAGATGCACATTACAGGTCTATTTCCCTTATTTAGTTCTACCCATGAATCAACTCTTCAAAGCTAGTGGAAGTACAAGCCAAGAACAAGCAAAAAAGAACAAGAACAAGAAAAACACTTGAAGGAAGACATACTTGTTTTTCAGAGCTCTGAGTTGCTTTGAAAGAGGTGGGAAAATGTCATTTCAGAATTTCATCGAATGTCTTACAAATAGCCAATAGTCTAGAAAATATTGCAGTTAAATTTCCTTTTATTTTAATATGTTCATCAAAAGCATGTGGTATTCCTATGTGATGCTAAACAAAGTGAGTGAAACTAAGAGTTGATACAGAGAGAGGGCTGAAGTAGAATCTTCTTCATACCTATTTTATTGTACTTTAAAAATGTCAATTAAAAAATAAAACACCAGAGGGTAGTTCTATTTGGTACTTCAAAGCACCTGTATTTCTCTCTTTAGATAACAAAAGCAAAACAATTTTTTAAAAGACAATTTATTTTCAAAACCTACATGTTCCTGCCATTGGGATTCAATGATACCACCTTTCTTTTACCCAAGAGATGACCTCTTCTTTGATGGCTATGAAGAAAGATGAATCATTTCAACAGTCCCTGAAATCACTTGAGAGGAGACAAACAATGGACTGGGAATAATGGTGCTCCTTGGAGAAAAGATTTGAGTCTGTTTCTTAAGTGAATGGATGACTCCAAGAAAAGATGTGAAGTAATAGAAATCACCTGGTGATCACTAATGTGAGGAAGTGAACTTTATTATCAAAAACAGGACAGTGAAATGTGGCCACATTATCCATAAAAGGATTAAAGACATTCCCAAAGGAGAAAGAAAATATATAACAGTAGTGAGGCTTTTATAGTTACTGGTCATATTTTATGATACTCATAAGTGACTGGAGAAAAAGAAGTTGGGGGAAGTGGTTGTGCTAGGAAAAGGCCTGTTTTGAAAAAAAGCTAGATCAATTCTTTTGGGATATAGATTTATAATACTACAAAGCAATATCCCTTAGGAATCAATAGGCCCTCCATGAAGGCAAAGATCTGAGGATACATCATATAACTGTATCTTTATTTCTCTTCCTATAACCATCCCTTCATATAATTGTTATCAGCTTAAACATTCAAATGAAACTGAACAGCGTAAACTAGCTCTTAACATCAAGTAGGACATTTTACTTGCTCAATTAATTATGCTTGTCAATCCAGATTGGCACAGTGCCTAGGCAACTTCCTGCCTGGATGTTAGGCATCAGTGGAAGCCACAGCTACTTTGAACTAAATAATACTCCGAGATCCAGGGGAAAACACACACACACACACACACACACACACACACACACACACACACACACACACCAAGACTCAGGAAATTAGGTGATTTGTTCAAGGTCAAATGGGTAGTAAACAGCAGAGCCAGGATTTGAACCCAGATTGTCTGACTTTCACAGCCATCACAATTTACATTATACCTCTCTGATTCCCATATTAGTAAACCATTATTTATTTAAGGGTCTGATCATTAGATTCCCTAGGTTACAAAAGTGAGAGGTAGATGTGTTGTTTTTTTTTTTTTTAAACTTTATTCAAATTTAAAGAGCACGGTCTTAATCTCTGATTGCTGAGTTAGCCCCTTCCTCACCTTGCTCTGCTTTACTCCCTCCCAAGCAGGAGAATTAGATGATTACATTTCATAGTAAAAAGAATAAATACTAGAGTTAGAAAAACTGAGATTTTGAAACCATAAGACTCAAATTCCCGATAGAAGTGAGGTGTTCAGAAATGAAGAGAAAAAAAATGGCAGACTGTTTCAGGTAGAGCCCCATGGGTCTTAGGAATTAAAGCTAGAAAGTGCCTTAGAGATAGGCCATCTAGGTCAACCCCTCATTTTACAAATGAAGAAACAGAGGCTCAGAGAGATTAAGTAGGCAGAGATTGAGTAGTCAGCATGGTGCAGTGGAAAGAGGACATAGATTCAAGAATATCTGGGTTTAAATGTCATTTGATCCACCAATTAGCTGGGTGGCTTTGGGCAAGTCACTTAGCTTCCCTAGGCCTTACTCTCTCATCATGTGTAAAATGGACTAAACGACCTCCACAGTCTGTCAGGGCTCTGAATCTATGTTTCTGAAAGTAATTTTCTCAGTCACACAAGCAATAAATGGAAGAAGTTGAATTCAAACCTCATTCTTCTAAAACCAAACACAGTATTATTTACTACGGGTCCAGTGTTGGCACTTCAGCTTTGAATATTCAGATATTCTGTTTTGTCAGTTCAACCAAGGTGACCAAATTCTGAGGAATGTGATTCATGAAAACCAAACTCATCCCAAGATTGGTAGAAAGGCCAAGATGCCAGTGTATGAATTTATAGCAAAGGATTCCAACTCTAATGTACTATTAGAAATATGAACTATGATTTCATTGGTGTAGAGACTGGTCTGGAATATAAATTGTGCATGCATATTAAAAATGGCCTAAACAGAGATCATTAAAAAATATTTATGCAGAGTAAAGGAGGGTCAGTCTCATAGCCAGAGAAAGGAATAACAGTTGGACAACCTGTGTTCTCCATCAGAGATGTTGCCCTGGCACACTGTGCAATTTCCTTGAGAAGGATTTTTAGAGAGAATTGGAAAAGAATCTCACAGGGTGAGATGGCATGTATGGATTCTGCTCATGTTATATGACTGTAAATCATGAAATATTATGGTCTCAAAGGAGTTAAAATGACTAATCACTGAAAGGACAAGAGAAAAATACAGGCTAGGCATTAGTGGGCTCCAGCTAGTTGCCAATAACTGCACAACAGAAGCGCATAAAGATATTGAGGACAGATCACTTAGCTACTTAGTATACCTGGAGAAGAATGTAGGGAAACCATTTCTCTTGTTCATATTTTCTTATAGCACTGAATCTGTTAGTTGTCTCCATCTCTCTTTTGTTCTTAGAATAGTCCACCCTGTCTCATAGTTATTTGAATAATCGTCCTATATTTATAAGTTCTTTTAGTGTAGATGATTTGTTCTTCATTTTTGTTTTCCCAGGGCCTAGAAAAAATGTTTTGCTCATATTGGGTGATATTTGTTTATTGAATTTGTTGAAAAAAATATTAAAAGTGAGGAGTAAAAGATACAGAGGGCAGTAGAACCACCAAGATATTAAAAGAATGAAAAGAAGGCCTCTAGCCCAACCAGTGTAATAAGTAAACATTTTTATGGAAACACATGGGTGGACTATGCAGGTTAAGAAGATGTAGAGTTGTGGCTACCCACATTGAAAGACAGAATATCCACACCCATCAATTTATGGATTTTTTTTAACTACAAAATAATCACAGTAGAGGATAAACATTTCCTGTTATCTGAATATTTGTACCTACCATTGATGGCAACAGTAGGTCTCAGTGTAATAAATAATGTAATAAAATTGAACAAGAGAAATAGAATAGAATTTGGGGGTTGAAATGACCCTAGAGATTTTTTAAGTAAAACACCTCAATTTACAAATGAGGAAACTGAGGCACTGGTTAAGTGACTTGATTAAGGTCATTCAGCTCATTACATTGTCAAGATTATGAATCAAGAGTTTCCTAAATCCCCTTCTAGTGTTTCTGTCCACTATACTCTACTTTCCTTCTGGAGTAGAGAAGAGAATCTAGAGTAAGTCTAAAAGAAATTATACTTTGGTAACTGAAACCACTACAGCTCACTGACATCAAAGTTTGGAAGAGAATTCTAGACCAAGGATTTTTAACCTTTTTTTGTGTAAAGGAGCCCTTTGGCAGTCTGGGGAAGCAAATAGACTCCTACAAATAATATTTTTAAATACATAAATTAAGTACATAGTATTCTAAAAGAAACCAACTATATTGGAATACAGTTATCAAAATCCTAAAAATTCCAAGTTCATGGAACCCTGATATATGGCTGAGAACCTTGGTTCTAGACTGTAAGATTCTTACCTCCTGTTTAAGCTTCCATAGAGACTATGAGGAAATAAAACCCTAGTCCTACTAAGCTACCTTCTCTAGAGAGGGAGCATAGTACAGTAGAGAGAATCCTGACTGTGGAGTCCAAAAACTCAGATTCAAATACTGCCTCTTATAGTTACTATCCATGTGACTTTAGGCAAATTACAGAGCCTCCTTGAGCCTTAGTTTCCTCATCTGTGATGTTATTATGAAATCAGCCAAAAAAACACTCTTTGTCAGTGATACTGACTGAACTGTATACCAAGCAAAGACATGAATTTCTTCCTAATATAACAAATAATGAACTGTTACAACAAAAAATTCAGAAGCATTAGACTAGTTTCTCTTGTCCCTTCCAAATCAAGTACTGAGACCCTCTGATCCTAAGATAAATAGAAGAGGAATGTGAGAAACAAACACAAATAAAGAAATTTGAAAATAAAAGTATCATTTATTAAATATATATTTTAGGAAAACAGAAATTCATAGGATTTATTTGTCATGAATATTATCACTACTTTCTTCCTTTTTTCTGACAAAATGAATTCTATCAGTTCAGGAAAAACAGTTGTAATTCAAAAATATTGATTTTCAATTGCATTTAATCATTTATTCATGGAAAGGAGGTCTAATTGTTTGGATGCTCAGACTATTGGAAAATATACATTTAGTTTTCTGTTACAGCATAATTCATCATTTGCCCTATTAGGAAAAAATGCATGGCTACATTTATATGATATAGCACAACTGACCATTAGTAGTTTGACACCAGATTTCATAATGACATTAATAAAACTAACAGATATGTGAAGCTGGGGAAAGGACTCCCTGGGGGGAACAATAGTTCAGAATGACTTTTAACATTTAGCATTTGGTTTGGGGGGCGAGGGTGTGAAGAAGAAGAATGGGAAGGGGTGAAAACACCCTGAAGTTCATTTTTCCAGCTGCCTGTCAAATAATAATATGAGACTGAAGCCCAGCATAGCTATGATTTCTGCTTGGTGAGTGGCAAGCTCATTGCCAAATGATAGTAAAATTATAATTGGCTCCCTTGTAACCTGGCATCCAAACTAAACAATAAAGGGAAATTTATAGAGGTACACAGCCATGACAGTCTTTTTTTTTAACTACATGTTTAAAAAAGCTTCTTATGAATCTGTTCTGACAGTAAATCATAACTGGTTATTTAATTCAAAGTAGTAAATTCATCTTCTGTTAATCTAAAAATTTAAAGAACAATTTAATACCATTATCTGTAGTAGTAAGCATGTGAGATCAAGGAAAGGGAATTCCAGAGGAGTACAAGTAGATAATGCCCAGAACCTTTGCTAAATCCAATAGTCCTTTCTCAAAAGCCCTCAAAGGATAGCTTCATCTCCTCATTAAGAACCTGAGTCCCAGTAGAAATATATTGTACTCTCAAGCTTCATAAAAAATGGCTTTTTCTCAGAAATACTGCTGTCACTGTTATGTTTTCACATAAATATGTTAAATAGCAGATAATAACATTGTAAAGCTGTGTAAAGAGTTTAATAAAATATGAATTTACTTATAAAACAACAAGTTAATAAATAACATAACAGTGAAAATGTGTTACAATGTCCTCATAGAGAATATATTTTGTACATTGTATATACACTTCTAAATTCATACCACTCTAAAGTACTCTGAAGGAAATATCTCGATTCTAAATAGATTATGCATATATACATATATGAATATATAATGTATATCACACAGAATACATATATATAATCCTATATAAGCTTAAAGTATTTAGAATCAAGATATTTTCATTCACACACATATGTGAAAGGGGGAAGGGAAAGAAGGAGAAAGTCAGGGATAGGAGAAAAAAGAAACTCATACATGCAAGCATGTTTTATTCTTGAGGGCTATATCATGAGACAGGTCAAAAACTCTGAAATTTATACAACAACTATCAAGGGACAAATAAATTTCATTATAATACACATGCCTCAGAGGATAATCAAGAGCTGACTAAGAATGATTTGACCCCTACTCCACATTAAGTGCTCTACCTTACTGTTACTCTAATAACAGCTCATTTACCCAGGGATTATCTACTTGAAACCTATACAGAAAACAGACAAATAAATCTTTGAGAAAAGTCAAAGTAGGGAATCCATTTAGTATATGGTGGAATAGTCCCCTGTATACCTCAGTAGCTGCTGTTCATATAAATATGTGATAGGGATGACACTGAATTAGTTACTAAGGAGAAGTTAAATTATGACAGACCTATATTGCTTATTCATTAATCCATTAATCAACAGTACCTACTACCTCAATGCTTTATTAGATTGTGGGGATTAAGAGTTAAAAATGAAATGAGACTTGTCCTAAAAGAGTATATACTACATTGGAAGAGACAACATGTATCTAAAGAAGAATATTCCAATATACCTATAATAGGGATTTGACAACTGATTGAAGTTCTGAGAATGAGTTGAGAGGGACAAGGTTTTTTCTCAGCTTTTGAGCAATTGAGACTATTTTGATCTCTGAGCTAGAAAGCATGCCTAAGTCACATGTAATTTTTTTTAATTCACACAGTCTTCATGGAAACAGGGTGAAAGGATCACAGACTACATAAACTGAGTAGCAATGGCTGTGGAGAAATGGAGGAAGCCAAGGATTAGTTCAAAATACACAAAATATAAATTGGGACAGAGAGTCAAACTTCTCTGTGAATGTTAGGATTTTCCTGCCTGGGGGTTCTGAGTCACTATGTTTGTATCAAAAATTTTCATTTAATACAAGCTCTATAAAATAGTAAAGAGACAACGAATGACCTGCTATATTTTCCCTTAAATAAATTAAATTAAGTAAACTACCTCTACTAACAAGATGTGGCAGAGAGAGAAAGAGAGGGAGAGAGAGAGAGAGAGAGAGAGAGAGAGAGAGAGAGAGAG
>NW_020954594.1:17627337-17665795 GCF_900497805.2 Vombatus ursinus | reverse complement strand
GGGGGGGAAGAAGAGAGAAAGCAGTCTAAAGAGAAGCAGAGAAACAAAGGGAAAGGGAGGGGGGAAGTAAGGGAGGGAAAGAGGAGGGACAGGAAGGAAAAGGAAGGAAGGAGAAGGGAGGGGAGAAGAAGGCAAGGGGAAAGGAAAGAGGAAGGGAGGGAAGAGGGAAGGAGGGACATGGGAAAGGGAGAGAGACAGAGAGAGAATGAATAAAGGGAGAGTGGTGACAGTAGTGACTAAAGATGTAACATCCTAAAATATCCCCTATAATAAACATATATTACAATATAGTTTACATATTATATATATTATATTAATATATTATATATATTTACAGCCAATGCCACCCTATATAGCAATAACTATTGAAGTTGTATATTCAAATGGAACTGTGATCTTACCAATTTGGCAGTTCCTTCTCATGATGCAGATCACAACTCATAAATAATAATATCTAGAATATGTTAAAAAAAATAACTCCAGAGTAATTTGAGGAGAGAGAGCACTAGGAACTAGAGGATCAGGAAAGGCTTCATGTAATAGGTGCTACTTGAGTTGAGTCCTGAAGAAAACAAGGGATTTAATAGGCAAAGTTGAAGAAAGAGTACCTATGGGGAAGAGGACCCAGAGACAGGAGATGAAGTGCCTTGCCTAAGGAATAACCAGAAAATTAGTTTGCCTCAATTATGGATTTCAGAAAGGGGAATAAGAAGGCTGGGAAGCAGGGAAGTGTATAATATATTTTGGACAGATTGCTATTCAATATGGCACTTCTCAGCTCACTTCAGGTTTGGCTGGTCTTTATTACTTCACTGAATAGATTGAAGCTACTCACTCCAATCTCAACCTCTATACCGTACTTTTTTCCTGTTGCAAATTTCATCAAACCTCTATACCGTACTTTTTTCCTGTTGCAAATTTCATCAAATCTCATCTCCAGCCACTGATTCAAAATGCAAACTGCTCTTCCTTTTCCTAGGATACTTCTGTCACTTATCCTTTTGAGTCCCCCATCTCCTTCAATATATGGCTCCATCAATTCTCCCTTTACTCTTTCCACTCAGACTACATATTCATTTTCCTTCTCATTGGAATTAAACATCCTCCCCCCCAAAAAAAAATTTTTCCCTGACTTCCATTCTTTTGTATTATCAGACTATTTTTCTCTTTCCTTTAGTCAAACTGTCTCAAAAAGTTTAGTAGGAAATGTTTTACCAACAACTTAAATTTAGCATGATCAAAACCACACAGGCAGTGCAGCTGGAACCATGTTGAAATCAACTCCCAATCCTAATGGAGGCAACTGGACTGGAATTATATGAAATACCATCAAGGCCTCCTCTGATACTGATAATCTGATTGTCTTTTCAGTTTGCTGAAAGAGGTTATTTCAGAGTAGAAAATCTAGGAGACTCACAGCAAGACACCCTAAGAGGAATTTGTATTCTGAGAAGTTCTATACCTTTAATTTGTGGTATCCCTTTCTCAATCAACCTTTTGTCTCTTTAGGGATCAATTCCTTCAGAACTGGTATGAAGGAAATGTTTTCTGCCTTAATGTTTTCAACACTGAAAGAATGAAACTCTAGGGAACCAGGGGAAGGAGTGTTAGGTGTTGTCCCTAGCTCCCCAGCTCCTTGCTTTCTCTGGCATACTGATTCCTTAACCCATCTATTCCTTCCCTTTTTTTCAGTAGTGTCATAGCACAAAGGGGTGAGAGAGAGAGAGAGAGAGAGAGAGAGAGAGAGAGGGAGGGAGAGAGAGCAAAAATACGTGATATATTGAAGAAGCTATTTAATTAGGGTAGGAGTGGTAAAATGATGCAGCCTGCCTCCAGCCAGCTCATGTCATTACAAGAATAACCCCCAATGGGTCACAGGAATGACTGAACAACTTTTTTGTCTTCAAGTGGAATTAGAACCTCTTGATCCTGAAATCTGTCCTAAAGGAGTTCTGTGGATGGCACTGAAGAGTTGGCTTCCTGTTCACTAATTAGGAGTTGTATATCCTTTTTGTTCCAAACTTACTACTTCTATTAGCCAGCCTTGCAATATAAACACTGTAACACTTGGACCTGGAGTGAGCATAAAGTATAAAGCAGAAACATGGCTGAAAGCATGTGATCTAATTTGAATGAAAGTATTTCACAGGGATTTTGAAATTTAGCCCTTGACCTTGTTTCCTGTCTCCTTCTTGCCTGCCAGATACCAAAGCAGATGGAGTTTTCTCCCTCTTCTGCTAGCTGTGACCAAGATGGTCAATCGTTTTCTTCCCAGCTGTGCTTTCCTTTCTGGTGGCCTAGGGAAGCTCTGGGCCTTTATTGTTAATCTAGGATCAGCTCTGACTTGGAACTGAGTTGAGTAGTAAAGTTCTTGTTTTGCAGGGTTTTTTTTTTCTATTTCTTTCTCACTTTCTAAGAACTGTGGAGCTCATGTGCTCTTCTAAGTCCTTGATAGGTTTAGGGTAGATAGAATTTATGATCAGTTATAATATCCATCACAGAAATAATTGTGTCCTTTAGATTACACACACACACAGACACACAGACACACACACATACACACACATACCCTCACACATGTATATATGCAGGTATGTGTATATATGTGTGTATGATGCTCTTTTCTTTTTAAATTTCATTATCACTTTCCAGTGAATGTGCATTACCCTTTAGATGCCTCCCATGTGACAAATAAGAACACTTAAACAAAACAAAAAAAGTTGCATGGAGCATGTCTAAAAATATATGCTTCCAATATCTAGTTTAAAATCTTCAGGAGGCAGTTGGAGATGCAAAACTGAAGATCAAAAGACAAATTACAGTTGAACATAAAGATCTGGGAGTCAGTTACACATGAGAACTGGTAAGGTCAGCACTTGAGAAAGTATAAAGAGAGAAGAAAAGAGGGCCTAACACAGAATCTTGGGGGTATGCTTACTGAAAGCATGATATTGATGACGATGATGATCCAGCAAAGAAAACTGAAAAGTAGTCAGGAAGAAGGAGAACCAAGACTTCCATATTATTATAAATTATATTATTATGTATAATATATATGTATATATAATTTTATTGTATTGGATTATAAAAACCAAAGGAATCATAGCAGAATGTATCCAGGAGAAGGGAGTAGTCAATATCAAAAGTTGCAGAGAGAACAAGAAGGAAGACCACTGAAAAAAGGTCATTAGGCTACATCATTTTAGAGATAATTTGTGACTTTCCAGAGAGAAGTCGAAGTAGATTGAAAGGGTCAGAATCCACATTTGCAGAAGTTTGTAAGAGAGGATCACTAGGATGCTTAAAGAAATGAGAATTGGCCCAGATCAGAGACAGGTAAGCGCAAAGTTTCCATGACAATCAGTAGCGGGGTTGAGCTTGTCAGTGGTCACTATACTTCCAGCCTGAGTGAGATAGGGAGAATCAGTCTCAAAAAAAAAGAATTCTTGACATCATTGTTATAAGGATTATAACAACGGGAGTGGGGAGGAAGAGAGATGTAGGTAATTTTAAGTAATATAAAAAAACATATATCAATAGCAATTTAAAAAAAATGATAACTTTTATTATATGTTATTCACAATAATAAAGATGAAATATATCTTATCAATCACCTTCTAAAAAGAGATAAAGCAGAGAAAGAAAACTATATACTATCATAACATGAAAATTAACGTAAAAATGTTAAAGAATAATAGCAGATAGGTTACAGCAATATATCAAAAGATTGTAATAATACCTTTATTTGTATTTCTAGTGCTTAACATAGTACCTGACACATAGTAGGTGGTTTAAAATGCTAGTTGGGATGGTTCTGGGAGCCAATATGGCAGAGTAAGCAGTAAATTGTCATAACTCTCCCATATAAAGCTCTAAACCACCATAAAATTGCACCCTAAAACAAATTCTGGAACAGGAGAACCAGCAAAAGAGATGAGAGGAAATAATCTTTGAGCCCAAGAAACTTGAAAGATCAGCAGGAAAGGTCTGTCTCACTTGGGTAAAAGGAGAACACAGTCTAGGACAGGAAACACCCCAGCAAGCCAGAAGCAAGCCTCACCTCAGTAAACCAGAGGGAGATCCTGAGCTCCAGTTCAGTGGAGCAGGTGAATCCCCACACTAGGACCCCCAGCAGGCCTTAACATAGCCAGGTGAATGTCAGACTCCAACTCTGAGAACCACCATGTGCTTTAGTGTATCCCCAGGGAAATTCAGAAACAGCCTACTGGTCTCAGAACATGCCAGACACCATTAGTAGGACCTTGGCTCAACACCAGGTAAGATGCCAGACCCCTAAGGAGTTCAGCAGCACCAGCCACCTTCCACCATACACCCTCAGCATAGCACCTGACTCAAGAATCCCCTCTGGGCCTCAGGGCAACATCAGTGCAGCATCAGGTAAACAAGCAGGACCTGCATACATTGGCACAAGAAGCCTGAGACAGTGCCCCTTCCACCCCAAGAGCAGAGCTAAAATTAAAAGAAAGGAAAAAAGACCAAAAAAGATGAGCAAACAACAACAATAACTAAAAATAACAACAACAACAACAATCTGATCACAGAAAGTTATTATGATGACAGGGAAGATTAAGACATAATTTCAGAAGAGGACAACAATATCAAACCACCTATGGTCAAAATCCCAAAGAAAAAGAGGAAGTACCCTCAAACCTAGAAAGAACTCATGGAAGAGCTCAAAAAAAAAAGAGCTTAAAATCATATAAGAGAAGTAGAAGAAAAATTGGGGAAAGAAATGAGAGTGATACAAGAGAATTATGAAAAAAGAAAACATCTGCTTTAAAAGTAGAATTGTCCAAATAGAAAAGAAAATACAAAAGCTAATTGAGAAAAGCAACTCCTTAAAATTAGAAATGGGCCAGTGGAAGCTAATGATTCTATGAGACATCAGGAATCTATCAAACGCATTCAAAAGAGTGAAAAAATGTCAGAAAATGTAAAATACCTCATGGAAAAAACAAGTGACCTGGAAAATAGATCTAGGAGAGACAATATTAGAATCATTGGACTACCTGAAAGCCATAATCAAAAGGAGGACCTGGATAGCATCTTTCAAGAAATTATCAGGGAAAACTGCCCTGATATCTTGGAGCCAGAGGGCAAAATAGGCATTGAAAAAATTCACTGATCATCTCATGAAAGAGTTCCCCAAATAAAAACTCCAAGGAACATTATGGTCAAATTTCAGAAATATGAGGTTAAGTCAAGTAGCCAGAAAGAAATAATTCAAATGTTGGAGAGCCACAATAACAATTACACAGGACTTAGTAGCTGCAACATTAAAAGATTGGAGTTCATGGAAAATGATATTTTGAAGGGCAAAGGAACTAGGACTACAACCAAGAATCACTTACCTGGTGAAATTGAGCATAATACATCAAGGGAAAAAATGGTAATTCAATGAAATAGAAGGATTTCAAGCTTTCATAAGTAGAAGACCAGAATTAAACCAAAAAATTGATCTCCAATATCAAGACCCAAGAGAAGCATAAACAGGTAAAAAGGGAAAAGAAAACATAAGGGATTCAATAGAGGTAAACTGTTTATATCCATACATGGGAAGATGATACTTTTAATCCTTAAATTTTTTTACCCTTAATAGTACAACTAGAAGGAATGTACATAAACAAAGAACATGGGTATAAGATGAATTTGAGGGAATGACATGAAAATAAAGAATGAGAAAGAGAAATACACTGTGTGCAGAAGTAAGGGAGAGGCAGAATGGGGTAAATTATTCATATGAAGAGGTGCAAAAGGCCAATTAAATTAAAACCAGAATCCTACAATATGTTCACAAGAAATACATTTGAAGCAGATAGACACACACAGAATAAAGGTAAGGGGTGGGAACAGAATCTATTATGCTTCAGCTGACGTAAAAAAAAAAAAGAAAAGAAAAGAAAAGAAAAGAAAAGAAAAGAAAAGAAAAGAAAAGAAAAGGAGGAGTAGCAATCCTGATTTCAAACAAAGTGAAAGCAAAAACAGATCTAATTAAAAGAGATAACGGAGGAAACCAAATCTCGCTAAAAGGTACCACAGACAACAAAGCATTATCAATACTAAACATATATGCAACAAGTGGTATAGCATCCAAATTCTTAAAGGAGAAGTTAAGTGATTTACAGGAAGAAATAAAAAGCAAAATTATACTAGTGAGCAACCTCAACTGTCCCCTCTCAGAATTTGATAAATCCAACTGAAAAATAAGCAAGAAATTAAGGAGGTAAATAGAATATTAGAAAAGTAAGATATAACAGACCTTCAGAGAAAAAAGAATGAATGGGAATGGAAAGGAATATACCTTAAATTTCTCTTAGCAGAACATGGCACCTACACAAAAAGTGATCATGTATTAGGGCATAAAAACCTCAAAATCAAATTTATAAAGGCAGAAATGTTAAATGTGTTATTTCTGGATTGTAATACAATGAAAATAATATTCAACAAATGGAAGTGGAAAGACAGATTAATAAATTATTTGGAAACTAAATAATCTAATCCTAAAAAATAAGTAGGTCAAAGAACAAATCATAGAAATAATCAAAATTTCATTAAAGAAAATGACAATGAGACAACATATCAAATTTATGGGATACACCAAAAGCAGTACTTAAGGGCAAATTTATTTCTCCAAATTCTTACTTCAACAAAATAGAGAAAGAGCAGATCATTGAATTGGGCATGTAACTAAAAAACTAGAGAAAAAACAAATTAAAAATCCTCAAATGAGCACTAAATTGGAAATCCTGAAAATCAAAGTTGATATTAATAAAACTGAAAGTAAAACAACAACAACAACAACAACAACAACAAACAATTGAAGTAATAAATAAAAATCGGTGGTTTAATGAGAAAAAAACCCAATAACATAGATAAATCATTGGTTATTTGATGTTTAAAAAAAGAAAGAAGAAAACCAAATATGCAGCATCAAAAATGAAAAGGATGAAATCACCACCAATGAAGAAAAAATTAAAGCAATCATTAGAAAATATTTTTTCCAATTATATGCCAATAAATCTGATAATCTGGGTGAAATTGAGGAATATTTATGAAAATATAAATTACCTAGATTAACAGATCAAGAAAAAGAATGCCTAAATAACTCCATATTAAAAAAAGAAATTGAACAAGCCATTAATGAACTCCCCCCCAAAAAAAATTCTCAGGGCCAAATGAGTTCAAAAATGAATTCTACCAAACATTTAAAGAACATTACTGTATAAACTATTTCAGATAAGAGGCAAAGGAGCCCTACCAAACTCCTTTTATGATGTAAATGTATGCTGATATCTAAACCAGGAAGAGATTTAAAAAAAAAAGTTATAAACCAATTTCCCCAATGAACATCAATGCAAAAATTTTGAACAAAATACTAGCAATATATCACAAGGATTATGCCCTATGACCAGGTGGGATTTATACCAAGAATGCAGGGTTGATTCAATATTAGGAAAACTATCAACATAACAGACCTTATCAATAACAAAACCAAAAGAAATCATATCATTATCTCCATAGATGCTGATAAAGCTTCTGACAAAATATAGCACCCATTCCTATTAAAAATACTAGAGAGCATGGGAATAAATGGAACTTTCTTTAAAGTGACAAGCAGAATCTATCTAAAACAAATAGCAAACATTATTTATAATGGGTATAAGCTAGAAGCCTTCCCAATAAGATTAGGAGTAAAGCAAGGATGCCCATTATCACCACTATTATGCAATATAGTACTAGAAATGTTACCTATAGCAATGAGAAGAAAAATAAATTGAAGAAATTAGAACAGGCAATGAGGAAACAAAACTACCACTCTTTGCATATGATATGATGGTATACTTAGAGAATCCTAGAGAACCAACTAAAAATATTACTTGAAATAATTAACAACTTTAGCAAAGCTTCAAGACATAAGATAAACCCACATAAATCATCAGCATTTCTTTATATGACCAACAAAGCTTAGAATCAAGAGATAGAAAGAGAAATTTCATTGAAAATAACTGAAAACAATATAAAATACTTGGGAGTCTACCTGCCAACACACACCCAGGAACTAAATGAACAAAATTACAAAATAGTTTTTACACAAATAAAGCCAGATCTAAACAATTGGAAAAATAGCAATTGCTCATGGGTAGGCTGAGCCAATATAATAAAAATGACAATTCTGCCTAACCTAATTTACTTATTTAGTGCCATACTAAACAGACTACCAAAAATCATTTGATAGAGCTAGAAGAAATAACAACAAAATTCATCTGGAAGAAGAAAAGATCAAGAATCAAGGGAATTAATGAAAAAAATATGAAGGAAGGTGGCAAGGCAATACCAGATCTCAAACTATATTATAAAGCAGTAATCATAAGAACTATCTGGTACTGGCTAAGAAATAAGTGATAAATCAGTGGAATAGTTTAGGTATACAAGACACAGTAGTCAATGACCATAGTAAACTAGTGTTTGAGAAACCCAAAGCTTTTGGGATAAGAACTCACTATTTGACAAAATCTTCTGGGAAAACTAGAAAATGATAAGACACAAACTAGGTATAGACCAACATTACACACTATATACCAAGGTCAAAATGGGTACCTGATTCAGACATAGTGACACCATAAGCAAATTAGAAGAGCCAGGAGTAGTCTCCTGTCACATTTATGTGGAAGGGAAGAATTCATGACCAAACAAGAGATAGAGAACATTATGAAATGCAAAATTGATAATTTTGATAATATTAAAATAAAAAAAGCTTTTATACAAACAAAACCAATGCAACAAAGATTAGAAGAAAAAAACAGAAAGCTGGGAAGCAATCTTTCATCAAGTGTCTCTGATAAAGGCCTTATTTCTCTAATATATAGAGACCTCCCAGATTTATAAGAACACAAACCATTGGCCAACTGATAAATGGTCAAAGGATATGAACAGGCAGTTTTCAGATGAAGAAAGCAAAGCTATCTATGACATATTAAGAAGTGCTTTAAGTCACTTTAGACTTAAATTAGAGATTTAGAGCAATGAAAATTAGAGAAATAAATTAAAACAACTCTGAGGTACCAACTCACACCTATCATATTGGCTAATGTGACAAAAAAGTAAAATGATGAATGTTGGAGAGGATGTTGGAAAATTGGGACACTAAGGCATTGTTGGTGGAGTTGTGAACTGATTAAACCATTTTGGAGAGCAATTTGGAACTATGCCTAAAAGGCAACCAAATCTTGCATACCCTTTGAACTAGTAATACCACTAGTAGGTCTGTATCCCAAAGAGATCATAAAAAAAGAGAAAAGGACCTACATGTACAAAAATATTTATAGCAGCCTTTCCATGTTGGCAAAATATTGGAAATTGAAGGGATGCCCATCAACTGGGGAATGGCTAAACAAACTGTGGTATATGAACATAATGGAATAATATTGTGCAACAAGAAATGATGAACAGGCAAATTTCAGAAAAACCTGGAAAAACTTGTACGAACTGATGCAAAGCGAAATGAACAAAACCAGGGAAACATTGTATACTGTATCAGCAACATTGTGTGATGATCAACTATGAATAACTCAGTTCTTCTCAGCAACACAATAATTCAAGACAAGTGCAAAGACTAATGAAGGAAAATGCTATTCACATCCAGATAAAGAACTGATGGACTCTAAATACAGATTGAAGCATATTTTTTCACTTACTTTATTCTTTTTTTGTGTTTTTTTTTCATTTAATCTGTTTCTTCTTTCACAACTTCAACTAATATGGAAATATAGCACACGTATAACTTATATCAAATTGCCTACTATTTTTGGAAGAGTGGGAGGGTGAGGGAAGGAGACAAATTTGGAACTCAAAATCTTATAAAAATAAATGCTGAAAATTGTCTTGGCATGTAATTGGGGAAAAATAAAATACTATTAAAATAAAATAAAATGTTAGTTGAATGACTAATAGGCCTGACTATATCAAGAATACAAGGATGGCTCAACATTAAGAAAAGTATAACTATAATGGAACATATCAAAAAGTCACATTTATGTCAACATATGGAGAGAAAATCTTTGGCAATAGTTCCTGACTTTTTTTAGGTAATTGTTACTTAAATTTTGATTGAATTCCAGCTGGTCCTGAGTTGTTTTATTTCATAGTCTATTTATTACTTGTTCAATTTTTGTATCTGATTTTTTTTAATTGTCAATTTCTTGTTTTGTTAATGTGGCTATTTCCTATTTTGGTAAATATTCATCTATTTATGTTTTCAATTTTTAGTTATACAATCAGGCATAATTATTTCTAATAATTTTCTTTATTTACTCATCAAATTTGGATGAACATTTTTAATTTTCAATTTTGCTGATTCAGTTTTCTTCTATTTTCTAAATTCACACTAGGTAATGGTTTTCCATTTTATTAGTCTTCTCCAAAAAGAACTCTTTAATAATAAATCAAGAAGACTTGTGTGTATTTATTTCCAACTCAAATTCTTCTTTGATTTTCAGGATGTGTGTGTGTGTGTGTGTGTGTGTATGTGTGTGTGCGCGTGTGTTTACTACTTGGAGATTTTTTGAGGGATTATTTGTATTTTTTGTTCAGTGGCATCCATGATCTCTTTTTTCCCCTTTTTTTTTGATGAAAGTTTATAGAGATATAAATTTTCCTGTAAAGATTTATTCTCAAGAGTTTTGGCACATTTTCTCATTGTTATCATTCTGCATGATACAATTTTTTTTCACAAGTTTTATTTTGTTTCATTTTAAGACAATTACTCTTTAGGATCATATCCTTTATTCTCCATTATATCTGACCATGACATCTGCTTATTAAATAAAATCCAATGGCTCCCTGTTACCCAGAAGATCAAATATAAAGTCTGCCATTTACTATTTAAAGCTTTTCATTATCTGGACAATCCCTTCCTAACTTTCCATTCTTCTTACACTTTAGTTTCTTATTTCTATGTACTCTATGATCCATCTACACTGGTGTATTTGCTTTTCCTTGCATTCAACACTCCATTTTTTGTATCTGTACCTTTGAATCTATTTCCTACTTCCCTGGAGAATGCATATGATAATAATGTGAAGAAAGTCTAGAAGGACAGTTTATAAGCTTGATACTACCTGGCATAGGGAGAGTACTGAGAACCCTCAGCATAACTTTCTGTAGTCATCTAGCCAAAGAGTCTACAGGACTTCTAACTACTTCAGTAAACACCTTTCTCTTTCCTGACCTTAGTTGGGGGGATTCTGGAAGAAAGGGAAGTTGACAAGTCATGTGTAATGAAATAAACTTTTTTTTAATTACAGATGGTATCTGAGCATATCCTCTAACCAAGAAATATTTTGGGAAAGAATTAGCTGTTAAAAATGTGTGTGACTGCTAAGTTCTTAACTGGAATATGACTGTACCAAGGTTATTTTTCATCAAAATATGTGTAAGTTTTGTTTTGTCTTTTTATTTTTATTTTTTGCCACTTGGGTAAATGATGAGGTAAAAATTTAGGCAAATTTAAGAAAGAAAATGAAAGCCAGCAATTGGAAACTTAAACTCTCTTTTATCTCTTCACAAAGAATAAGTCTTATCTTCCTCAGAGGTGTTACTCTCAAAAAGCACCCTCATTATTGAGTCATACTCTTAGAATACTAGCTGTGTCGGTTCTTTAATACACTGTTTGCTTCTTTCTACACAAGTTGCAAATTTAAATATAGTTTTCCCTCTACAAACTGATACAACCCATAGTGTATAATTCCCTCACATGTCTTCAATAGGGTGTGTTTTTTCCTCATTTTCTCCTGTCCTCCTCTCTTGTCCTCTCCTCTCTTCTTTTCTCTTCTATTCTCCTATTGCTTCATCTCTCGTAGTCTAGAAGTTCAGTAGATGCTCATAGCTTGATCTCACTGGCCATTGCCACTGTATCTCTGATTAGATATGTAAAGGACTTAGTTCTCTTTTCCCCTGGTAGCCTTATGGCCTTCCTCTCCTCTCATGGACATTGTTCCTTGTCCTTTGTGCTCTTAGAGTACCAAAATGACATCATGACATTGAGGTTAATGTACAGGTAATGTGTCCAGCTGTGGCTGATCATACCAATATGATCTTGGAAGGCTTGACTGTAGATTGAGTACAAATAGTACATATGACCATTTGAGAGGGAGATGTCTCCATATTTGTGCATCCCACATTACTTTTGAGATACCACAATTCTGCTTTGCTCATAGAGCACATTGCTTTCTTTGATGCAGGCATGCCTGATACTGCGCCAGTGTCTCCCATGTATCACAATTGATACCAAAATATTCTTCAAAGAGACCTTGAGAGGATTTTTTTATCACTTCTGACCATCATGTGAAGGCCTATCTTATGTGAATTCTCTGTAAAATAGTATTTTAAGCAAATGTATGTTGGTGAATGATTTACTGCAGACACCTAATGTAGTTGGCCACTGCAGTTCAGAACTCCCAAGCTTAAAAGATCCACCATTGCCAGTACCCTTCTCTTCTCCCCAAATAGCAGTCCCCTTCTCTTCCCCTCAAACACCGCTATCACTATATCTGGCAACATATATTCCTTTTTAAAAGGAACAAACTCTTTGTGAAAATTCAAAGTAGAGATTAAAAATAAAGGGAAAAAGAGCCTAAGAGATAATCTCTGAGGAGTGAAAAAATGACAAGTATTCAAGCTGACTTCAATCAATTCATAATTTTTCCTTAGGCAGTGCAACTGAGATTTTAAGTCATCATCGATCCAAGGAATATTCAAATTTATCATCAATTCAAGAATTGTTATCTCGGATGCATAGCCCATAATATAATAATACAGCTATTTTTGTGGCTCAATAAAATACTTATTTTATGAGCAATTACATAGCCTTGCCCCACTCCATTAAATTACCTCCACACTTTTAATCAATTTTTTATCCAAAGTGACTAAGAAAATTACACAATTTAAAGCTGACTTGACCAAAAATAATTTATTCTAATTTAAAAAAATGTCCATTGCATAACTTTTTCTGTTAAAATTAATTCAGTTTTACAAACTTCTTAGTCAAAAAGTTTCCTTTAAAAAAAACCTTATAAATAACTGTTTTATAAATGAAACACAAATATAAGTTATTATTTCACTGATATATGGCTATATATTGGCTATATGGCTATACATTTGCTATACATAACATTTTAAAGGAAATATATTTTGCTTATGAGTAGAAATATGTATTTTGAAAAGGCTTATTCCTGCCATGAAGCATATTAACAAGGGAATAGTTTGTTTACAGGTTTGAGATGCCTTTTTCTGGAAATATTTTTTGACTGTAATAGCCACCCATCTGTTTTGCATTGAATAGGTCTGGGTCAACTGCAATTGTATTGGCTAAAGAATTACCTTATATGAATGGGACCAGGCTTGTGTTGAATAATTAATTGGTAATGTTATCAGCTCTAGTACTCTAACATCTGTCTGGGGCTAACATCTATGACATTCACACTGTCAAGGAGCCCTCCAGTTGCTTTCTCTACTGCTACTCCGTTATTTACTATTTTCTATGACAGTCTCTCTATAGCTTCTTTGAAATATCAAACATAGCTAATAGCTTAGGGAATTTATGACCCATTGTCACTCTTAAGGACTTGTCAATTATTTTAGCTATGCTAAGAAGATCTCCAAAGCTTCTAATTATATTGTGATGAAACCTTTCTTTTCTATTCACATAAACATGCATTCAATTAACACTTTAAATGTCCTATTTTCTCATTTTTGTCACAAATATATTATTAAATCTGCCAAAATCACTCATTGGATATTGTATAATTTTATTTCTCTATATTTGATGAGAATCATTTACTTCATCAATTTTCCCCTTTCATTGATTGTACCTCAAAAGCCTTAATAAGACAAAATTATTGATTCTAAACCACAGTATCTCCCACACTTGAAAACTTTACATAATGTTATCATAGCACTGTCTGTTTTTTTCTTCCTCTATTTGACTGTGAACGTTTTTCTTTCTTATTTTTCTGCAGATTTTTATATACAGTGAATTGGTGATGTCAAGCCTTGTAGTAAATTATAATATAAAGGAATGCTGTGAAAATTCTCAAGAATATTTTTCAAGGCATTTCTCTATATGTGAATGTGTGAATGGTATATACACACACACACAGACACACACACATATATATGTATATCTACAAAAATATATGTGCATAAATGCATGTGTATGCACAGGGATGTGGAAATATGTTTGGTATGACTTCACATGTGTAATGGGTATCATATTTCTTGACTTCTCAGTGGATTGGGGAGAGGGTGAGAAAAGGGGGAAAATTTGGAGCTGAAAATAAAATTAATTATATATGTATGTATGTGGTGTGTGTGTGTGTGTGTGTGTGTGTGTGTGTGTGTGTGTATACACTTGGAAAATGTATACCAAGCATAAATGTTTCCAATTAGTCACACACACATACACACCCAGGAGTATTTCCCCAAAAAGGGTGCAGGTTATAATAATGTGAAGATGCATACTGTTTCACCTCTTTCAAAAAGTGAGAGATATGCAACATATAACACAATTCAGAAGCACTGCTGGAACTGAGATTTACAAAAGCTCTGCTACTCTAAGAAAGATGTAGCAATCTTAGATAGGTGTCATTAATTAGCATATTGTAATTTATATCACTGCAAAACTAATTGTCCTCAAAAAATTTTATAAGACACTACAATGGGATGGCACACAATCCACAAGTCCCTGTCCTTCGCTGACTTTCTGTTTTACGTAGCCTACCTTGTCTACCACACACCATGCTTGCAGCCTGTGGAAACAAAACAAAGCAGCCAGCATTGATTGAAGTGCTTTGAGAGAGGAATCAGTATCATCAACTCAATAACTATCTCCACAGAAAGTTTAAATGCATGAGGGGAGAAACTGAAAATACACAAAATATTGGAAAGCATGAAATTTCTGATAGTTTTCAATCATGCAAGGAAATCTGAGAATATTTTGGTCTGCAAAAGAAATCCGTAAGAGGTGATGGGCAATCTGAATTAAAACACTTACTGTGGAGGGATTGAAGAATGTTGATTATCCATTCATCTGTTAATTGTCCAGTTGTTGTTATTTGGGTACATTTCATTTGATTTGAAGATTCTCTTGATTCAATCCAACAAATTTTATCCTCGTTATAAATAAAATCCAAAGTGTGAATTTCCTTTCTTTTCCCTGAACTCAGGGCTGCCACTTCGCTTCCATTGAGATACAATACCTCAATTGTTTCATAATTTGTGATCAACAGAACTGGGGGCCTGTCACTGGGTTCTGAAACAAAAGAGAGAAAGAAAAGTGATCATTAAAAGAAAAAAGAGAAGTAGTTTATCACCTCCTTTGCATTATTCATTAAAAGTTAACATGTTTTTAGAAATTACATCCTTTAAAGTAAATGCTCACATGGAGCGAGTGCATCTAGACTACTTATTTGTTTCACAGAACCCATGTCACTAGCTGCCTCACTGATTTTCTATTTCAGTTTACTTCTTTGTGGAAAATATTCCACTAAACACTGATACCCTTTATTTCCTCAGTAATGTATTTTTTGTATATGAAGATGATGATAGTAACCTATGTTCAGTAAATCAAGTGCTTTCAATTTTTTTTTATTAATGATGATGCATTTGGTCTGATCTGTTTACAACATATAGCCCAGTCTCCCACCCCCCAGTGACCACTGGTATGTTTTTTTGAGATGGATATATGAGGTTAGAAGCACAGTCTATGGAGCAGAACAGAACTAAATAGCCTAGAGAGAGAGCAAACCTGTAAGCTTGGCCTCATTTGCACCATGATCTAACAGAAGTGCTGAGCCACACATTTCCTTAGAAGCTATAGAGAGAAATAATGATTTCTAAGCTCTTTCTTCCAATACTCCTCTGAATAAGGTCCTCCCACCATACATTAAGGGAACCAAGAGACCAGAGGTTAGAGCAGCTTATTCAATGTCACATTTCTGAACATGCATCAGAACTGACATTAGGACTAATGAGCTTTTGATGAACACTGCCTGGGTGTCCAATCTTTCCATGTCACAATTTTTAGAGAACCAGAAAAGCACATGCTTAATTAGAGCTGGGTGATTCCAGTGTTAAACTACATTCTTTAAAGTCAGTGTGGTTTCTGGGCAGGTTGTAGAATGGCCAACACAATATTTTGCTTCAGTTTCTCAAGTAAAAGTGCTAAAAGTGCTGAGAATGAAAGCATAAAATCAGGTTTTGATTGTCATGGGGGAGCTTTCCAAGCACTTGCTTCTTAAAAAAAAAAGTTAATACATAAGAAATCCAGCAAAAGATGAGATTCCTGTAGGAATTCAGAAGCAGCATTTCTTCATTCCACCATGCAATGATGTTGGAGATTATAAATGAAGAAAAGTATCAAATGTATTTATTGTGGATAAAAGGATCAAATAAGCTTCCATTCTGACACCATTAATATATAATATCTATTTTTTTAGAAAATGAATTGACAAATGTTTCATTTAGATCCCTCTTTCTAATTCAAAAGATGCCTTCTTCCATAATCTTTCTTCCCTTCTCCACCACACATAGAGAAGACAACTTCTATGGAAGCAGCACATCCATGGAACATAGTGGAAGGCTGAGGTTCTCATAAATCAATCAAACATCCCCATCCTGCTTTAAGTAACTACCTTAATTAGTTATAAATACTTTTATTGAATCAATGAATCAAAGGCAAAAAAAAATAGGTGTGAAAAATCTTTTGACTCTTTGTAAGGAGGGAAAACCATTGGGCAAAATGAAATGATACTATACAGAAAGGTGCTTTTTTGTTCTAGGACACTCTTGTCACATCTTGTGGAGCTTGTATAAAATGATGAACCAATTTGAAACAGAGTATTCCAAAAGCAGATCAGCCCAAGGAAGAGTACAATCGAAACAAGCCCCAGAGAAAATCACCAGGGAGAGTGGGGCAAGGGTTGGGAAAAGAAAAGCCTTTGGCTCCATTTATTTTTGCCCAGAAGCTGACCATGTGAACTCTGAAAGGTTGGAAGATTTTGTACTCCCCATGGGTGCCCTTGGAGTGTCCCTGGAGCAACTAATGGCAGTGTCTTCAATGGGAGCTGAGGACAAATGTGACAAATCCAAGCAAAGGTCAAGTTGAGTACTTTATAAGCAGCCCAGTAGAAATCTTGACCATGGTATTTAAGGGGAAGGTCCATGAAGGAGTCTTAAAAGCTGTGAACCATCTCCTTTATAGCATGTACTCTAATCATCTTAAGCCTACTTACCCCTGGACTCTATATTCTTCTGAGACAATTTGTGGAGAGTATACTTTGTAGAAAGCACCCTTTTCTCAAAGCTAACTGTCTGATTGGATAATTGGTAAAATCTGATAATCAGCAAGGGAAGCATACATGAGCTATTGTGCTAAAGAAAAACCCCCAACCCTTCAGGCTTGTCCTTAGAAATATGAAAAAAGCAGGAGTCAGTCACCAATTATGGACCTGACCTGCCAGTGTGAGTGGAAGGTACAACAGAGCCATCTGTGACACAAAAACATCACAGAATCATAAAATTAGAGATTTTGAGTTGAAAGGAACTTGTGAGATCATTAAGTTCAACTCTTTCATTTTGGAGATAAAAAAAACTGAGGCCAGAAGAGGTTAAGTGACTTGCTCAGGAAAGCAGTGCTATTAAAGGTGTGAAGCAGGTTTTGAAACCAAGACCTCCTGTTTCCAAGTCTAGTACTTTATCCACTATTTCATGAAGGACTCCCAGAAGTAAAATGGTGCTTTTATTTCAGACCTAAATAACGAAGGTAAATTGACCAATAAAAAAAGCTCCTCATATCAAAGAAGTTGTTTTGAAACAGAGGTGGAGCTGACCATTAATATTCAACCAACTTTCAGGGAATAAACAGCCTCAGAAGCCTGGAAGCTTATTAGGCCAACAATTCCCTCGAAGTTCAATGGTTCTGAACTCTTTAGGGGAGCTTACCTTTCCATTCCGACCTGTGGCTAATTCTGGACTACCAGAGGCTCCACTTCTACATTTGTTTAGTCTTTTCTGCTGAGTCTGACTCTTTGTGAGCCCATTTGGGGTTTTCTTGGCAAAGATACTGGAGTGGTTTGCCATTTCCTTTTCCAGCTCATTTTACAGATGAGGAAACTGAGGCAAAGAAGTTTAAGTGACATGCCCAGGATCATACAGGTACCAATTGTCTGAGGTCAGACTTGAACTCAGGAAAATGAGTTTTCTTGACTCCAGGCTATAACAACTGTGTCACCTAGCTGCCCTCCCTCTTCTTCATTAATACTGCATTATACCATGTTGACTGTGAACTTCTGACACCACCTTTTGCTTAACACTTTAACTGGCCTGTATTTGATCAATTATGTTCTCCCAAACTTTTGCTCATGCCTAAATCCCCTACCAGTGTCTTAGATCATGTTGACCTTGGGCTTCCTGAGACTATTTCTAGGCTGGTTTCCTGCCACTGCCATATTCTAAAAGTCCATTTGCTGCCTCACCCATGTAGCCTCAAGAAGACATTGAAAGAGTCATGTAAAAATACTCCCTGATAGCACACATTTTCTACACCATTGATCTTCATCCTTTTTTTTGATCAGATACGACAATCATTAAACTTTTTGAATATGCATTTCTAATACATGTACACTTACTTATTTGTAAATTATATAGATATACTATACTATGCTAATATATTATGCACCCTATAAAACATGTACCAAAAAATGAAACTAAAAAGGAAAAGCTGAAAGCTGAAAAGACACAATACTTTAAATATTTTACTTATCAATGGCACAAAACCCCTGTTTGCTTTGGTAAAAAATAATGTGATTGTATATGCTTTATTATATTCTAAAAATCTCTCTCTGTGTCCTGGGAGACAAGGTACAATTAAAAAGAATACTTTTTGTTGCTAATTAATCATTCAGTTAATTTGATCAATCTATTTAGCCAAGCAAGTGAATTTCTTTTCCTTAAGATGAAAGGTAGACTATACAACAATGAAATAATAAGTCATAACAGTCAGTAAATATAAGAGTTTTTCAGCAGGAGTCATGTATCTCTGTGTAGAAATATTCCCTGAACACAATGTAAAAAACAAGCAAAAGTTAATTCTCTCTGATTTCAACTCAGCAGAAAGCTTTCACTATAAATCCTTTCCTCTTCCTTTTGTGGTTCTGCTGAAAAAGATGACTAATACACAGTGATAATATGCTTGAAATTACTATTCATATTTCCATACTTTAATTAGGATTTTGAATGAATAAGAGGAATAACAGAAGGAGAGTTTGGCTAGATGTTAGAGTTCATGAATATGAATATGACATAGTAAGCCTAAAGAGGTAGTTTGGGACATGGTTGTAAAGGGCTTAAATGTGAAACTGAGGCATTTTTATTTGATCCTATACTCACTAAGGAGCTACTGGAGTTTATGGAGTAGGTGTATGACATGGTCAGACCTATGCTTTAGAAAAAAATAACTTTGGCAGGTGTGTGGAAGATGTATTGGAATGTTGTGGCTTTGGGCATGGAGGCCCATTAGGATGTCATGGCAATAGTTCAGGCAAGAAGTATTAAAGGACTGAAATAGGGTATAAACCCAATGATTGAAGAAGTGGGAAAGGATGTGAGAGATACTGGAAACATGGATACTCAAAGATTTGTCAATTATGTGGATATGTGGGGGAATGAAAGTGATGAGTCAAATAAAACACAAAGTCAGATACCTGGGTGACTGAGAGAATGGTGGTACCCATGCCAAAAAGAGGAAAAGGGATAGGCTTGGAAGGGAATTTATAGAGCACATCTATGTCTCTTCATACTGCAGGACTTTCTCTGACCCACTCAAAATGAAAAGGAGAGAAAAAGATTCTTATGGACTAGTGCCAGGTGAGCCAAGGCCCACCCATTAAGGTATCCTTGCTGTATACATAAGGTACTCTGAAGGGGCAGAGAGTGGGTATGTTGGAGAGGGAAGGATTTTTCCAATGGTATTTGCACTTCTACTGCTACGAGGCCTGAACTGGGAATGACTTTTAGGGCTTGATATCAGGTATAGAAGCAGGGAGACTGGGAACTTAAATAAATGTGGAAAGAATAGGCAAGGTGGAGAGTGTCAGAGAAAATTAGTGAAGGTTAAGTGTGTTTGTATTGGATATAAGTGCTAGAATTGGCTAACCTAGGGAGGGTGGGATGCAGTCCATTTTCCTACCCTCCATTTGGTAGTTCATGCTCTCTTTGGGGTCCTGTCAGGGTAGAAAAGTAAAGTCTTCGCACTTTGGGTCCCACTGGTTTTTACCATTTCTTTGGCCATGTATCAGATTCATTTTCATTACTGACATATATCTAAATCCTAACTCTTCAACTAGATTATGCAGTCTACTTAAAGTTCCTACCTATTGATCACTTGCTATGTTTAAAGCAATGGAATATCTTGCACTTTGTGACAATTCCCTTAGAATTACAATAGCTATTTTTTTTAACTGAACCAATCATATTTTTCCTTTCTTGACACAATCACAAAGTTATTTATCCCTCATGAAGGTATTACTAGGTGTGGTCACATTTTTAGATGTAAACATCTCATCAACACCTTAAGATTATATTATGGGCTTTCTGGTGAGAGGATGGTGGTAAAAGAACAACTTCCATATACACATATAAATGTGCATATATGTGCATAGATATATCTATGCATATTCATATATACACACATATTGGTTTGTTTTTTGCTTTAATTCTTCTTCCCCCTTCCCCCAAAAAACTGCAACTCAGAGGAAGGCATGAAATATGACAATGAGAGTGTTGATAATCCTAGGACAATGCTCTGTATTCAGTGAGGAAGCAGGAATCAATGCCTAGGATTATACAACCATAGATTTAGAGTTGGAAGGGAACTTAGACTTCATGTAGTCCAACCTACTCATTTTACAAATGAGAAAACTGAGGCCTAAAGAAGTTAAATGACTTGCCCATGGTCACACCTGCAGTAAGTACTAAGATTTACCAGCAAGTATTGGCAAAGAATAAATTGAAACTTGGGTCCACTAATTACAAATCATATGTTCCTCCCACTGTATAATGTCATTCTAGGGGTGGTGGAAAGGAAGATGGGGCATAATTATTGGAAAGAAGAAGTTTTGCTAATAACTATTTACTGCTACTACCAAACAAATGTATCTTTTAGAATTACTGCTGTTGAATAAGAGATAGCAATTAACAAACATAACCCAGATGCCAAGATGATACTGAGATTAAATTGGCTCTGGGCTGATCCACCTGGCATCTGAAATGGAATTCATTGGAACTGCCTTAAGTTGCCATGTGTTGAACCACAGGAAGAATACTTGGTCTGGGGGATTTGTATACAATCAGGCTTGGTACTAGGACTTGATAATTGGTGACCAACCAGTATATTTTAGCAATGACTGAAATGGACCTTATTCCAATGAGAAGTCAAGTGCTATGGATGTAAATAAAGCACTAAGAATTTCTGTGTGGTTGGGGGCGGGGCAGCTAGGTGACGCAGTGGATAGAGCACTGGCCCTGGAGTCAGGAGGACCTGAGTTCAAATTCGGCCTCAGACACATAACACTTACTAGCTGTGTGACCCTGGACAAGTCACTTAACTCCACTGCCTAGCCAAGAAAAAAAAAAAGGAATTTCTGTGAGGGGAAAGCTTTAGTGATGAAGAATACAGACTATGTCTTCATGGGTCTACCACACAGACTAAATCCTGAGTTTTGTTGCTGTAACTAAATTGGCAAGACAAACTATTTGGTTAAATGAATTGGCCAAATCAAATGTTTGCTTTAGTACTGTGGCAGATATTGGTTTTGAAACCTCAGAAAGAAAACTCTGAAGCAAGAGAATCAATAAAAGGAAAAATGGGAGAAAAAAGAAAGCTATTCTTCATCAAAATCTGTCCTATTTGGATTAATCAAAATGGCCATCAAGCTTGTGAAGTTAAAAATGACTTACTGAAGGGAGAACACTTAAAATGTTAGCTCTGAGATGCTTTATTGCAGTGGATGCTTATGTAAGGATTTTTGCTAATTATTCACCATTGGCTCCTCTGTTCAGACAAATGGGCAGGATTGAGAAGAGGGTCAAGACTTGGTGCCAAATTACCACTAAAAACACTAGAAGCCCTTGAAATCATCAAGTGCTAATGGCATAATTCCCTTATCCCATTTAATGATGAATGGTAGTGAAGGCTACATGAAGCTGATCCCTCTCCACTTGTACTGTCTCAAATCTCTACACTACTGCTTGCATTATCACCTAGACTGTCTGTGGCACTTGAAAAAGTCCAATCTGCTTAGGTAATGAGGATAAAAGACTGCCAAGAATAAATGTGATGCTATAAATGTGATGCTATAAGTAAGGTCTTAGAGAATTTTATCTTCAGAGACAGTGGATAGTTTTCCCAAAGGATACACTACAATGCACATTAGATGACTTCAGTCAACAAATAGCTACTTACATCAATATTTGGTGAAATGTAATAAACATTAACCTTCCACTCACAGGAGCTCAGAATACAAAGAAAGTATTCAGGGCCATTCTCAACTCAATGACTAGAGGCTGAGATGGCAGAAACATGCATAGCAAACTTCTTCATTGACTTCAGTGGAGAGAGGGCAATTTTACCTTCCCTCTGACAGAAATAGAAAATATTCTCTCCTAAGAAATCTCTGAGGGTCGACAGTAGAGTACTAAAGGACTGAAAATTGAGAATAGGGATATCCCCTGTCATAAATATTAGGTTAGCCAATGCTTCATTTCGTGAGATGTGATTAGCAAAATATTTAAGTGAAGGCAGTGAGTTCTAGAAATATGGCAGATAGCAGCTAATGAAATTCATGGGATGCATCATTTAGATGTGGTAAGAAAATGTTTGTATGTATGTTCTAAAAAGAAATTAAATGCTTAAATGGAACTGCAGGAGGAGGGGTGGTCTGAGGGCCTATAAAAGAGGGAGGAACACAAAAGGAGGAGCTTAATGAGAAAGATGGAGGTGCTGAAGGAAAGTAACAAATCAGTCTGCAGAACAAATACATATTACACGTGTATCATAAACACATTTACATCTTCCTTATTATCATTTTGTAAAGTACACAATGAAAGCAACTCTAGCAACTCCTTCCATCCTCTTCCCCTTCCCCTACAAATAAAAAAAAAAAAAAAACCACAACTTAGCATTTACTTCTGACGCCTAGAAATAAAATAAGACTCAATGGGATATTATAGCAATGGATAAACCAAATAGAGGGCAAGAGGGTGGATTTGCAAAAGAATACATTTCCTCCATTTAGAGGAGAAGATTGGGGCCTATAGGAAGAAAACAATTATTTTCCATTGAAGGAATACTGAAAAAAAGTTTTTAAAAGAGGAATCCAAATTCCTATTATTTATTTATTACATATAAATTCTGTAAGTGAGTGTTACAGGAAAGAAAATCAGTGTGAAATTAGAAGTGAGAATGAAGTACGTTAGCAACTTGAAAAGAAAAGTAATGTAAACATCTCTGGGAAGGAGAACAGCAGCAGAATGTGAGACAATATGAAGATTAATTTGTGAAAACCTAAGAGTAGATTAGATAAAAGAAAGTACTCCTAAATATTGTGAAGAAGAGAATGAACTAGGTATAAAATATTAGTGTGGGGAGGCAATTTTAAAAGAAAAAATGAATACATTATTCAAATAGGATAATGAATTATGGATAAAACTAAACTAAATTAAACTTTAAAATGTGGACTGAGATATTGCCAGATAAGTTGAAAAAGACATAAGGTCCACATCAGCACTAAACTAATCTCCCTTTAAAATAAAAAAATGAAAAACATTCATAATCTAATGGGATTGCCCCTACATTTTGTTTAGCATTTTTTGTGGGTCTGCGCATGTCTATGTAAAACATATTTTATGAAACTACATAAAATTTTTAAAAGCAAAGAGCTACCAAGCCATACAACAAGAAAGAATGGCATACCTTAGTTCCTAAATTATGAGGAAGAGGAAGCAGCTAGGTGGTATTAATACATGGAATGCTGGATTTGGAGTCAAGAGGACCCAAGTTCAAGTGCTTCCACTGATAATTATTAACTGTGTAACCATGGGTAAATAATTTAGTCTCTCAGCCTCGGTTCCTATTGAGCTCTAAATCTATGACTCTATGATAATAGCTAATGTTTATAAAATTAATCAATTTAGATTTATACTGTTCTCTATGCATCATAGCTCATTCCTTTCCAAAACCCAACCCTAGATTATCATCCTCCTTCTCTGCTCCTACTTTTGCAGTGCTACTGAAAAGTACTTTATCTTCCCTTATTGGCAAAGGGGCTGATGAGAAGTATAGTGAGTGTTTTTTGTGATTTTTTTTTTTAGTTTGCTTATTGGTTTTTGTTTTATTTTTCCAGTTGGAGGCAGAAACCAGGAGGTAACTTTTGCTCAGGACTCAGGGAGTCTGACATACTCTTCCCATCATTTTTCACTTGCTCTTTCCAGCTGGGAGAAACTACACTCCCCATAAGGGGCCATATATATAATCATGCTGACTAAATTCACTGATACATGGAATCTTATGTCAAATAGGCCCTTGATGGATGCATGTTGTTGTTGTTGTTCAGTCATTCAATTTTGTCTGACTGTCCTTGGGGTTTTCTTGGCAAAAACACTGGAGGGGTTTGCCATTTCCTTCTCCAATGCATTAAGGCAAGCAAAGGTTAAATGACTTACCCAGTGTCACACAGTCTCAGTAAATATCTGAGGTTGGATTTGAACTCAAGTCTCTCTGACTCCAGGTCCAGCACTCTATCCACTTGGCCACCTACTTGCTTGATTGGTATACTAATTCTTTTATCCTTCCCTGATATTATGAATTCCATAATCTGATACTGACTTCATCTCTCTTCAAAGCACCTACACCTACCCCAGAATTTCCTTCTTAGCAGAAGAACATACTTCCCACATAACTAAAAAATATTCAGACAATTCCTGGTGGGTCCCCTTTCACCCCACATTTCTGTAACTCACATTCCTTTAATATCATCTTTTGCCCTGTCCAACTTTGTTCCAGTCTCAGGAAAAAGGGGTAGGTAGTCCTCCTTCCTAAGACCAACCTCTCTACTTGTGCCCTTGATCCCAACTTCTACCAGAGCTTGCCTTTTCAATCATTCTCCCCTTCCTAGTTTTCTATTTCTCTTTTAGATACTGGATCCTTCATAACTTCCCTTATATATGCCAAGAACTCACACATTCTTGTAAAACTTTAAGTTGATACTGTTATTCCCTTGAGCTATCATAATTTTATATTTCTCTTATACTTCACAGAAAACCCTTAGAAAAAGCTGTTTAGGGGCAGCTAGGTGGCACAGAGCACCGGCCCTGAAGTCAGGAGGACCTGAGTTCAAATCTGGCCTCAGACCAAACATTTGACACTTGCTAGCTGTGTGACCCTGGGCAAGTCACTTGACCCCAATTGCTTAAAAAAAAAAAGCTGTTTACACTCATTGAGTTCACTTTCTCACCTCCCTCTCTTGCCTCAACCCTTGTAATCTGGATTCTGTCTTTAACACTTGATTTAAGCTATTGTCTTTAAAATCAACAATGATCTCTTCATTGCTAAATCCAATGGACTCTTCTCAGTCATCATTCTTAGCCTCTCCACAGGACTGACACTGTTGTCCCTGCCCCTCTTCATGGGTACATTCTCCTCCCAGGATTTTTGTGCTATCTCCTAGTTCTCCTCCTACAAACCTATTGATCTTTCTATCCCCTTTGCAGAATCACATCTCATCTTCTAACTATGGATGTATCACAGAGCTCTGTTATGGGCTCCCTTTTCTCTCTTTTGTTGCTGTTGTTCAGTCATTCAGTCATTTCTGACTCTTTGTGACCCCATGCACCATAGTATGTCAGGCCCTTCTATCCTCCACTATCTCTAGAAGTCTGTCCAAGTACATGTTCATTGTTTCTATGTAACTATTATCTCATTCTCCACCATTCCCTTTTCATTTTACATTCAATATTTCCCAACATCAGGGTCTTTTCCAATGAATCCCATCTTCCCATCATGTGGCCAAAGTATTTAAGCTTCAGCTTCAATATTTGACCTCCCAGTGAATAGCCTGAATTAATTTCTTTAAGTATTGACTGATTTGATCTCCTTGTTATTTAAGGGAATCTCAAAAGTCTTCTCCAGCACCACAATTCAAAAGCATCAATTTTGCAGTGCTCTGTTTTCCTTATAATCCAATTCTTACAGTCATACATTGATACTGAAAAAATTAGAGTTTTGGGTATGTGGACCTTTGCCAGCAAGGTGATATCTCTGCCTTTTAGTTGTGTTATCCAGATTTGAGACTTTGGGAACTTGCCACACTTTGTTGTGATCCACACAGTCAAAGGTTTTAGTGCAGTTAACAAAGCAGTAGATATGTTTCTGGAACTCTCTTGATTCCTCCATATTCCAGCAAATGTTGGCAATTTGGACTCTAGTTCTTCTGTCTCTTTGAAAAGTAGACTGCTTTTCTGGTATTCTTGGTTCACATATTGCTGAAGCCTAGCTGGTGGAATCTTAAGCATAACCTTGCTGGTGTGTGAAATGAACACAATTGTTTGATAATCTGAACATTCCTTGGCATTGACCTTCTTTAGGATTGGGATAGAAACTGATCTTTTCCAATACAGTGGCTACTGTTGAGTTTTCCAAATTTGCTGCCATATTGAGTGCAGCACTTTAACAGTATCATCTTTTAGGATTTTAAATAGCTCAGCTGGAATTCCATTACCTCCACTAGCCTTGTTGTTAGCAAAGCTTTGTAAGGTACATTTGACTTCATTCTCCTCTAGATCAGTAACTATTATTAGTGATGTTAAGATCTTTCTTGTATAGTTCTGTATATTCTTGATACCTCTTCTTAATTTAATCTGCTTCTGCTAAATCCCTACCATTTTTGTCTTTTATCATGCCCATTTTTTTTGCACAAAATGTTTCCTTGATATCTCTAATTTTCTAGAAAAGATTTATCTTTTCTATTCTGTTGTTTTCTTCCATTTCTTTGCATGCTCATTTAAGAAAATCTTTTTATCTCTTTGCTATTCTCTGGAATTCTACATTGAGTATATCTCTCTCTTTCTCCTTTCCCTTTCCTTCTTTCCTCAGCTATTTGTACAGCCTCATCAGATAGTCATTTTGCTTTCTTGCTATTCTTTTACTTTGGGATAATTTTGTTGGTGCCTCTCATGCAACAGTGAGAACCTCCACAGTTTTCTAGGCACTCTTTCTACCAGATCTAATCCCTTAAATCTATTCATCACCTCCATTTCATATTCATAAGGGATGATATTTAGGTCATAACTATATTGTCTGATGCTTTTCCCTACTTTCTTCAACTTGAGTCTGAATTTTGCAATAAGAAGCTCATGATCAGAGCCACAGTCAGCTTCAGGTCTTGTTTTAACTGATTGCATAGGGCTTCTCTACCTTTGGCTGCAAAGTATATAATCAATCTGATTTCTCTATTGACCATCTGATGATTTCCATCACTTTTAGTGATCCCATAAATTTCCAGAAATTCAATTATCTTCTTTTTCAGATGACCCCTGATATTTATATATGCAGCCTTCATCTCCTTTCTGAGTTCCTTTTATGTATCTCTAACAACTTGCTATCTATCTCTACATTGATTTTCTGTATGCATCTCAAAGTCAACACATCCAAAATGGTGCTGTTGTTTAGTCATTTAGTTGTGTCTGATTCTTTTTGACCCCATGCACATACTATCCATGGGGTTTTCTTGGCAAAGATACAGGAGTGGTTTGTCATTTCCTTCTCCAGTGGATTAAGGCAAAGAGAGGTTTAATGACTTGCCTGGGAGCACACAGTTAGTAAGTTTCTGAAGCTGGATTTGAACTCAGTTCTTCCTGATTCCAGGCCCAGAAGTCTGTCCACTGACCTAGCTACCTGTATCCAAAAAGAATTCATTGTCTTCCCCCACCTAAAACCACAATCTTCCCACTCTCCTATTTCTGGTAAGATTATCACCATTTTTCTAATCAGTTAGGTTTGCAATCTAGGGCCCATCCTACTACATACTCTCTTCTATCTATTTTTTCTTTTCTATTCAATTAGCCAATTTAGCTAATTTTCAATTAGCCTTTTGATTCTACCTCCACACCATCTCTCAAATCCTTCTCCTTTCCACTTACACTGCCGCCCCCAAACACCTTTTGCCTGGACTACCGCAACAGCCTCTTAGTCTCCTTGCCACCAGGGTCTCCCCTCTCTACTATATCTTACCCAGGTGCCAAATTGATCATGCTAAAGCATAGATTTGATCGTGTCTCTCCCCTGCTCAGCAAGGTTCAGTGGTTCCCTAATGCCTCTAAGATAAAATATAAATGTTTCTATTTCCTATATAAATCCCTGAACAATCTGGCTCCAAATTACCTTTTAAGGGTCAGTAAACATTTTTTCCCCGTGAATAGTATATATTCTACTCAAACTGGCCTACTTACTATTCCTTGTACCCTACTTTCCACTTCCTGCCTCTGTTCTCTTGCATAGACTGACCACAAATCTGGAAGACTCTCCACTGTTTGTAGCAACTCTTAGCTTCCTGAAAGGCTTAGCTTAAGCACTACCTCCAAAAAAGGGTCCTTTCTTAGGTCTCACACTTGTGGATGCTCCCCACTTCTGACTGAAATTGCTTTTTATTTATCTGGTGTTTATTTATTTATGTATATGTTGTTTTCTAGCCGCAGTATAATGTAAGCTCCTTAAGAGCAAAGGCTTTCATTTATTTTTCTTTGTATCGTAGCAACTATTTGAATGTTTGGCATATAGTAATAGTAAGAACAACAACAATAATAATAACTAACATTTATATAACTTTTATTATGTGTCTACGTGGTTACAGGTTAATAGTAGTAGAGGTTTATAAATGTTTGCTGAGTTTCGTAAAATTGAATAATAATGCCTTTAAAGTTTGTAAAATACTTTACATACACTATCATATTAGATCTCATTTCTACAATTAAATGTTGATATTGTTAAAATATAGAATGAAAATTTAAATGTTGATCAAATGTGGAAACATGAAAATGCATTGAACAACTGCAGGTCAGCAAAATAATTGTGCATTCAGGAAGGTCATAGTCCAATTATGTCTATATAAACCTGCACCACTTTTTATTAACATAATGTTTGAATGCTGAGTTGTTGATTAGATTGGTAAACAAATGATCTAAGCTATTGATTAAGACTGATGGGATGTGGTTTTGTTATTCTGACATTGTAATGATCCAATAAGCATTTGGAACAGTGATAGATCTCAAGGCAATGGAATCACATACATACACCCACACACATATATGTATACACACACACACACACACACATACACACCACACCTGGAAAATACATGAACTACAGGAAAGAAATGGCACAGACATCTTTGCAAATTCGATCAAAATTAAAATGGTTGCCTCAATTTGGAGGGTATTTCTGTGGAAATAAATAAAAAGCTCAGAAATTGGTTTAAATGATATCACTTTTCCATGGGGAAGTAACTCTGCTGATTGGATTGACACTATTCTTTTCTGTGTAAGATTAGACCTCTTGAAAAGTTATACAAACTGAAGTGGTTCCATCTCCAGTTAACAAAGTGGGAGATCTCTGCCAAATGTAATGACTTTCGCAAAAACATTTTATTTTATTTTTATATCAGTCATCTCCAGATACACTAACCTCCCACTACCAAAAGAACTTTCCTTTGCTACAAAGAAAAACAGAAGCAAAGCCAAACAACATAATGACTGTGCCTGAAAGTGTTTGCACCACCCCCTCTATAGCACTTTCCCTCTTTTTTTTAATTTCCATTTTTAGTTCATTCCTTTGCCATATATGCATCCCACACATGTATCTCACTTCCACTGTAAGGTTAAGCCCTCTTGCCCCAGATACCTTTTATCTATTAGAAGAGAGTATACACCAGACTTTGGGGGGAGGGGAGAATGTTTTATATCAATTGTTTTTACACTGCTATCTTAATAAATATTTTTTGTTAAAAGCTAATTGAGGCTACTGGCCAACTGTTTATTAGGAGCACACCAGTGGGGGCCCAAGCACTATGATGTTAGAAACCACGACCATCAGAGTTACTCCTAAGTAACTATTTGCACCCTCTGGGGATCTCAACCTGTGTGAGTGAAAGGATGGGTTGAAGGAGCAGCCCCAGAAGAAATGTAACAAATGTTTTGTTTGTTACATCACAATCATTTTTTCTATATACTTATCCCCTACTCCCACCAGCCCTCCTTTGTAATAGATAAAAATAACCAAGCTTTTAAAATCAACCAATAGAGCAATTATGTCTATCTGTGTTTGTTACTTTTAGTACCTGTTGTTACCTAACCTATGAATTTAGTTTGGTCACTATATTTCTCCTGAATTCAGTTGTCTTTCCCTGTGCCCAACCCCACCCCCCATGTCCTGTTTTTATTCACATTATTATAGCGGAAGTGTCAATTGCTCTCCGCATTCTGCTTTCTTCACTCTGCCTCAGTTTACATGTCTTCCCACATTTCTGCCCTTATCCATGTTTTGTTTTGTTTTTTTTTGTTTTTTTTTTACAACACAGTAATATTCTATTATATTGATGGAGGACATTTTGTTCAACCATTCTCCAAACCAGAGCTCTTTCCACTACTTCAAGCTGCCTCCTGAATAGCCTCTTTCATCTCAAACAATAAAGTCTAGAGTGAAATAAAATGGTAGATGCCACAAAGACACAGCTCCCATATAAGGATGTACATCATATTCCCTAAATGTAATGGAGAACAAGTAGGTGCCCTGAAGCCTTTAGATTAATGATTTATGGAGGTTACATGGTTTTCTGTGAAAAAATACTTTATCGTGAAAACAAGTCATTTTTATATTGCATTAAGGTTTAAAAAGTACTTTCTTTACAATAACATTGGTTCAGAGACAATGCAAATATTATTGCTATTTTATAGATGAAGACATAGAAAATCAGTGAGGTTAAGTGATTAAATTAGGGTCAATCACTGCATTGGAATGAGGATTTCATAAATTTGAAGCATTTAAAAATGAGAGGAAGATATGATCTATTTCTCCCACCCACTTCAGTTCCTTCCTTTTGTGGTAAAAGCCCCCACAAATGAGTGATGAGGTGATAACCTTGCTTCTGCTTTAGGGAAGGGAAGGGGCAATCCACCATGTTCTCTAACCATCTTCATGGCATTACTATTCATTCAGCTCTTGGTCCTCCAGTTCTTACCTCGGTGCCTGCACTCCTGATTGGTAACAGTTCTTTATAAGTAACCTGACCCATCCCCATCATGCTACCGTTATACAGTTAGTGAGAAAGCACAGTGAGAAAGAGTGGTGGATATGGAATCAGGAAGTTGTTCATTGTGTCTGACTCTTCATAACCCCATTTGGGGTTTTCCTGGCAAAGCTACTACAGTAGCTTGCCATTTCCTTCTCTAGTTCATTTTACAGATGAGGAAATTGGAGCAAACAGGGCCAAGCGAACTGCCCAGGATCACACAACCAGCAAATGTCCCCACCCACTGCACTACCCAGCTGCCCTGTGGACAATCTAAATAAATGCCTAAATGATGAGATAATACTAGTACTTCCTAAATCTCCAACTTAGGGGCAGCTAGGTGGTGCAGCTGACAGAGCACAGATTCCAAGGTCAAGAGGTCCTGAGTTCAAATCCAGCCTCAGACTAAATACTTGATACCTACTAGCTGCATGACCCTGGGCAAGCCACTCAACCCCAATTGCCCAAAAAACAAACAAAAAAAAATCTCCTGTTTATATGTGGTTTGTACATAGTTGTTTGCATGTTGTCTCCCCCCACTAGACCGTGAACTCCCTGAGGACAGGGGATATCTTTGGCCTTTTTGCCTTGTTTTCTACCCCCAATGCTTAGCTCTGAGCCTGACACATAGTAGATATTTAATAAATGCTTGTTGATTAACTAATAAGGGTGCCTTCAGGGGGATGGAATTGTCCTTTCTGCGGATGGCAGCAGCTTTTACTTTCAAGGAGAAAACCATTCAGCCAGAAATCTTTCCCCTGTCACCTTTGCTGCTAGAGAAAAGAAAAAGATTTCACCTTGTGACTAAGTAAGCTGGGTGCCTTTTCCCAGTAATTGGCTCTCCTTGCGCACACTTCTTTGAGGTCTCTGGTAGGGCTGTCTTCCCAGCTTGATGTTGGTGGTCCAGCAGCCTTCATACCTTGCTGTAGCAAACTGCTGTCTTCACACCAGCCTAGGTGTCTCATTAGCAAGAACACTGTGATGTAGACCTAAGTACTCACATGGGATGGTTCGTCCTCATTGGGATCAAGTGCTCAACTTTCAATCTCTGACTTAGCAAAACTGTGGAGGGGCATTAGAGTCACTCACATTGGGTCAGAGAAGAACTTAGTGGAAGGTGAGATCATTATTCTGGACACTGAGATTCCATAACACATCATAAACGTTTCATTTTGTAGACTCCACAGGATCATTGCCCTTCTAGAATTTGTCTCTGGTTGTAGACAAACCCGCTTCTCATCACTCCTTGATCATCTGTAATTTTACCTTTGCAACTCCTATTCTTCACAGCATATGAACATAGCACCCCTTGTGTCAGCTGGTTTTTAACTTCGATTTCCTTCTATCCTTTCTGACTCCCCATTCACACTTCTCTTTGGCACCTTGGGTCATGTGGCCAGTATACATCAGGAAGTAGAGATTGAACTCTGGTCCTCTTATGTTTGCTCTTTCCTTATATCTCTGAGCACCAGCACTTTCCCTCTTTACCAAGAAGAGGGAAGTGAAATTTCATTGCTTCTAAAGGAAGCTCATTTCCTTGAGTTTCTTGTTTCTCCTATTTAAAAAGGCTATTTTTTTATTGGTACAATAGTTGTATAGCCACTTTATAAGAATATTTTTGACAGTCACTAAAGATGATTACAACTGTTTAAACTAGGCTGATGAAACAAAAACTAAAAATACATTTGTTTAGAAATAAAATTAATGGATGAAACACAATTATTAATAGATACAGTAAATTCATAGCACAGGTACCCAAATAGAATATACTGATTCAAGTTCCTATTATGGATTAAATATCAAAAGTTACAGAGAGCTTAATGATATAGTCAATATATATCATTGTGGACATCTTTCTGATTGTACTCATTAAGAACCTAGTTTCAGAAGAGCTCTTTATCCCTAATCTTCAATCCAGACATTTTTAATGCCATAAATTGACATTTCTGAGCTTAAAATATAGCAGATATTGGATCCTCTGAGAATTTCCCCTAGTTAAATTCTTGTGAATAAATGATTTCCTGTTTGTTAACTTGAATTTTTTTTAAGTAAGAAAAGGAAAAAGAAAAGTAGCAGCAGAATTTATTTCAAAAAAGTTAACACTTCAATTTAAGAATACTACTACTGAAAAAAAGTTCTTCCAATGGCTCCAAGTAAATGCCCCCTGTATGTGCAGAGATATTATTTACTGCATTTTTTACAGAAAGCCAGGAAGAAATTCTAAGAGCACATATTTAGCAAAGTTGTTACACTACTGACCGGGCATCATCATATAAACCAAACCTCTAGACATCTACTTCAACTTTTCAGGGTTACTCTGAATGTTTCTTCATCCTAGAAACCTGGACCAAATGTTAGGATTGGTATAGCTTCTGTCCTCTACTATATGGAAGATATCTAGAAAGCAAATAATGAAAACTGAAGCTTTCAAAGTATAAGAATATGGAAATAAATAGTTGGGAATATACTACAATCATTATCCTCTCAAGATAAAAATAGTTTCAGGGCATTGTGAAAACTAGAAACAAGTACCAAAAAGTTGTACCTCAACTTTTCAATTCCTCAGAAACACGGTTCTACCACTTTCCAAATATATTTATTAATGAATGAAAATATTGTAAGGAGGTTGATTACCCAATATTCTTCCAATTATAGTTAATTCATTGATAGTTCTGAGATTCTCAGAAGAATATTTTCTACAAAGGTTGATGTCGACATACTCTAAACTATTTATTCCCAGCGTCTAAGCTTTCTCACTAGAAATTTAAAATTTATTTATGCTTACAATCTGGGTGAGACAAAGGAATAGAAAATTAAGAATAATTTTGCTTTTCTCTTTCTGGACTAAATAATATAATGCACCTTTTCCACTTTTAATTTCTCTGAATTTAATTTTTTCTCTTTTCTCTCTTTTTTATTAGACTTGCCTAATTTTATGAGAAGGAAAGGAAGCTAATTTCAGAATGCAATAAGACTTATTCTCCTTCTGAATAGAAAGCCTTAATTAGGATTGCTTGGTGGTTGAGTTACAAATAATAAATACTGTGCCAAAAATTCTATAACTATCTTCTGCTTTAAAAAAAAAAAAAACCAAAGATCGTGGATCATCAAACTCCGAGCACATAAATGCATCATTGATGAACACTTGAAGATAAAGTGTTCTCCTTTTAGATTTTAGTTAAGATGTAGAGGTAAAGAAAATGGACATATATTCTTTCCCAGTCTAGTATTTTCATTTTGTTCCTAGTATTTTCTTATAATACAGATCAATAAAAAAAGTTTTGCAACACATAGGAAACAATGGTTTCTTTTTCTCTGCCACCAATACATACAACCCTTCTGCAAATGAAAAACTTAGAAATGTCAGGTACTGGTCAAGGAGAAATGAATGGCATGCATTATCAATGGTCTTATATCAGCCCATTGGAATCCTTACTGGGGTTTTCATCATGAGAAGGATAGGTCAGAGTGGGGCTCCTTGAGTATATGAGGATTCTGAGCACCAGACATAGCAAAGAAGGGACAGACAAAGCAGTTAAGGTGACCACAAAATACGAGGTAGTGGAAAAGGAGCATAATGAGGGTGCTATTAAAACTCATGTAAAAAAAGAGAAGGCATGTATTGGAGGCCTAAGTACCTTCTCCTCTTGCTGTTCTTTCTGTTTTCATGATTGCTGAAAGAAGATGTAAATCTTGTGAACTCCATGAAAAAAGCCTAGAAAAGTTTTGTCAGGTCATCTGGGAGAGATTGCAGAATCATAAAGTACAGGTCGGTCTACTCCTGGATAAAATGAAGGAGATTAATATATCTTTTGTCCTCTTCAATCTCCTCTTTCAAGGCCTTGTAATGCTATACTTGGTTTTCTTCTTCCCTGGTTTATTTTCACTCTAATCCTAGGTGGCTTGTGCTCTCATGTTGATCCGTTAATGGCTGTGCAACAAGCAGTACTACATGATTTTTCTCAGGCCTGCCTTGCCCAGATGATTCCTGGGACCAAGACCTTACTTTCTTCACCATCTCAGTTGCTTGTGATATTTAAAATTAACTCTTCAACTCATTCACACCAAGCTTTTAGGAGTCAGTGAGGCTTATTATGTTACAGTTTTGCTGGATGTTTATATTTCCCATAAAGGACAATTAATTGATATTTTAACAAGAGGATATTCTCTGAGTAGGGGAATAGAATTTCAGGCATCAGTGGTGAATTGTGGGTAAGATATTTTTAGACAAGAAGTTTTCCTGGTGTCCCTCGAATTACACCATATGTGTGAGTGCATATTCCACCTATCACCCCAACAGCAGACTACTCTCTCCTCTTCTTCTTCTCTTATCCTTTCTTTCTTCTTCTCTTCCTTCTCTACTTTCCTCTATCCCTTTATCAGTAAAAAAAAATGCAAGAATAAAAATTACTCAGGGTCCACTGGGGATTACAGTCTGAATAAAGTTAAGAGATGAAAAAACAGAAGGAGAAGAAGAAGAAGAAAAAGAAGAAGAAGAAGAAGGAAGAGGAAAAAAAGGAGGAGGAGGAGGTGGAGGAGGAAGAGGAGAAGGAGACAAGAGAAAGAAAGAAAGAAAGAAAGAAAGAGAAAAAGAAAAAGAAAAAGAAAGAAAAGGAGAAAGAAAGAAGACAACAATGACAGTAACTGGTTTGCAACCTACAAAACATAGGAGCCTGGTAGTCTTGTTTTCAGCTTAAGGGGGTTGACTAACTAAAACTCAATATAATCTGCATGTGTCCTAAAACCATGACTACCAATGGCAAAGGGCATAATACAAAAAAGATGTAAAAACCTCAAGAGATATAATGGGCTCAATTTTTACACTGCCTAAGTCACTCCATGGTGGGAAAAGTCATTCCTCTCTCCTAGTGCATTCCATTTCTAGTGATGAGGCTGAAACCGATCATTTCCAGGTACTTAGTACATTTAAACCATAGAGTAGCAAATGCCCTAGTGATATTGGAGAATGAATACGTTTCTCTAAGTCCCTGCTTTACCTTCAGCGAGTACTAATGACACTGAAAATTAAAATTCAATCAATCTATTTTTTGTTGGGCTTGAGCTGCTAGCACTATGTAATAAAGAAAGCAGGTAGGATATGTAATTCCGACTTCCAGGCTCTGCATAAACCAACTCCTAGCCTAGGCAACTTTAAATTCAACTCAGTTTTCTCTTTTACAATCACCATGTTTCTGAAAAGGGTTTAAAAAAAACTTTCATATTTCAGGGTTGAGAAGTAATTAATTAAATCTGTATATAAAAATGCAAAAATATAAAAGGACATGCCCTAAGTACCTATAGCTGTTTTGACAGCTATTTTAACATTCCTGTTTCAAAATGGCAAGTCCTAACATTTAATTACAAAATTACTGGCATGTAAATCATGTGTCTTAATTCCAATGTAATGAAGACTTCGCTATAGTACTTTGAAAATGACATTTTACGTTCTTGTATTTCTCCTCCCACACAGCACTATTTAAATATGTATATTTGAAAGTAATTTTATTTTTTCATCTACATTACAGACATTCTTTATTGAGAAATTATTCATTTACTCATGGATTGGGAATTCAAAGATTTCCACATTCAGGACAGACTTAAAGTGGAGGAGATAGTTGGCTTTATTGGGTGATTTGAAGAAGCCCTTCCAGTCTAACAAAATTTCATCCCTTTCCTACCATCCTTCAGTTTGTAAGGATCTTCTGTACATTTGTGCATTTTAATTTTGTTATGTACCTGGGAAGTAGAACACATGAACTTTCTAATACTGTACCAAAGATTAATCTATCTGAATCTCCCTAATTGTCAACTCTTCAAGGGCATTCCTTCTAAAAATCACAGATTAATACAGTTGGAAATAGGGATCATCAAGTCCAACTGGTACTTAAATAAGAAATCCTTCTACCTCCCAGAGAAGTGGTCATTCAGAGCTTAAAGATCTTAACTGACTCCCAACATAGATTATTCCATTTGTGATGCAATAATTATTAGGAAATAGTCCTTGCATCAAATCTAAATTCAATTCAGCAAACATTTAGAGAGCAACTTAAATCTTCTTCTCTGTGACTTCCAACCCCAGTTTCTATTTCTGGCCTTTGGGTTCAATTTGAGCAAGTATAATCCTTCTTCCATATGATAGCCCTTCATATATTTAAGGATAGCTATCTTGGGGCAGCTAGATGGAGCAGTGCATAGAGCTCTGGCCTTGAAGTCAGGAGGACCTGAGTTCAAATCTGACTTCAGACACTTGACCCTTACTAGCTGTATGACCATGGGCAAGTCACTTAACCCCAATTACCTCACCAAAAAGCCAAAAAAAAAAATTAAAGACAAAACCAAAAAAAGATAGCTATCTTATCCTCCCTAAAACTTTAATTCTTTGAGCTAACTATATCCATTTCCTTAAATTAGCTTTCCTATGGCAGTGTCTCCAATTCCCTCACCATGGTGGTTGGCATTTCTCGGAACTCTAGAACCTAACAATAACATACCTAAAATGTGGTGCCCAGAATTTAAAACAACACTCAAGATGTGGGCCAACCAGAGCAGGGTGTAGTAGTATTATTTATTTTATACTGATACTATGGTTCTCTTAATGCAGCCTAAGCTTTCTTAGGAGTGGTGCTAGATATTTATGGGGTTGGGATTATGTTGGGATTTTTTTTTGGCTTTATAGTTTGACTCCACTTTTTTTTTTCTTCAAGAGGGGGTGATTGTTGTTGTTTTATTATGTCATTGACTCAATTTAAGCTTGTGGCCCACTAACATACCAGATCTCCTTTATAAGAACTATTATCTAACTATTTCCATCCTGTACTTGTTCAGCTAACGATCAAACATGAAATAGTTCTGGGATCTAGTGAAGTACTTTGATAGATGTTTTAGATCAGTGATCCTTAAGAAGAAAGAATGACAAGGATTTGTTCATGACTTCACCAATCTCATCAGCAAGCCAGGTTGTAGGTATGATAGCACATGACCTTGACAAACCACTCACTCACAATTCTTTCTCTCTCTCTCTCTCTCTCTCTCTCTCTCTCTCTCTC
>NW_020954594.1:17494485-17627237 GCF_900497805.2 Vombatus ursinus | reverse complement strand
CACACACACACACACACACACACACTAATTGATGTAATCATTGTCAACAAAAAAATGAAACGTTTCAACAAATGCTCAGATAGTAGAGTTGTTAATGTCAAAATCCCATGTCTGTACTCCCACAAAATAATTCTTTAAAAACTTCTTTTGTCAAGACAAAAAGTAGTTTACCCTATAGAATTATAGAAATAATTGGTTAAACTGTCCATTTTGTTCTTTATGTCAGTTACCAGTTTGTATGTCTTATAGATTTTTGACCATTAACTATATTTAACAAACAAAGCATTTCTTGTAAACTCCCAACCTCAGCAAACTTCACATGGTAACTATGTATTTTGTAACTCCATGGTCCAATATTGCATTCAAGCCAGTGACCTAGAGGTGAAAACATTTGTATATTCCATTAGCAATTCCAAAGTTATTGAATCTCTTGGATTCTACATTACATTATCATCTACCATCTAAGTACTGTAACATTCTCTCATTTACAAGTGGCATCTTCATGGAGTGGAGAGAGAGGAAGTGCCTCAGTATGTGGAGTTTATAAGACTATATACTATCTTTGTGTATCCACAGCAATATTGTATGAATCAATAGAACCCACAAAGGACAACTGTTCTCCTTCTTTAGTCCATCAATATTTTAAATCTGAAATCTCAGTGGAAGGAAAACCAAAACAAGAACATAAATACACTCTAATCTAATTTTCCTCAAGGTTTTGCCTAAAAAGTAGAACTTTCCTAAGCCACTTTTACAACTCCAAGAAGAAAAAAAAAAGGAAAAAAAACACAAAATCTTTTTAATATAATTCCATAGATAATTTTTAAAATTAAATACATTTTGTGGAAAGGAGAACTGTAGCATCAGTGAGTGAAAATGTTTAGTTTAATCTAGATTCAGAAAAGAAAATCCCATCTCATGCTTAATTTACTAATTGCTAATAAAAGGAAAAAACACATTAATTAACTAATACAAAATAATATGAAAATGCATGAAATAAAATCAGACTGCAGGGACATTAGAAGAAGCCAGATAGAATCTCATGTATAATATCCCAAGCAATTACCCCATGCTAACTACCCTTAAAACATAAGCAACAGGCAATTGTTATCAACCTATTATAGGATAAATTCAACAATATTTATTGATAGCCCAGAGTTGGAAAGGCTCTATATAAAAAGAGCATAACATCAAGCTCAATCCCTATGACGAGAGAGAGGAAAGATGTGGAATATGAAATGTACGAACTAAATGACAATGATCCTCTCCCCCTCCCCAATAGTCTTACCTGAAGTAAATAGTTCACATCAATTAATCTCTATCTTTTGAAGTGCTTCTTGCTAATCAGAAACCTTCCTTAACTGAAGAAGTTTTATAATGATCACTGACAATTGAAAGAGTTGTCCTAGGTTTCCAATTATGGATCAGTGCATTAAAGTGAAAGAAAATCTATCTTGGTACATATGACTCTAACTCATTTATCAGGGAAAGAAACAGAATGAAAGGAAACCAAAAAAAAAAAATTAAGATTCATGAAGGACATGAAAGATTTCAACTTACCATTTTTGGCCTTGCAAGATCTGTTGTCAAGTTGCATTAGGTACCCCTCCACGCAGCTACAAACATATGATCCATATGTATTTATGCAGGTTTGGCTGCAAGTCCCATATACAGCACATTCATCTTGATCTAAAAGGAAAATTGGCATAATTTCTAAGCAGTCACATTCATGTGAAGTTCCTTTCTCCTTATGGTGACCATATTTTCATCAAACTTTGGAAATGTTCTTTTCTATTAAGAGGCAAAAGTCAACTCCAAAAAGACATACCAAAACCACATTTAAAAAAAGAAAAGTCATCAGTTTTACATGGCTAATTTAAAAAGGTAATAGGAAGATAAAACTTAACCTTGAATGGTTCCTCTGTAAAAGATTGCTTCTAAGATCGAGAAGGGGGTCCTGTTGACTGTTTGGTAGTCCTTGGACATTTTTTGCAGATATATAGAATGCAACTACATAGCTAAAACTCCAAGGGCATCAAGCAGTTATTAAAAATAAAATACAGCATACAAAAGGACATGATGAAAGAGCTGGAAAGGACCTTTGAAATAATTTCATCCAATAACTATTACAGATGAAGAAACTAACGTTTATAGAGGTGAAAGAACACAGGGTGCCAAAGTTGGAATTTGAAATCAAATATTTTGATTCCAAAGCCAGTCTTCCTTCTATGATACCATTCTACTTCAAATGTAAAAGTGTTCTGAGTTCCTTTAGAGTATGAATATTGCCTTATTTTGTTTCTATTTATTATCTTCTACCCTTTCCTCCTCTGATAGTTCAAAGATCACTCACTGAACATGTTAATAGTGTGTGTCTGTATGTATATGTATGTAGGGATATGTGTACACACATACAGCACTTAGGGTGCTTCATTTACATTATTTCATTTGATCCTCATAATAATTCCATTTAATTAAGTACTATTAATTGTAGTTTTCCCATTTTACAGATGAGGAAACTGAGGTTTAGATTAGATAAGTGACTAGCCCAAGGTTACATGACTAATAAGTGACAGAGTTAGCACTCAGACCCAGACCATATGTCTTCATACTCTCATAAGATCATTGATCTAAAACTAAAAGGTCCTTAGAGGCCATCAAATCCAACCACTTCATTTTCCAAGTGGGGAAGGAAACTAAATTTTAGATAAATAAAGTGACTTATTCAAGGTCACACAGGTTTGATTTGAATCTAGGTCCTGTAACTTAAAATCCAGCATTATTTCTACTTTTTATTATTGTTCTTTAGTCATTTCAGTCATGTCCTACTCTTTATGACCCCATTTGGGTTTTTCTTGGCAAAGATACTGGAATGGTTTGCCATTTCTTTCTCCAGTTCATTTTTACATATAAGAAACCTGAGACAGAGTTAAATGACTTGACCAGGATCACATAGCTGATATGTGTCTGCATCCAGATTTGAACTCAGGAAGATGAGTCTTGCTGACCCCAGATCCAGCTGCACTATTATGCTTGCTAGTGCAAGCATACTTTATACTTAATAAATACTGTTACTTAATAAATAACTGTTGACTAACTAAATATACAGACTGAACCATCTCCACCTTAAAATGTATTCCCAAGCATTCATTTCTTCATAGTCTTGTTCTAGGTAACTATATAAAGAGAATAAAATACTGAGTATACACCCTCTAGGATAAGGGTTCCCAGCCTAGAGTATATGTACTCCTAGGAGGTAAGAGAAGCTTGTCTCAGAGTATGGGGAATATCTATTAAATAATTATACTAAGGATAAGAATAAGGACTTAAAATGCATTTTAATTGGCATAGGCAATAAGGAAACATCATTATTTCAGTTCGGGACCTTCTCTACAACTTAAAGTCATTGAAATTGGCTAGAGCACTTATTTAAGGTTGCATAGCTAGAATATTCTGAAGTAGGAATTGAACTCAGATTTTCTTGGCTTCAAGGATGGCTCTCTAGCATTATGCCATGCTGACTCTCAAATAGCCATATTATCCTATTTAAATGAACTAATCTCTTTATTGTATTTCTTATGTGCAAATGCTTAGCAAATGCTAGAATTTATTTCCTTTCATGTTGAATAGAAAGGACAAGAAAATTTATTGAAAATCAAGGAGTTCAGGAACCAAAATGGAGAGCCCCTGCTCTAGGAGCCCATAATTGATGATAGACAATATGATACATAAAGGACAAACAACCAAAGGGAATTTGGACAGTAAAACATTTACATTATGCTCAGGTCATAATGAAGTATATTGGTAATGATGATTAGCATATGAAAAATGGCATAAAATATATCATCCAGGACATAGGACTGGAAAAGGAGAGTGAGATATAGCAAATGAATAGTCCCAGGGTTGTACTGGTACCCAGAAAATATCAAAAGCATAAGGAGAAAGCTTCTAGCACTGGCGTATTAAATGAATTCTCTAGGGGATTTATAGAAAGACATAGACAAGATTTTTAGAGTTTGAGAAGGTGTAGCTGGGCTGCAAACATTACTAGTAGAATTTCACATCAGTAGTAAGCACTTTACAAATAACTATGAATTGATTCATCAATGCCACTGTGGTTCCATTGAGATATCTGAGGGATATTAATCAAAGATGAATAATTGTTTTTTTGGGAGAGGACAAATATAAGTGATTAATGAAGGTGGTATTGTGGGGACCGGAGAGGGAAACATAATTGAAAAGAGGAGCTAATCTTGAATACTTCCAGCTACCTCCATGGTAGCAGGGATTGAGCTCTCTTTCAGAGATATTCTAGCCTTCATTTGATTGGCTCCTTCTTCATCTCTTCTGAAGTGGTTCTGCCATCTGATATAACAACAATTTATTATATCTGTTCCTACGACCTCTTAGCCACAACACATTGTTGTCACTTTGACAGTTTGCCTCTTAATCATCTTCCAAACTGAATACATCCATGTACTTTAAAATATTGCTATTTCTTTTTGGGACCACAGGGGAGTGAGCGAGTGGGTGACATGACTCTAGGATCCAGATGATTTTCCAGCCTCCCTGTTGAGAATTATTAAGAAATGCAGATTGTTTCCATTGTCTACACTCAATTGTCTTCCCAATTCTACATTAAGGTTGACATTGAGTCCCGAGCTGAGGCTTTGTCTATGTCTTAATATTGAGTCAATTCAGTCTAAGTGATCAAAACAATTAGTTGTGCATGCAGACATCATACAAAACTTGGACTACTTAATTGATCTAAAAGCAGTTATTCAACCCATATTATATGTGAGGGATTATGCTAAACACTGGGGATACAAAGACAAAAGTGAAAAAGTCTCTTCATTCTAGCAGCTTACAATCTACCAGGGGAGGCACGAAGTTACCAATGATCTCTCTATTGCCAAATTCTGCCCTTAGTCATTAAACTCCTTGAAAAGGCCATCAACATTAGGTGCCTCCACAAAATTTTTCCCATCAGTCTCTTCATAACTCATTACAATTGGGCTTCCATTGCATGGAAACTTCTCGCCAAAGTTATTAACTCTTAATTGATAAATACAATGGCCTTTTCTCAAACATTCTCCTTGACCTCTCTGTAGCCCTTGACATTGTCAATCATCCTCTTCTTGATACTTTCTTCTCTCTAAGTTTTCATGAGAACAGTCTCTCCTGGTTCTTTTCCTTTCTATCTGACCAGCCCTTCTCTATCTCCTTTGTTGTATCTTCATCCAGTTCATACCCATTAACTTTGGGTATCCCACAAGACTCTGTCTTGGGCCATCTTCTGTTCTCTATCTATACCCTTGTTGATCTTGTCAGCTCCCATGGATTCAATGATCATCACTAAGAAGATGATTCTGAAACCTACCTATGTACCTCTAACTTCTCTGCTGACCTCCAATCTCACATCTCTAACTCTTATTAGACATCTCGGACTGGATGTCACATAGACATCTTAAACAGACCATATTCAAAAATGTGCTCATTTTTCTTTCCTCCCCACCACCATCTTCCAAGTCCCCCCAGCTTATACCTCTTGGACCAAATATAAGATCCTATGTGGCATTCAAAGCCCTTTATAACCTAGTACCCCACTAACTTGATATTTCTAATCCTCATACATTACCTTGTCTCCCCCCCTACACCCATTCTTTGATCTAGTGACACAGGCTTCCTTGTTGTTCCTCAAAGTAGACACTCACTGTCCAACTCTGGACACTTTTGCCGACTGTCCCCCATTCATGGAATGCTCTCCCTCTTCATCTCCACCTTCTGGCTTCCTTGGCTTGCTTCAATTCCCAGATAATATCCCATCCTCTAGAGGAAAGCTTTCCAAATTACTCTTAATTCTAGGGCCTTCTTTGTGTTATTATTTGAAATTTATACTGTATATAGTTTGTACATAGTTGTTTATATTTTGTCTTTCCTATCAGAATGAGCACTCTTTTAGGTCAGGGATGGTTATTTGCTTCCTTTGTATCCCCAGCATTAGCACATAGTAGATAATTAATATTTATTAACATTGATATAAGCATCTCAATGCATGTAGTGTGTGTGTGTTCATGAAGTAATTGGAGGGGTGAACAAGGAAGGCCTCATGAAGAAGATAGCTCTTAAGCTTAATCTTGAAGATGAGGGTGGGGAGGGAATCAAGAAAGATCTATACAGGAAGTGGTATATGAGTCATGCTATTATTGAACTGAGTCTCAGAATACTAAGCTCAAAATCCTACCTCAGATACCTGCTAGTTATGTGATATTTACTCAGAGACTCAATTTCCACTTCTATAAAGGAGAATAATAATGCTTCTACTGTCTATCTTGTCGGGTTGCTATTAGATAAATAATTGTCATACTATATAAATGTGAGTTCATATTATTTAGCAGACATTTTTGTTCCGCTGCAGGTTAGACTGAATGATATTTGAGGTTTTTTCAACTCTGAGATTCTATGACAGTATTCACTGGGCGAGGACATTCAGCATTCTAGTAGTCTATAAACATACTACATTTGGATGATAATGGTGTGGCAGAATAAAAAGTTAATAAGATTTTAACTATATTTATAGACATCTTTAGTCTAGACATAAAGATTTGATATTTTCACTGTAGTCTGCCCCGGTCAGACCAACTTTTTAGGAGGGACATTAATGATCAATATCATTCCAGAGGAAGGCAGTAAGAATTGTCAAAACATTAGGAACTATGCCATTCATGAATGGAATGGAACTAGAGATACATAGATTGTGAAAGAGAAGACAGAGAAAATGGGGGAAAAAAAGTCTTCATATATTTGAAGAATCATCATGTAAAAGAGAAAATGGACCTTTTATCATTGGATTTAATACATATTCCTCAGATCAAAAGTTGGAAATTTGAGTGAAATAGATCATAGTTAAATATGAGAAAAACATTCCTAATGATTAAAGCTATAGATGAATGAACAGGCTATCTTAAGAGATAGTGGATTTACCATCTCTAGCAATATTCAAATAGATAGTGAATGATTACTTCTCTGGAGCATTATAAATTGGATGTAGGGTTTGATTTGGAAAAAAAAAATGACCTGTGACATCTAACTCTGAGTCACCATGATATTTCAAACCCCTTATCTCCTCACTCCATAGCCAGTGCTTTTTCTACTGCTCCATACTATGCTTGCTTGCTTGACTAAAGGAAAAGGCTGTCAGGTGCACTAAACTTTAATGTAACATTTCTTTGTAAAGTGAGCTAACAGTCATACAATTGCATTTCTAGAATTATATATCAATTATTTCAACTTGTGTACTTAAGACTATTCCCTGAGTCTGGACAAACAACTTACTTTAGTACCATCATACATTGCAGGTGGGCCACAGAATCAAATGTTTTTAACACATTTAAGGAAACTTAACAAGACTTGCTTTCGAAACTTTTTGTTTTTTGCTTCCTTGTAGGTGACTGGTCAAAAATATGCTAAGAAAATGGATTTGTTGAGGCAGGTTAAGAAAAATCACTGACACTGGCATTTAAATGAATACAAAGTAGTTCTCTTACAACTGCTAGATATTGAAAATAATTACATATGATGAAGTCCTACCCTCCCAACAAAACCACAAGTCCTTTGGAGGAAAGGATGTTTTCCTCTTCTTTCATATTATCTTACTCCTCAGCTCTGTCCCACACTCCTTCAACTGGTTTATTTGTTCCTTGGGTAGGACACTCGTGTAAGTAATTCCGAACATCCTGCCTAGTTTCTGTTTGTCAGAAGGTGGAGATTCATGTAGCCTAAAGTAGTACACTGAGATTGGAGTTAAACTTGTAGAAAATACATCTTCAAATACACAAATTATTGTGATCTCTGAAGGACTGAATCCCTCAAGAAGTGAGTGACTTGGCAAGACTGAAAGACTAGTGGCAAACTTCATCACTCTGCTGAGTCCTTAAAACAACTTCTTCTTCTTCTACCTCTTATTAACATAGGGATACCTGGTTTCTTGAAGCCTACGCCAGTAGAGTGCCAGTTGTGGAAAGTTTTACTGAACTAGAAAGACTGATTATGACTCCAGTAGTAGACTGTCTCTACTATCAAGGACAAGCCTAATTACATACAAAAAGGGTAAGCAATGTAAAGACATTGAATTTGAATATCATAATTTCTTCAAAATAACTGAACTAATACAAAAAAAAAAACTTGCCACAATAAAAAAGCTAAAAAATCCAGTAAGTCACATCATCGAGGAAATACCTGATCACTTTGCCAAGCAGAGACTGATTTTAAAAATATTTCAAAATATAGAAAATCCAACTATTTTATAAGTACCTATTAGATATCAAAACTACTAACCTACTTTCTCTTCCCCATAAAATATCATTGGGAATGTTCTATGCACTGGTTCTGTATATATGTATGTATGTATATAAATCCGCTTCATCATTATCATTATCTCCTCTTTTCAAAAAGAAAGAGGTGGGCTTTCTTCTTGCCCAAAATAGCCCCTCTACTCATATCCTTCCTTTTCTCTACTCTTGGAATTTGATCATTATTCCTTTCTTTTATTATCCACCTCTCTGTATCCACATCTCCCATTCCCTATTGCCTACAAACACCGTCAGCTCTTCTCTATACCTAAAAAAACTTTGCTTGACTATGCCAGTCCCTCAAGCTATTACCTATACCTATTCTTTTTCCCCTATAAAGGCCAGGTGCTTGTAAAAGTATGTCAACGTGTATTATCTCCATTCCTGCCTCTCCTACTCATTTCACAGTGTCTTTCAATCTAACTCTCATCCACTCAACTACAACTTCTCTCTCCAATATTACTAACAGTTTCCTATCTGATGAATGGCCTTTTCTCAGTAGTCATTCTTCTTGACCTCTCACAGTTTTGTTTTTTTTTAACACCATCAACAATACTCATTTTCTGGACAAGCTCTTCTCCCTTGATGTCCATAATATTTTAGTTTTCTTCCTACCAGATTGATTATTCCTTTTCAGTCTTCTTTGCTATGTCATTCTTCTGTCATTCTCCTGTCAGTGTTCCCCAAGGCTCTTCCCTTGGCCTTTTTCTCTTCTCTATAAATGTTCTCTGCATTTTTGAATTATCAGCTCTCATAGGTTCAGTGATCATCCCTATGATAGACTCCAAAATGTATCTATCTAATGCTAACCTCTCTCTCGAACCTCATTCCTTTGTTACCAATTGCTTGTTGGACCTCCACCTAGATGCTATCTAGGCATCTCAAGCTCTACATATTCAAAATGGAATTCATTCTATTTTCTACAAAAATCTACTCTTCCTCCAATTCTTTTTTTTCTGTCATTTTTCAAGTCATTCAGGTTCATGACCTTGGAGTCATCCTTTTCTCTTCCTTCTCCCTTCTTCCTAATCAACTGTTAAATCCTGTCAGTTGTACCCTCACAACATCTCTTATGTTGATCTCCTTCCTTCTACTCACATACTTCTACTATAGCTCAGGTCCTCACCTGGATTATTGCAATGGCCTCCTAATTGGAGACTTTATACAACCTTAAATGTTCTCCCTATCTTCTGTTTTGTATACTCCCTAGCTTCCTTCAAAGCACAATTTGGTTATTATTTCCTATATGGAGTGCCTTTCTGAGTATCCCAGTAAGTAGTATTTTCTCCCTCTTGAAAGCATTTCTCATTGCTTTGTTTATGCTTTGTATTCACTTTCAAGTTGTATTTCCCTATCAGAAATGTAAGGTCCTTGAGGGCAAGAACTTTGTAAAAACATTTTTTTTTGTATCACCAGTGCCTAGCTTAGTACCTAATACATAGAAGTGATTAATGAAAGCTGTCAAATTGAATTGAATGGAAAGGTATTCTTGAAGAATACGTGAGAAGGAAACAGATGGCCTTTCATAGACAATTTTGTAGAATACATCAGCTCCCAGTGTTTATTCTCAAGGACTACAAAAAAGTATCTTCCTTGTTAGAGGAATACATGGTCTTGGGGGATGTCCTTAAATAAGGTGTCGCTTGTGCATAAGTTAATATCATATATTAATATAAGTTAATAACATATATTAACAATCTCTGTTCTATAATAATAATGATGATGATAGACATTTACTAAGATTTACCAAGTGCTTTACATACATTATTTCATTTGATGCAACCACAGAGACAATTTATTCAAAGATCCTCTGAATAGCAATATCAAATGAGCTACAAAACAGGGCAAAGTATTCGACAACAGTTTTTGTTGGCGTAGAAGATGGTCTGGACAAAGTTCAAATAGAAGAAGGATTCTCTGTATATTGTGAACTTCTCAAAATATTTTCATTTTGAAATGACATTGTGATGATTACACAAGAGAGAGATTCAGTGAAAAGCATGGTCACTCAAAAGATGTTGGCCTAATTATGCACACAGGAAAAAATGGCTAAAGAATCAATGAACAAAAACACATTTATTAAGTGCTTATTATATGCCAGTCACCATACTAAGCACTGGAAACACAAAAAGAAAAAAAAATGAGATGGCTTTTGTTCTGTAGGAGTTCAATAATAAAGGAGGCAATAGCAAAAGAAAGTTCACTTTCCTATCTCCCGGATTATGAGATGCAATTAGACATACAGCAGAATGAGTTAGACCAGGGGTGGGGAACCTGTGGCCTTGAGGCCACATGTGGCCCTCTAGGTCTTCGAGTGTTGTGTTTTGACTGAGTCCAAGTTTTACAGAACAAATCTTCTTATTAAAGGGATTTGTTCTGTGAAGTTTGGATTCAGTCAAAGGGCCACACCTGAGGACCTAAAGGGCCACATGTGGCCTTGAGGCCACAGGTTCCCCACTCCTGAGCTAGACCATTGAGATATATATAGAGCTCTCTCTCTCTCTCTCTCCATATATATATATATATATATATATATCACTTTTTATGATTCAAACTGTTCACTGACACAAAAGTTGGTATGTATAATATTAATATTCTTTAGTGAGATGCTATTGGCTAAGAATGATGGAATCACATGATCTCAAAAGAATCAAATATACAGGTGCCCAAAGAGCAACAGAAAAAAATGTGTGGTAGATGTAAGAAATCTTTGATCATATTACCCATGATGACTTGTATGCAAGAACAAAAAGGAGCTGTGGTGTAGTGAATAGAGTCAGCTCTAGAGTAAAGAAGCTCTGGGTTCAAGTCCCACTTCTGACAAAAATAATAGCAAAGATATAGGCATATATTATCCTATCATTCTCCTTTTATTACACTGTACGGCCATACTGCCATGGTAAATTGAGGTCTCAAAAGCAGTATGGAGTAATGGAAAGAGAATGAATTTGGAGTAACTACCACATGACCTTGGTCAAGTCACCTAACTTATCTGGCCTTCCATTTTCTCATATGTATATAATGAGGGTATCAGGCCATTTAAAAGAGCCAACAGTTGCAGTGACACAACCAGTGGAATAACCCAAATGTTCCCAATCACATGGTAGGTCAAAGTAGAATGCTTTGTCAATATAAATAACATGATAGAAATAATAAGAATTGCCAACTTTTGTATAATACTTTAAAGGGTTTGAAAATGTCAGTAGAAATACATTACCTCATTTGAGCTTCTCAAAAAACCTGTGGGGTTAGGTGTTATTTTTAGCCCCATTTCAAAGATGGAGAAAAGGAACCTAACAGAGGTTAAATATCTTGCCCAAGGTCACATAGCTATTAAATGTCAAGGCAGCATTTGATGAAAGGTCTTCTTCACTTTAACTGTAGTTCTTTATTTCTGTAGGCCCTAATTTTCTCTTTTTTTCATATATTATTTGTTTGTTTGTTTTCTTAGTATAGACACTCATACTTTGGGTGGTTCCTGTAAACCTGAAGAATTAAATGCACTATAACATTGTACTAAGGAATATCAGTAATAATAATAACGATGATAATAATGACAGCTAACATTCACATAGTTCTTCAAGGTCCACACAGTATATTACATATTTTTTTTTATTTGATTCTCACAACAACCCTGTGAGGCAGAGGCATAAGACATTCAGAGTTTTCCTAAATACACGTCCAGTAATCTATCCATTATGCCCCCTAAATGCCTCAGTCAATCAATTAATCTATATCAATCAATAAATCCAAAAGCATTTAAGATTTTTCTCTGTGCCAAGCAATGTGCTCAACACTGGGGGCATATCTAAGAGGTATAAATCTTTGTGCATTTGTTGGTACCTCAATCTCTAAGAAAATAAAGTACTGGAACTATTATATTTAAGTGTTTTAGTTACCTTTGCAGCTTCTTCCATCTTCTGCTATTTCATATCCATCCTCACAGAAGCATCCTGTACCATTCCTTATAATCGCACATTTATATTGACAATTCATCTGCTGGCAATTTGGTAATAGTTCTGGAGAGAAAAAGACACATAGATGTATATGTATTATATTTATTTTTTTTAAATCATTTTGTTTCCTTGAATGTTTGTGAGGCATTTTTCTTTTTTGTGGTAGTAGAAACTACTTCTATTTTCACTGCATTATATTGCCAAGTCAATTTTTTCTTCAAAAAAAAAAGCCCCACATTTCTATATAACAAATGCATCAGTGTGATTTTGTCTCAAGCAATATTATTAAGTTTCGTGATTGATCTATTTGGCCTCAGTTCTTTGAATCTCACATATACTCAGTCAAAGTCATTTCTTATAAATTTAGTAAATTTAAATTATTTCAAACCAAGTTAAAAAAAACATCTATTTTATGAGGTTGATTTCACCATCTATGCCTTTCCTACCTGACACATCAATTGACTTTTTATCTTTCAACATCGTGTTTTGATTTACTAAGCCATGTGTAAATTTCATAGCAATCAATGTGCACATATTCCATTTTAATAATTTATCTTCTATTGATGGGGCAATGGTAGGCAAACACTGGATATAATATATTTCTTTCTATCTAATGATGGCATTTTATCTAAATCATGGCAAAGATGTTGCTGAAGCAATACCTCACAAATCCCAGGAGTAAATTATATTTCATGGAGATCAAGACATTCACAGGTTAAAACAGTGGCAAGATCAAGTTTCTCACAAAAATCTATTGTTATAAAAATCTGATGTGCTAAACTAGAGTAACATTTGGTTTCAAAGTCCTACCCTGCAGTGGGAAATTTAGGGCATTAATGAGTTGTGACAAAGTGACTGCTTCTCTCCTAGAGAAAAAGAAAGAAATGGGTTGGACAGATATTGTATAAATGATTCAATCCATTCATAATCTGCAGATATTTGCAGCAAAGCTAGGTAATGTTTCAGGAAAATTTTAAGAGAATTTCTGAACAACCAGGAAAAAGAAAAGTTCACTCTGGAGACTGGCTTAAAGTAATTGCGCATGTATCCAGAAAGGAAAAAAAAATCAGCTAACATTTTCATTTGTCTATTGTCACTTTTATTTTAAGGTAACCATAATCCATTTAATGACTGTTGGGTCATGAAAGAAAATCCAACACTTCCAGAATTCTAAATCAGAAAATCCATTCAGAAGATGTCCAAGTGAACTAAGGTATCAGACTTAGTCACATCAATTTAATTTAAGACATTCATTAAGAGTTTTCTATGTGCAAGTCATAGTGCTATACCCTGGGGACATAAAGTCAAAGAAAATGAAATACCCCTTACCGTCAAGGAGATTATACTTTCATCCCTATAACAAGGCTAATAAGGAGTGGTTTTGAATTCTTTCACTATTATATTGTAGCAGTGCAGTGTCATGGGAAAGAGTCCTACACTAGGAGGGTGGGGAACTGAACTACAACCCTTTCTCTACTCCAGTGGTTCTCATGTCTATGTGGCTTATATCTATTGATATTTATTGTATTAAAATTAAATATATACATATATTTAAAAACATTTATTAAAATAGCAATGATAAATTCATAACATGATAATATAAACAACATAGTTTTATGAAAAAAAACTTTTTTCCAAATATAAAATAATTTAGAGAGAAGCGAAAATGTTCTACATATTTTGCAAATCTCTTTAATGTCTGGCTTAACAGGAGATGGCTGAATTCTCATATCTGTTTCTGCATTCAATCTGTTGCAATATGTTGTTTTGATTGAAATATAGGAAGAAAATCTGATCTCACATAGTATGTAGTTGGAAAAAGGGAGTATTTTAATAGGCAAAAAATGTGTTTGTATTATTATAAAAATAGTTTTTGACTTCACAGACCTTCTGAAAAGGCCTGCAGACCAAGCTTTGAGAATCATCATTCTACTCCTTACTAGTTCTGACAACATTGTTGTCGACCTCACTTATTGAAAAAAGGGAAAAAGTCATATCATACATCACTGGTGCAAGGGGTATGACCAGCAAAAACTGGAAAAAATATGTGATTCAGAGGCAGAAGACCAGGTTTGGAATACTATATGTGATTTTTCTAGCTGCTTGTATTTGGGTAAGTCGCTTGACCTCTCTTAGTCTCAGTTTCTTTATCTGTAAAATGACTAGTTTGGACTAGTTGACCTCTAAGGTCCCATCTGGCATTAGAAGTATGATCCTATATTTTGAGGTCCCTTCTGGATGTTTATAAAAAAACTACAAATAAATTATAACTGATATATGTGTTTAAACCTTTAGAAAACAAGTTTAATACTTAGCTAATATTTATATTATAATAATGGGCTAAAATTACCTTAATTTGAACAGTAAAGATAATTCAAGAATAAAAATGGAGCATATTATATTCTACGGGAATAATGGTACTGTGTGTAGCCCAGCATTCAATAAAAGTTTTTTTTTAATGGACCAATGAATCAAAGAATTAAATGAATTGTCCATATGATAAAAAAATAGCAATTGTCAGATTAGGGATTCAAGTTCAGATTTTCCAACTTCCAAACCCAGCCCTCATCATATTTCTAAACTTAAAGTTTATAGGCTAAGATGGCATAATGGATAGAGCACTAGATTGAGTCAGGGAAACATGATTTTAAATCCTTCCTCAGATGTTTACTATCTGTATGAGTTTGGGCAAATCATTTAGCCTCTGTTTCCCTCAGTTTTCTCATCTATAAAATGGAGATAATAATAGCATCTGCTTCCCAGAGTTGCTGTGAGGATAAAATAAGATATTGTTTATAAAGCACTTTGCAAACTTTAAGTAGCTGTATGAATATTATTATTACGTTATTATTGTCCTTATACAGAATCCTTTCCTTCTTCTTCCTCTCATTTTCTTCTTCCTTTTACTTCCCCACAAGAAAGCAACATCACTTTATTCTTTAAGCACTGCTTAAAGTTCTCCATTAGCCATACTATCCAGAGCTAAGAGGAAGGGAAACAACTTTACATGTTGTTCAAGGATTCCTTTTTATCCCTGCATGAGAGTAAAATGGCAAGGGAAAGCAAAGTGTTCAAGGAAAGTGATCAGTATGGAAGAAGACTGGCAGAATGGGAGGGAATAAGTAGAGGGCAGGGCAGCTCAGTTCTTGGGTGTTTGAAAAGAAAGAAAAAAGTAACAAAACAACAACAACAATAAAACAAAACTCAGTCACTAAGAAGTTGGATCCAAAACTTTTTATGTTTAATATAGATGTTATTGTATGGGGTGAGTGATCCTGAGAGGTGATGGCGAATGGTGAATGATGATGAAACAATATATTTTGTAAGGAAAACTGTGAACTTTGGCATTAATTATATGTTGAAAAAACTCACCCAGTGAGTTAGCTATTTTAAAGTAATAATTATTATATAACCATTTCTGAGAGCTGGCTCCTGTATTTACCTAATTACAAAGTGTTATAGACATTATGCAAATAATTATAAGTTTCAGATTAATTTTGTTGTCAGCTTTATTTTATCACAATAGTAAATTCTACATATTTGCTCATTCCTCTTGGATGTTGTTTATAATCATCAGCATCAGGACCACTATGGATGACAGCAGACTCCTGGACAAGGGTAGTACACTCTAGGATCTGAAGCCTGAAGCTTTCCATTAATTCTATCAGTGTTTTCTTTTTTCTTTTTAATTTTCTTTAGGACCATAGGTGGGCAAAGGAAGCTGCTTTCTATATGCTGGTGGCTGGGTCTGCATTCTGATCACCCACATCTAATTATTGCTCTGGCTGATACTCTTCAGTGCCAAGCAGGACAATATTGCCTATCTTAGAGGCAGTCAGTATGGTGTAGTAGATAGAGACTTGGATTCAAAATCAAGAAGACCTGACTTTTAATCCTACCTCAGATACTTAGGAGAAAGAGAGAGGGGGGAAGGAGAGACAGAGACAGAGACAGAGACACAGAGAGAGACAGACAGAGAGAGAGAGAGACAGAGATACAGAGAGAGTAAAAGGGAGTGGAGAGATTAATGGCAACAAAAATTCAAAACAGCAAATGGTGAAATTCCTAAATTTTGTTATTGACCTATGGTTTATTCACTGCTACAATAACTTTCAAAGGATTATATAAAATCCCTTGAATTTTTAAAATATAAACTGTAAAAAGCATATTGCTTAAATAAACGGGTCACTAACTGGAGGTTGAAACATGATTGTTTTGTTTGTTTAACTCACTTTGTACTAGGCACTTACATTCTTCATGCTTGTATTTTGTTGTAAAACAACACTTGATTTGTATAAGATGATTATAATCTTGACAACTTTTGTGAATGGTTTGTAAAAGTTATATTCTACTACAAAACATCCATTTAGACACCGTGGATTGATTGTATGTTGATCACTGTCCTGTTTCTTTGTTTATATGTTTGTGTGTGTGTGTATCTATATATATTCTATAATTGCACTGACACTATTTTTTTCCTCTAAATAGTAGAAAATGTCACATTGTATATTGGAATGAGCAGTGGTCTAGGCATTGGAAAACTTGAATCCTAATCCCAAATCTGTCACTGACTAGTTGTTTGACTTTGGATGAATTACTTCACTCCTCTAGGCCTCAGTTTCTACTTCTGTGAAATGATAATGCTGGCCTAGATATTTAATAATTTCTAAGGATGCTGTCCTGTTTTATCATCTTTCACTCCCACATATTATAAGAATTTTATTTTTTGTTATATTCCTGCCTTTTATGTTCCAGTAAGAAGCCATTCACTTTTGGTGACCTTCCCTGAAGTACACTTGGAATGCAAATTTCCTCAAATGTAAGAAAAATAAAAACTGTAGGAAATGAGGATTTTTGCTTATGTGGTCTCCTTGTTTACATGAAATATGAATATGATCCTCTCAACCAAATGTATATCTACATTTAATGTGCTACCTAAGCACAAGCCAATTAACAATTCAGACAAGCCATTTTCATCAAATACTGATGTTATTCTCCCCAGTCTTTAGGGATTCCTGTGCTTTCCAACTGCACTGGGATTTAGAAGCATTTGTTCAAATATGCACTGGTATATGATTTCTCTAAGCACACTAAAATGAATATGCTGACCTCCCTCTGAGCCATAATGGGCTAAAGAAGATGATTAGAAGTTTGGCAACCAGATTTCAACAACTGGAAATCATTTCTGCTAGACCACTTATTCTCTCATTAGCTCACTTTCATATAAATATCACTAAGCAAAATTCTCTGGGTTTTCCATTGTATTATAGACAGTTTCACTGGTTCCTCTTTTGTAGGGTTATTTTGACTGTCATTATGATCCATCACCTGGAGATACACATTGATCATTAAGTCATAGTAAACAGGTCAAACATGCCAAAACCCAGTTATTTTAGTTATCCTGACTCAGTTGGGTTGTGAAGCTTCTTCTTGCCACAAAGACCCTATTTTATCAGTACCTATATTCTTCCAATGTTGTTGTTTGTCATGGAACAGGACAGTCTTTAAAGAACTGGAATTAAAAAAAAATCTCAAAGAGCAAAGGAAAAGCAAATGGCAGTTTGGGCAGATTGCAAAACATTCAAGATAAAGAATTAAAAAGGAGACATTCAAGGATTACATTAGAAATACAGGAATGAGAAACAGGATGGGTTGGTCACAAGGATAGCCCAGGTGTCCCATTAGTATTCTTTTGATGTAAAGAGAAATCAAAAAAGGACTTCAGCACATTGCACAGGGGCTATGGGCAACAATCACACAGGAACGGCAGCCTTGTGATCTTCATCAATAAAATGGATATAAATGAGATTACATGTCCTTTTTGAGTATCTAAGACATATAAATACATATATATATACACACACATAATGTACACACATGGATGTGCCTGTGCATAAATGCATAAATATGTGTGCATATATGACCATGTTCATGTGTATTACCATACACGTGTGTGTGTATATATATATATACATATATATATATATATATGAATGTATATAGATGGATGGATAGATACAGAGATGATAGAGATATTCTCTAAGAGCAATTTAATCTTTTTAGGAATTATGTGAATTCCTACAGATACAAAAAAAAAATTTAATTATGTGCAAACCTTTCTCTCCTATCCCCAAGATAAACATACATAGGTGTATCTTAGAGAGACATTTACAAACTGGGATAATAACACATTGCCCATTTAAGAAGTAGAAGCACTCCTTGACTACTACTTCTATAAAAAAGCTTTTTAACTAAACAGAAGGGAAAATATTTTACCTTTTCCTATGTAGGGCTTTTAAATAAATGACACTTAGATCAGTATTTCTTTCACTCCCGATATTTGAAGATTAAAGAATTGATGCTGCAATTTCCCATACTAGACATCCCCCCTTGTCTACAAGATGAACTTTTGACATAGTTAGAATGGTGATAATTTCTGTCATATCTTGCTTTCTCTAATCTACATTTCAATGGCCCAGAAGAATACAACATGAGCCAACTTACAGAGATCGGGTTACTGCCTATGCCTGCAAACACAAATTCATCCATACTCATTCACTGTCTGTCAATTACCCTAGTTTCAAATGTTCAATCATTCATTCGTCCCAGATGTATTCATTGAATATCTACTACGGATAACATGTCTTTCCTGGCAATATATTCAGTGTTTTGTAAAATGGAGAGAAAGAAATAATGCTAAAATAATCCTTGCCAACCTAAGTAATAGAGATATAACTAAGTTGTCATTTCATATGAGTGGAGAAAGCCCTGATTTTGGAGTTAGAGGAACTAGATTCAAAGGCCCACCTCTGATAATCACCACCTGTGTTACCTTGGCCCCATCACAACCACCCTGGGTTTTAGTTTTTTCCTTTACAAAATGAATGGGTTAGAATAATGGCCTCTGAGACCCCTTCTCATTCCAGGTCTATAATCCTCAAACTTCAGTAAAGCCAATTCTTCTCCCAACAGGGTTTATTTGTCTCCCACAGAGAAGCCTTTTTACCTGAAGGATTCTGTCAGTTGGTGGCAGTACTCATGTAATCTAAGCAGCAAACTATGAGCCATAAGTGAGTTCTCAGTTAGAAAATCTGGGTTTCAGTCTTCACTTTGGCAACTGTGGGCAAGTCTCAATTTCTTTGAACCTTAGTTATAATTTCTATAAAATGGGAGTAAAAATATTTTCTCTATCTAATTCAGAATATGGTGTTCCAAAAAATTCTTTTTAAAGTATAAATCATCCTATGAGAATAAATGATTATTACCATCATTATTTATTAGATGGAGTGGGGGAAAAGAGGCAGGCAGGAAGTAAGAATATAAGTACTATGAGGCTGATCCAAACAAAATGTTAATATGTTTCAGAAGAAAGAGATATATTTTTCTAGTTGGGGAGATGGGACAAAATCCAGGAAGCTTCATTATTGAGGTGGTATTTAAAGTAATATTTCAAGGATAATCTTGAAAGATAGGAAGGATTTCTCCAGGCAGATATGGGCACTCAACCTAATCAGAATGAAATGAACAGAATTCAAACAAGATGGCTTCCTAAAATGGAGGCAAGCTACCTAGCTCTCACATACCCCCTCCAGCAAAACTCTGACATTTATACCCAACTGAATAATGATCAAAGAATCCAGTGAGAAAACACAAGAAGTGACTTCTTCCACCATAAAAAACCTGTAAAAAAGTCAGTGAGCAGTCAATAGGAAAGAGGTCCCATCCCCCCACCTGCCCCCACCTCTGAAAAATCCTTCTTTAACACCTTCTAGCCCAACCAAAAAGATATGTGAATAGCCTACAGGTATTTATGCTCCTAGGAAGCAAAGGTAAAGGGTTTCACCGAGAAAGCCCAGGGTAGTTCTAAAATGTCAGGATGGTCAGGAAACCCCAGGGCAAGGACCTTGGAAGCCCCAGCAAACAGCATCTGAGAGTGACCAGACTCAGATCTCTTTATGACAATTAGGTGGTGCAGGTGATAGAGGTGTATCCTGGAGTCAGGAAGAACTGAGTTCAAATCTGGACTTAGATACTTACTGGCTCTATGGTCCTGGACAAGTCACTTAACCTCTCTTTGCCTCAGTTTCTTCATCTATAAAATGGAGATAAGAATAGCACCCACTTCCCACAATTGTTGTAAGGATCAAATGAGATATTACTTATATAGCACTTGGCATAGTGCCTGGTGTATAGTAAGTGCTATATAAATGCTTGCTATTATTATTATTATTAACAATAATATTACTTTTAGATGTCAGAGTGACCCCTAAAAATGTAGTACTTTAAAATCAAGGATTCAGAAGAGTCTTAACTAAGGAAGATGGAGGTCAGCACAAGGACCCACGTTAAAACTATGCAAGGCTAGACACTATCTAAAAGTTCAACAGTGGGGCAGAGCCTGCCACTGGCACAAGATCCCAGCTAAATACTAAAGCTGGAGGGATGATTAAATCAAAGAAAATCTTCCCAAATATCAAAAGTTATTGCAAATGTAACTCTACAACTGCAATCAGACTTAAAGAAACATGGATTTTTCTATAAGGACTATGTGAATAACTGTAACATTGAAGCAAGAGATGAAAAATGCAATAAATACCCTTGAAGAAAGAAGTGGAAGGAGAATAAGTAGCTTCAGAGAGAAAGTGGTAAACTGTACCGAAGACGTGAAATCCCTGAAAAATGGAATAGAACTAATATCACCAATAAACATTCTAGCAAAATCAAAAGGTTGAAAAAAAAAACAGAAGAAAATTACATTAAAAAAAACTAACCTGGGATATGGATCAAAAAGATAATTTAAATCATTGGACTTTTGAAAAAATACAAATACACTTATGATAACATAGCACTGAGGAAATCTTAGAATACAATATTCCAAAAGGCAAACCAAGGAAAACTTACCCTGAAAAGCTGAGTATAATTCTAAAGGGGAAATCATGGATTTTTAATGAGATAGAGCACTTTTAAGTATTTCTAATGAAAAGAGCTAAGTAAGGACTTTGAAATACAAACACAAGAATCCAGAGAAACCTAGAAAGGTAAATTTATTTGAAAACAATTGGAAAGAGCTGCATGATGTTGTAGTGCTAACATTCTAATAGAGGGAGAAAAAATGTGTCCCTTTAAGAACCTTAGTTTATTCAAGATTATGGTTAAATAAGAAAATCAGAAGTCCTGGGTGTAGATTATTTCTATTCTGAGGGTCTGAAGAGGATTAAAAAAAAAAAAAGGAGGATTAAAAGGCCGAGACACTAGTATGAAAAGGAGGAAGAAGGGTTGAAACTTGCTATTTCTCATAAGTGAGACATGAAAAGAGAATATGTAAAGAAGGAGGAAAGGGTTGAGGTGATGGTGGTGACAATCAGATTCATTCCCTGGGATCTAAAGTGGAATAAGAGAGTTGATTATACCAACAAACAAACAGCTTAGAATTATATTAAACTCAATAGGGAAACAAGTCAGGTTAAAAAAAGGTGAAGTCAACCAAATTTCCTGATCCTGAAGCAGAGATTAAAAGGGAGTGGGGATAAAACTAGAATTTAAGAGGGTACCTTAGGCAATAGCTAAACAAGGCACAATCTAAATGAAAAAGACTCTTTCAGAGAATCCAGTGTAGAATAAACTGAGGCAGAGTGAAATAAGCACAGCCAAGATAGCAATTTACATAAGGATAACAACATTGTAAAGAAACAAAGAAAATTGTAAAAAAAAAAAATAGGGGCAGCTAGATGGCACAGTGGATAGAGCACCAGCCCTGAAGTCAGGAGTACTTGAGTTCAAATCCAGCCTCAGACCAAACACTTGACACTTACTAGCTGTGTGACCCTGGGCAAGTCACTTAACCCCAACTGCCTAAAAAAAAGAAATAGAAAGAGTTAAGAACTCTGATCAAAGCAATGATCAATCATGTCTCCAAAGGACATGTTACCCACTTCTGACAAAGAGGTGCTGGAAACAAGGGGCAGAGATGTACATATTTTGACATTGTCATTGTATTTATTTATTTTTTTATTGTGCTTTTTTTATTAAAATCTTACTTTTTTTTCTTTCTTTCTGGCTGTCACTTGGGGCAGGGGAGGAAAAATTAATGATAGTTATGCCAAAAAAAAAAAAAGAAAAGAAAAAGAAAAAGAAAGAAAAGAAAAGAAAGCTAGTGTTTTTTTTTTTTTTAAAGAATAATTTAAATGTAAAAAGATTGCTGTCTTTGTCAGAAGGAAGTTCAGACAAGTAGGACAGTTTGGAAAATAATGTGTAGAATTCATTATATACTTTAAAAAAAGTGAAATGAAATGAGGATTTGTGAGCTCATATATAATACTCTTTTGTGTTCTGCAGTATAGATGAGATTGCTCTTTTTCAGGGTGTTTAAGTTCAGAATTTTTTTTTAAAGAAATAGAATGGGCAGAGGCCTGGGGAACATGTTTAGGAAGCAATGAGTTGTCTGCTTTGTTAGAAACCTAGAATACTTTTTGAAATTTAAAAATTTTTAAAAAAAAATAACAGTACATGACCCCTGAAACATAACTAAGGGCAAACAGGTGAACTGATAAAGCCAGACATATAAGTGATCTTTTAATGGATCCTCTGTCTTATTACTAAAAAAAAAAAAAAATTGTTACCTGACTTCTGGGAGGAAATAAAGCATTAGTAACATTTTGGTGAATATTTCCAGAGCACATAATTTGTGTCATGTACTGGTATTTTAATTCCTTTATCTTTGCTCTGTCTTCAATGGAATGCCACCTAAGCACTGTTGATACAACATTTAGTAACAGTGCCTGAGGCAGAGATTAACTGGACAGTCAAGTTGCAATTAAAACTACAACTTCAGGGAATGAGAGATAATGGGATTCAGAAATCAGGAAATATGTTAATGTCATGCTACTTTCAAAGTGAAAGTTTTCAGTCTAGCTGACGTAGTCCTATTCAGTTCTCTTTGGGAAGAGTGGCACTGATGACTTTACTAAGAAAAAGAGAACTCTGAGTTAGAAGTAACTGCTCAAAGAGAAGCTAATCATATACTTTGATTCTCATAGGACACATGGAAACACAATGTGGACACTAAGAAACTTCAAATCAACCACATGGGAGCAAGACATAAATACAAGTGATTAACTTTAATTCATTCCATCACACCTGGGAGGGGGCACTAACTTACTTGTTAAAATAATTTCAGGAGTATAAACCTCATTTTCTTTAGTATTATCCACTGGTGGAAGATTTCAGAATTATATATGTGTATATTATATATCTCTGCATTACAACAGAGAATTATAAAGGATGATATGTAGAAAGGATTTTATCAAAGAATAAACGTAAAAGAAGATACCCAGAACAGAGTAAGGGATAACTGGATAATCCATGTTCTACGCTGGTATCCTTAAAATATCAAGAGGAAGCAATGAAAGTCTTCAACACTTAAGTGGAACCCTGAAGGAGGAGAAGAAGGGAGGGGAGGTGGGGACTTTTGAGAGAAAATGTACAAAAGCTGTATACATTTTTGTTGCAACCTTTATCAATGGAGGGAACAATCATATCTAAGAGATCACATATTCATTTGAATATTGAGTATATGCATATTTAGATATTCTAATATATCAATCAAGCACATATACAAATATCCATTTTATGTTGATACAGTGGGACTCTACTCCCTTGCCTTTCCTTCACTCTTCCTCCTATTCACACAGGCTGTCCAGATGCTTGGGGAAGCTGAGCAAAAAAGTGACATGGCCACTCCTACCACTAAGATGAACTTAAAGTAACCAAGATTCCAGTGTTGAAGAGGACCACCAGGCCTCACCAAATGCCCTGCCACTGCATCTTAAATTTCTCCAAGCTTTACCATCTGTCCTGAAATTATGCCCTTCCTGTCCCTGTGCACTATCACCTGATTGTTGGTGTACCTATAGGACTTCTGGGCCTTTTCATTGAACCTGAAGCAGAACTCCTGTATTTGCATTATCTCTCCTAGTTTGAAAGTGAGCTCCTTCACAGCAAGGATTGTTCCATTTTTTCCAACTTTAAATCCCAGTATTTGGCATAGGGCTTGGCACACAGTTCTTAATAATGCTTTCATTCATTCATTCATTCATATATGCATATATGTGTGTATACTTATACATAAGTATACACACATATGTATATACTCAGAATAAAATTTGTGAATCCTCATTTTGTGAAATGGATGACAGCAATGAGATATTCAACATACAGAATTTATCTCATGTCCTGCCACTCTTCCAAGCATCTCTCTTTTTGTGAGTAGGCAGAGCACTGAAATTGGCAAGTGTTTCTGAGAAAAGATATCTTGTCGATATTTGCTTGTTTATGGAAACCAAGCAAATAAGGCTAATAAAGATGCAGTGATAATAGCTACACATGAGAACAGCACCTGGGCGAAGTCACTTGAGAAGACGATGAGGGGTAAGGATCAGGAATCTATTTATACCATACTAGAGCAGGTCAGGCAAATTCTCACTACCCACATAACTTGGGTAATGATTTTAGTAATTACTGGACCTTGCTTCTTCCTTAGGAGTAAGACTCAATGCTTCCCTTCCTCTGCCTCAGTCTACTCTGGAATAATTTTCAAAAAGTATAGGGTGATCTCTAGGCTAATATATAAAAACTGAAGTGCTTTCTAAGGTAATCCCAACACAGTAAAGGTAAATTGTTTGACAATTCATTGAAAATTGGGAGACTTGCACAGTCATATGCAAAGAAGTCTGGATCTGGAATAAGAAGGTCTGGGTTTTATGCTGAGGGATCTATTTGATATAAGAGACAGTGTGCCCTGGAAATATTAGGGGAGAAATATTTATAGTTCTGCTTTTATTATATCTTCAAAGTAAATATCTCTCTGTAAAAGCTAATTAATGTTTATTGGTTAAACGGAGCTGGGCTTTAATCTCTGGCAACTAAGACTGTGTTGGGGAATATGCTGAAAAGGGGGCTCAAGTCAAGCATTAAAGAGAAATACTCCTAACCCCTCATGGCTAACCCTAGAACTCTGCCATACTGCTTGACTTTGAGAGAGGGAGGCCTGCATACTTGTTACATGTAGGGCTTTGTCTGGGATTAAATGAAGCCCTTTTCATTTTGAGGGATGCCTGGGGAGATTTTCCACTTAGAACTTTCATTACTTGATACCCTAGGTTTGAAATCCACTAGAGAAAAATTGGCATTTTTTTCCTTTCTTTCTTGGTTTTAGGCTATAATTGTACAGTCATTTTCCTGATATGTGTTTCCCTTTCAAGCCAGCTCCTTTTGAGGTGATTTTTGCAGACTTTTACATTTGTTGATTACTGACGGCTATCTATACTTGACTTGCTGTATTACTGAATTTTGTACAAGCAAAGATATTGAGGCCAATTTGAAGAGTATAGCCTTTGTATTATCACTAAAATGCTAGTAGCTAGTTGAGAAATGTTCTTATTTTTTAGCTTATGTTTAAATAGCCCTAAACTGCTTGACTTATTATGAGATCTTTACGCTCTATAAATCTATAGGGTACAAATTGCCTCCCTGTCAAGACACCACAACTAATCAAACCCTAAGTGCTTAATTGCTTTTCTTAGAGCAGGGGTGGGGAATCTGAGGCATCGAGGTCACATGTGGCCCTCTAGGTCCTCAAGTGTGGTCCTTTGACTGAATCCAAACTTCACAGAACAAATCCCCTTAATAAAAGGATTTGTTCTGTAAAACTTAAACTCAGTCAAAAGGCCACACCCAAGGACCTAGAAGGCCATATGTGGCCTCGAGGCTGCAGGTTCCCCACCCCTGTCTTAGAGCCTTCCCATTTGGGGCTAGGGGAAAGTGAAGGGGTGACTTAGCCTACTTCACTCTAGGAGAATAAGGCCATAATATTTGCCATATGGATCTAGGTATCACCTATCAATCAAAGCATCTACCTATAATAGTTATATCATATATATATATGTTTATGTGTATGTACATCTGGATATTTATATATCCAGACATATCACAATATGATTTCATTGTTTTCATTGTTGGAGGGTCTTTCCAGCGAGAAATTACAACTGTTCTTCCATGTATAGTCTTAGAGAGTCCCCTGGGCACTGAAATGTTAAGTGACTTGCCTAGGGTGACACAAGTAGAATATGATTCAGGAGGGACTTGAACCCAGGTCGTCTTGACATCAGGGCAGACTCTTCAGCCATTGTATCATGTTGCCTCTCTCATCTTACACATACAGAAAAAATTTAACTTTAAGAATTGGCTAGTTTATCAAAAAGTTCACTAGAGGGCCAGTTTCTATCTGCATTTAAACCATAAACCGATACTGCCTCTTAACTATTTTATTCTCTCTTCCTATTTGGTCTTTTCATGAATTTACCTGATATTATCACTACGTTATTCATTTCAATTTTATTATTCAATATTTATACTAAAGACATCAATGTCTTATCAAATATTATATGCTTTTCCTGTATTGTTTTCCCTTCTTTTTGAGGTATATTTCTTTTATAGAATAAAATTTTATTTTAATTTACCCTTAGCCATTTTGCCGTACACAAAAAACTCTCTAGCTTTCTTGTTCTGACAACAAAGGGTAACTTGATTGATAGAATTCAATTGTGGGGTTGAAATAATGAAGCTGGCTTTTATCTTACGTTAGTATGTCTTTTTATTACATTAGTGTGTCTTTGCCTGTTACACTGGAAAGAATGTGACAAAAACGTAATGTTCTCTGGTCACCCACCTAGGTACATAATTCTTTCACAGAAAATATGCTTTGGAGGAAAAAAATGGAAATCTAAGAATATGTTAATTGACATGGATGAAGGGTTAAAATGATTCCTACTTCAATGTGCCCCTACCACAATCAAGATGGATATGACATGAAATTATTAGCATATACTTAACATGCCTATTAAGTAATTCAAGGTTATTTTAGTAACAATTTCATTTATACATAATAAAATATCTTGTAATCATAGCCAGAAGAGTATTATCTCAGATGATCCAACACACAACTTGTTCAATATACAATAGAATTCCTTTATCCAGAATCCAAAATGGCAGAAAATTCAAAAACCTTGATGTGTTTATCTATAATTGTTTATAATTCAATTATTCAACTCTATTTTTGAATGATAAATGACTATTAAACAGGTTGAAATATCATAGATTTTTTTCATAAAGAAAGAAATGTCAGTATTCAGATTCAGTTCAATTTCCTACATATAATAGTATAAGAAACAAAGAAACAGTATTAGCAGAATGGCACATGGTAGGGACTTAATAACTGCTAATTGATTGTTTGGTAATTGTTCTAGAGCAAGCCTCAGCATCTGTAAGACCTGGATTCAAGTCCTATCTCCAATACATACTGCCTACTTAACTCTTGGCAAATCATTCAATATCCTCAGGCAATTCTCAAAGTCTATAAATTTCAAAACAGTTTAAGTAGACCTTTCTTCTTCCCTAGATGGGAATTCCCTACAATAGTGAAATCTCATCTGGTTTTTTTTTTTTGTTTTTGTTTTTGCTTTTTGGGGAGGCAATAGGGGTTAAGTGACTTGCCCAGGGTCACACAGCTAGTGTCAAATGTCTGAGGCCAGATTTGAACTCAGGTCCCCCTGAGTCTAAGGCCAGAGCTCTATCCACTGTGCCACCTAGCTGCCCCAGTGAAATCACATCTGAATCAATGAAATTACAGGTCCAGATCAAAGGGAGAAAAAGTCTTACGTGATATTTAATTTTCAAAATAAGCGCCACCCCACCCTTCCAAAATGATAGTCATGAGGCACTTGTGAATCTCTACTGTCTGGGGAATTATAAACAAAGAACATAGATCTAGTACTAGAAGTATTTCTGATGCCATCTACCTCACCTTAACAGATGAGGAAAGTAAGGCCCACAGAGCTTAAGTGACTTACCCCTTGTCACATGATGCAGTAGTAGTATTGGTACTCAGGTCTTTTAACTCCAGCGACACTACTCTTTCCATTGTACTATGTTCAGTACTGATTTAGTATCAGTGTTATAATCAGTTTTATTCTCAAACAAAATAAAACACCAGAACTTGGAAACAATTTTCAAAAGTTGTACACTGAAATTGAAGCTAATAATACTTAATATAAAACGGAACACCAAACTCATTGGAAGAAACCTTAGAGGTCACCTAGTCCAACCCCTTATTTTACAGATGAAAATGAAGCCTCAGAGAAGTTGAGTGATTCACTCAGTGTCCCACAAGTAGATATTAGCTGAGCTAGGATCTGAATCCAAGTTTTCTGACAATTAATACAGCTTTCTTTCCATTATACACTCTAATAATGTTAATAACCAGGTGCCTATATAAGCTCTCTGAGGTCAAGGACCATGTTATCTAAACTTCCCATCTTCCTCAGTGACTAAGCACATGGCTCTTTTGGAACACAGTAGGCCCATAATCAATGAATCAAGCATTTATAAAGTATATATATATATATATATATATATATATATATACACACACACACACACATATATATACATATATATACACTTTTATTTATATATATATATATATATACTTACATATATATATATAAAGTATATTCTCCACCCTGGGGATACCAAGGCAAAAAATAAAACAAATCTCTCCTATCAAGAGAGGCAACAGGTAGACAAATAGATACTTAGAAAAAATGTACAAAATTGATATAATACAATGTTGGATAAAGAATGAATCACTAGCAGTTGGGGAAGATCAGTAAAAACTTCATGTAGAAAGTTGCACTTGATCTGAATTTTGAGGGAAACTACATATTCAAAGGCAGAGATGAGGTGTTACAACACTTAAGGAATGCAAAATGTGTGCAAAAGTCACGGAAATGCAACAATGGGGTGTCGCATGTGAGGAAAAGGAAGCAAGACAATTTGGTTGGAATAAGAGTGTGTAAAGGGAAGTAAAGGAAGCTTAGATGTTAGGTTAGAGTAGGTTACAAATGGCTTTAATTGCCATAGAAAGGAATTTAAATTTTATTTTGTACTAATAAGAGGTTTTTGTAATAAGGAGTTAATCCACTTTGCTGCATTTAGAAAAAAAAATCAGGTGGAAGATGGGTTTAAAAAGGGGAGAAACTTGAGAGAAGGAAACCAATATTGATACTGTACAGGCAAGAAGTAATAAGGGCTAGGATGATCTCTGTGAACAGAGTGGAAGGTACATTATTTGCTGTGGAAGTGGAATCAACATGACATGATTGATAACCGGATATGTAAGAGACAATGTAGAGTTGAAGGTAACTCTGCGAATTTGGGTGACTGGAAAGCTGGTGGTGCCCTCCATAGAAATAGGAATTTGAGAACTCAAGGTTTGGGGGGAAAGATGATGAGTTCTGCTGTGGACTTGTTGAGTTCGAGATTTCTATAAGGCATCCTGTGGAAAAAGTCTAATAGAAACTTAGTGATAAGACATAGAGACTTTAGGGTTATGTGCATAGAAATGATAAATGATCCCCTAAGAAGAGTCTGTTGAATTGAATTGAATTCCCCTTAAAAAAAAATGTAAAGGAGTTGAGTTGCTGATAAGAAGAAGGCATAACCCAAGTTTCCATCAGAGAGGTGAGGGTGTTTTCCAAAATTTATCAATCTCTAGTAAATGTAAATGGATCTTGGAGATTGTTAACACCCCTCCAGCTAAGAATGTCCTATGTTCCCTCCTGGTGACTCTCTCCTATGCACTGAAAATATATCTTAATTTATATTACTTTTATTTGTATACATTACTCATATTCCTATTAAGGTTGTGTCTAGAAGGCACGTTGTTTTGTCATAGTGACTTAATAAATGTTTGTTCAATTGAATTGATAAATGCAATTTACTGATATGTAAATTTTAGATATTAATAGCTACTCTACAAAACTCCATAAGATGTTGTAGTTTTAAATGAGATAATCTTAACTGAAAGCATATCCCTTGTCTGGTATAGCTATGAGCTTCATTTAATGCATTGGCTTAGGTACCTGCAGATGATAATGGGGGAAGGAACAGTGATAATGTCTGTTCAAGAGTAGTGTTTGCCAACAGTTAGTTAAGGCCAGGTTCAAAAGGGCAAGAGGAATAAAAGTAGTTTCATGTAATGCCCCAAGTATGACCAAAACAGAGATGAAAACCAGATTTATGGGCAAAGTCAGTAAATTAGCAACATAGGGAACAAAATGTATTAGACAGCATGTCTCAATTGGTCTGAAAGTGTTTGCAAAGATCCTACAGAAATCTTCAAGCTCAGTTTGTTGGGACCATCCCTAAGTTTTCAAGCCAGGGCAGGTGGAATTGAATTGGCTCAGCTTCTTTCATCTCCCCAGTGGACTCAGACTGGCACTGACTTGCCCCCTTGCTCACCTAAATAAGAAACAGATATGCTGGGTGCTGGGGCAGTGCTCTGTTAACTGTAATGTTGACAGCAAATATGAAATATTATCATTATTATCCAGACCCAGGTGAACTAATAAAGGAGAATTTCTGAATCTACAAAGCTGATCATAACAAACCCTGCGTCTGTAATGTAATCTGAAAGGTTCAGTGAACTGTCCATCTTGAGACTATTTTCCCTCTAACAAGTGTGTATGTATTCTAATATTTGGTGGCTCTCAGTTCATCTACTATTCAAATAACAAAAGTACTTAGCTTCTGAGTCGCTGAATATTTAAAAGGTTTATGTATTCATAATGTCTGGAAAACATGATGTTTTTGTTAATTGACTCCAAGAAAGTAGATATTAAAATAACACACAAGTTCTTCCCTCTTCCAAATGAGGATGTAACAATGCATAAATGTGATAATACTAATGACAGGTCTGATTATTTTTCAACAGCAAGTCAGCCAATCAACAAATATTTATTTACACCTTCTATATTAAAGGCACTGTGGAGAATGTGAAAAAAAAATGATTTCTACCCTCCAGGAGCTTAAATGTAGCTGGGAAAATGATTTAATATGTAAAAATGTAATTAAAGGATAAGAAACACATAATAGTTTAATAAAATAACTGACATGTACCTAGTACTTTAAAGTTTACAAATCTCTTTACATATGTTATTGAATTTTAGCATCACAATAGCTCTGTGAGATGGGCAGTACAGGTATTTTTATCACCCTTATTCTTCAATAGAGGGAATTGAAGCTTGGAGAGTTTAAGTAATTTCTGCAGTCATATAACCAATAAACAACTAATTAAAACTGAAACCAGTTCTTCCTGACTCCAGGATCAACACTCTATCCTCTATGTCATGAGACCTTTCAGACGCCAGGAGAGATGGCATAAAGCAGTACACAATTAACTATCAAATGGATAATATGGCAAATAAGTACCAAAGGAGCCCAGAAGAGGAAAAGGTTCCATGAACTCAAGTGGTCTAGGAAGAGTTGGAGAGAAGGAACAATTTGAAATGGGTCTTAAGAAATGAATGGGATTTGGATAAAAAGAAAAATGCCATTTCCCTTGGATGAAGTAGGGTAAACAAAAGAATAGAGGCAGGAAAACATAATATGTGTTTAAGGGTTTTTGGATAGCAAGTATTATGATATATTTGGGTATGTTTGACTATTATAGTGGATTCAAGAATGAAAATAATTGAAAAAGCATACTGAAAAGGTAGATTGGAGCTAGATTATAAAGGGCCTTGAATGTTAAATTAAGAAGTTAAAATGTTCTTCTATATACAATGGGAAAATTCTACATTAATTAACAAAATATATTGAAAACCACTAAAAATGCTTTATCTTGAAGGTGTCTGATTATATCATCTTCATTCAGTCAACAAAAACTAGCTCCTACACAAATTATCTGGAATTAACATTGGTAAGAATCTCTTATGTCTTCCACAGCTTTAAAAGTATACCACTGCCACAATAATAGACAAATATTTCAATTTTTTCTAATTATCCATTCATTTATTCATTCATATATTCATTTTACAAGATATTTGTTGAGCATTTAATATAACACTGTACTGGAAACCATGGGGTATGCTGAGTTGATTGGAGACCAGTCTCAGACCTCTATGAGCTTATGCTGAATTAGACTTGTATTTTTTGGTAAGAAAATTAATGATTACTAAGTTTCCCTAGTTAATTTTACCTCCACAGCATTTCTTTTATCAGTTCCCTTCTGTCTGCTCATATAGCCAGTGCTCTAGTCCAGATCCTCTCACTAGGATGATTGCACTAGCTTCCTAATTGGTCTCCCTGCATCACATTTCTCCACATTCCAATCTATCCTCAAGACATCTGTCAAAGTGATTTTCCTAAAGCTCAGGTCTGACCATGTCCCTCCCCTATTCAACAAACTGCAGTGAATTGGTATTATCTCCTGGATCAGATAAAAAACTCCTCTATTTGGCATTTAAAGCTTTTCACAACCTGATTCCAAACAGTCTTGTTATAGATTAGTCCCCTTCACACAATTTCCAGGTCTGCTCGCTGTTCCCCACATGTGATACTTGTTAAGGGAATTTTTTATTTCCTTTTATGTGAGGGACTGTCTATGTTGGCAACTACCAGGTGGGCGCTGTGGCAAGATTAGGGTAAGATCTGGGTATATTTGGAAGTCGAGGCAGGGGCTGTGGTAGGCAGAGTCATGGTGAACTGGGATGGGCTGGGTACGGAGAAGCCCTGAGGCAGTGGGCAGTGCTATGTGAGATAAGCTGGGTGCAAGGAAGTAGCTGGAGCTTGTGCTCCTGAGGCAAGGGGCGGTGCCACGTGGGAGTGGGACGGCAGAGGATGAGTTCCCTTTGCTTAGTCCCCTCCCTATATGCAACGTCAACCCCAGACGCCTCCATCTTGTGACCTTCCTGACTTCTTGGGTCCCTTTGTGTAGCACTGACCCTAGACGCCTCCTCCCAGTATCTGAGTCTGACTTCCTAGGTCACGTACTCTTTCTAATTAATCCCACTAATCCCAGACGCCTCCTTCCTGTATCCGGTCCTAGTCTCCTACGTCACTCCCTCTCCCTTGGTGTGCTAAACTCAGACAGCCCCTTCTGGTATTTGACCCTACAATCATTGGCTAGTAAGCGGGCTGGGGAGGAGGGGCTAAGTAGGTACTTAAGGACGAGCATGGTCAGATCACTCTCTCTCTTGGCTCCTGCTCTGTTGCTCTGGCCTTGCTGCTTGGGCTTGCTGTGATGGCCTCTGAATAAAGCTCTGGTGTTGGCGCCTCCCGATGGCTCGTCTCTGTGTGTTTATCCAGCTGAGGACCGAAGACTCGAGAGTGAGTATGACTCTGGCAGCCTGCTCCTTATAGGAGGAGAGGGTAGGTGCGGCCGACACAAGGTCGGCGCGGCCGGTACACTTTTATCCTTCCCATAACTTTTGGTTAATATTAACCTTACCTGACCAAAATATTGCATGCCCCCTGAGATGTAAAAATGTACTCAAGAGTTTTTAAACATCCCTTAGATAAGAAGCCTGAGGAAGAATCTCAGCTGTGTCAGACTCCTTGGAGACATGGAAATCTCTCCTCCTCAACCAGCCTATTTGTGAATCTTCTAATTGGAGTTTAATTTGTAAAATGACTTAGTTTATCTATAGAGTTTGTTTGATGAAACTTGTTTCCTCAAGGGATGTATGAAATTATGACTTTGTTTAATGAAGTTTATTCAACTTATTATGACATTGAAGGAAGCATGGAATTAAGGATCTATCTTTTCTTCAACTTCTATGGCCTAAAAGGAACATATGCATTTGCAATACATAAATAAATTATTTCTCTGTCACTCTGACATAATTTTGCCTATAAGAAGCCTTGTCAGAATTCTCATAATTGTTTAGGTCTTCTGTGAGATGCAAGCCTATGCTTAAGCATAAAGATAAAACTTAGGTTTTTACCTCTATCATTGCAGCATTTACCCACCATATGAACTCAGAGAGGAGATATATCTCCCATAACACTTTACCTCCTATCTCTGTGCCTTTTGAATAAGCTATCTCCCAGGACTGTACTTCTGATTCTTAGAAATTTTTAGTTTCCTTGAAATCTCAGTTCAAGCACCAACTATATGAGACCTTCCTTGAGCTCCCCTCTCTCACTGATACTATCACCCCACCTCCCACCATATCTTTGTATTTATTTCATATACATACATATATATACATATATCTTTTTTTCTGTATGTATTTATAGAGGTACCTCTTGTTTCCCCCAATAGAAGGACAGGGGCTATTTCATTTTTGTGTCCCCAGGTTCCAGCTCAGCTCCTACACAATACAGGCATTTGATAAATGCTTATTGATTGATTGAGTCATTTCCCTTAGGCCCTAGTTGCTTTTAAATTTCCTTGTCTCCCTTAGGGTCTTACACTTGTTTACCTCAGTCATGCTTCATAGTTCTTAAATTTTCCTTTCATGATGCTGGTCGGAAGTATACTGGAGTATGCTCTGTGACTTATGACTTCATCAGTGTAGAGAACTCTATGTGGAAATAAATGCTTTTGGTTTGGAAACTCTGTCCATTAATACAGATCAGCAATCTGTCTGTAATTTAGTCTTAGAGAATTATGTGGGAAACTTGGTGATGAGGATTTGCCCCAGGTCACAAACCTAGTATTTGTCAAAGGCAGGACTTGAACCCAGGTATTCCTCATTCCAAGGCTAGACCTTCATCCAATAAAAGTCAAGTGGTCTCTCTGTGGTCTCACAAAATATATGTGTACTGAGGTAAAGAACAAGAATAGGTTTAGTTTCGTGACCTAGCCCACAGAAAGATAGTGAAAAGATTTCTTCCCTGAATATTTGGGCAGCTAGTTGGTACAGTGTATTAAGTACCAGGGCTAGTATCAGGAAGACTTTAGTTCAAATCCAGCCTCAGACACTTCCTACTTATGTGATCTTGGGCAAATCATTTAATTTCTGTTTGTCTCAGTTTTCTCATCAGTAAAAGGAGGATAATAATAATAACACATAGCTCTTACAATTAGTATAAGAATCAAATGAGATAATAAAGTGTGTAGTACAATGCCTACCAGATAGTAAGCACTATATAAATATTAGCTATTATTATTGTTATATTTCTTTATGCCAAATCACAGGAGTCACCAAAAACAGTGTTTTAGAACTGGAAGGAACTTTAGAGTTCCATATATTGGGCAGCTACTCTACAAGCTGTATACTGTTCTAGGTTCCATGGGTTCACAAATCGAGGAAGAGAGTTAGTCTTGAAAATCCAGGGAAATTTAGTTTTTTACTACAGCTAAGTGTATTTACACAGGTATCCTAGAATTTAAATTACTATTGTTTTATCATTCTTTTACCTAGAGGATACTTTGACAAGAATTAGTTCAGGCAATACAAAAGAGACATAAATATATCTCCTGGACTATTTAAATGAACAGGAAACAGATCTTTGTACCAGCTATAGTTTCACATTTAGTAAATAATAAGAACTGAACATATAGATTTATTTTTATCAGTATTTACATTTATTAGACCATGACTTCATTCATTGAACTAACTCTTACAGTAATATTTCACACTACAATCTCTCCCTTGAGCTCCTCTCTCACACCTCCAATTGCCTGCTAGACAATTCCACAAAGATATCTTACCCCAAACCCAACACATCTAAAATGGAAACAATCCATCAGTAGTGTCTCTTCTGATGTCCATGTTTCTCTGGATTCCAGCTCTCTCCAGTCTCCTTCAAATCATTTCTCTTTATCCTCTCTACCTTGCTACCCACAGCCAATCATTTGTTAATTTCTATTGCTTCTAGTTCCACAGTATATCTCGCATCCACTGCACTCTCTTCAACTGGATGGTGGAAGTTGCATTTAAGAAGATCTGAATTTGAATTCTGCCTCAGACATTTACTAGCTGTGTTACCCCAGGCAAGTCAATTAGTCTATAGCAACTTCCTAATCTTTTAAATGGCACCATCTTCATAGGATTCTTTCAAATGAGGTAATATGTGTAAAGTGCTTTGCAAACCTTAAAGCACTGTTATAATTTCCACCGCCACCACCCTACTTTAGGCCTTTATCACATCTCATATGAACTATTACATCAATCTCTAACAGATCTCCCTGCCTACACTCTCTAGTCCTGAGGTTGGTTGGCTGGTTGTTGTCCTTTCTTCGCAAAGAGGACCAAAATGACATCACTATGTTAAGAGTCAAGTTACAATGTGACTGACTGTGGCTGATCAGACCAATATGAGCTTGGAATGCTCTACCACAGGTCAGGCACAAATAGTCCATGTGAACATTTGGGGTAGATTCTCTAAATTCAAGCATCTCGTGTTTCTCTTGAGCTATTTCAATGTGGTAAACACCAGCAAAGGGCTGCATTGTGGCCTGCCAAACTCCTAGGCATTGCCCCAACCAGATTTAAGTGTTATAGTTAACAAAATAAATAAAATACAGTGAACCATAGCTAATATAAATATATGGGTTTTGAAGTCAATATGTGGCCTGTAGGGATCCTTATCCTTGGTTTAGTAGTCTCAGTTTCTATTTGAGTTTGACCTCAGTGCTCTAGTCAATCGTTCACTCAGCCATCAAAACAATCTTAACATACAGGTCTAAATAGGTTACGCCAGTGTTGAAAAGTCATCAGTCTCTGACTATCACCTATAAGAATTTTCCTCAGTCTGGTATTTAAGGCCCTCCACAATTTTGTTCTTACCTACTTTTCTGGACTCATTTTATATCACTTCCCTGTGTGCATTCTATAATCCAGGCAGACTGGTCTAAAACAGTATGTTTATCCTACCTTTTTGCATTGCACAGGATTTCCCCCACGCTTAAAATTCCTCCAGTATCTCCAGAGTTGAAAGTGTTAACTTCTTCAAATATTATTAGAACACTTTATCTGCAACTTTCCTTTACTCATATTACACTATGCCTTATAATATTCTGACTGGGTATATTCTGTAGAAATGTAGTCTTCCTGGAGGCAGGAAAAGCTTTGTTATTAGTATATGCTTGTTTAATTGAATTGTATGTGTGCCCCCTTTTTGTCCTTGGCGCAGACTGTAAGATCATTGAGGACAGAAATGATCATTGGTAATCTTTGTATCCCCTCTGCTTAGCATAATGCTTAGAATTGTGCCTTGAACTAGTAGGTGTTTAATAAACATTTGTTTTAAATTAAAATTGGGAGGGGGGATCACCAATTTATAAGCAAACTGAACAAAGCCATAAACCTTTCTTTCTGTGTAGACAATGCTGTATTGTCTATTGTATTGCCTATGAATGCATTAGGTAGAAAAGAGGCAGGGCTGGCAACCAGGAACCTATGGTGATGATGTTGTTATTGGGCCAACTCCTTTTTGGAACTAGAGAATTAGTGCATAGAAAACACCTTTCCCCCTTTGATTCCCCACCACTACCACAGCCAGCAAGGGACACAGATAATGGTAATATGTGGTTTAAGGGCAACTGAATCCTACTGAGAATTGGATAGAGCTCTGTACCCAACACCCATTGCTGAAGTCCAGACAAAGAAATGAGGAAATTGGAGTTCTGTGGGAGAAATGAGCAAAAGATGAAAAGCTGGCTCAAGGCAATGATTTAATCATACAAGAGAACCTAGAAATACTGTATCAAGCCTAGTGAGTCTATACATTCTGGCAATGATATTATTTATATTGTTTTACAAGCTATAACTTATTTATCGTATTAAACAGGAGGCAGGTATTTATTTTAATAATGGTGTTGCTTTTATAGTAGATAATTTTAACAATAAATAATAGCCATACTCTTTTGCATTTATTTCAAAAGTGTATTTATTGTAGCATATGAGGTTATTGAATGATAATAAATTCTATTGCCATCAGGGCTATTGTGTAAAGTTAACTACATTTCTCAGGGAGTGGTTGTGTGTGTGTGTAACTATGTTAATTCATTTGGTTTGGGCTAAAGTGGACTCCTTAAGCTTGGGCTTAATTTAAAATAAATTTGAACTGAAAAAAAAATATGCAATATAATGGTGAATGAGCTGGAACAAAGAATTCCATCACCAAATGTCAGAATTGAAATTCTATCACTAAACATCAGAGGTCAACTAATCTAATTAGAGTTGGCATTTGCAAATTGCATACTATGGGTTAGGCACTAAAAGTGCTTTACAAATATTATCTTATTTGATCCTCACAATAACTATAGGAGGAAGGTGCTATTATGATGCCCAGTTGAGGAAACTGAGGCAAATAGACTTTAAGTGATTTGTCCAAAGTCACAGAGCTAGTAAGTATGTGAGTCTGGATTTGACTCAGATTTTCCTGACCCAATGTCCAAGGTATATCCACTTAGCAGCTATAATTAGCTATAAGTTATTGTTACTATCATTTTTATTATTATGCTGAAATCTATCTCATTAGGACTTTGACTCATTGATTCTGATTGTGCTCTAATAACCCTTCAAATACTTAAGTACCAACTATCTTTGGTCTTTACTTCCCGAGGGTAACTTCCCCCCAGTGCCTTCAAACAATTCCCACATGAAATGATTTCAACGTCTGTCATTATCCTGTTTATACTATAATATTCTCTCAGTTTTTCTCGAGGTTAAAATAAAAAAAAAATGTGGTTTTAAAGGACTTTAGAGGACATAGTCTAACTCCCTCTTCAAGGAAACTGAAGCCCAGGGAAGTTAATGGATCTTGGAGAGTTTTCCCTCATTTTGAAGAGCTCATTTGGGAGAGAAGCCTTTGTTTGGCTCCTTTGATTGACTATATATATTTACACATTGAAAAATATTAAGACCAAAACCAACAAACTCACCTATTAGGAAATATGAAAAGGACATGTGATTTCTAGATAAATTCTAGGGCAATGGTGTGGAACCTGAGGCCTCCAGGCCACATGTGGCCTTCTAGGTCCTCAGATGGAGCCTTTTGACTGAGTGCAAGTTTTACAGAACAAATCCTTTTATTAAGGAGATTTGTTCTGTGAAATTTGGATTTAGTCAAAGGGCCTCACTTGAGGACCTAGAGGGCCACATGTAGCCTGGAGGCCTCAGGTTCCCCACCCCTGTTCTAGGGTTTTGCCTGAGGCACAAATGATGTGAGCTCCTATCTTTTGACTCTTATAATCTCTCAGAACCAACTTAAAGAAGGTTTATTAACTATTGACTGACTAGATGACTTGCTCAGAGTCATTCAACTAGTGTATGTCAGGGGCAGTATGTGAGACTAGGTCTTCAATAGCTTAATTCAATTCAAGAAGTATTTGTTAAGTCACTATGTGCCCAGGTACTCCTGGGTGCTAGAAATGAAAGATTTAAAAAAAAAAAAAAAGCTCTCTGTCCTCAAACTTTGGGCAGTTAGAAGGCTTCAGTGGATAGAGTGCCAGGCTTGGAGTCAGGAAGACTCATTTTCCTGAGTTCAAATTTGGCCTCAGATGCTTATTAGCTGTGTGACCCTGGGCAAGTCATTTAACCCTGTTTGCCTCAGGTCCTCATCTCTAAAATGAGCTGGAAAAGGAAATGGCAAACCACTCCAGTATCTTTGCAAGAAAACCCCAGATGAGGTCACAAAAAGTAGGATACAACTGAAAAATGACTGAACAAAACCCCTTAAAAACACATTTGATTGGAATATTACTGACTAAACCCAGATGCCTCTTCTGCAGGGTTCTTGGGATTAATCCTGCGGGGGAGGAAGGTGTAAGAAGTCTAGAAAGACAGGAAGGGACCAGGTTATGAAATGTACTTTACTTGGACTCTGTTAGCTTATCCCTAAAATGAGGTCATGACTCCATCTTTTACTTGTTTTCAATCCTACAGAACCTACAGAACTTTCCAGGACCTCATGGAAGAATATGTCACTAAAATGCATTCAAGACAATAGGATTATATTTTATTGTGAATATAGAAGTGCTATATTTTCACTTCTTAGTTTGGTGGAATGTGTTGCTACTATGTTGGATTTCAGAATTTATGGGCTTAAATGTTAGTTATTTATTAAAAATAAACATGCTAACATACAATGGATATTTGAGGGCTTGCTAATGTACCGTATCCCTCAAGAGAAATCTGAAAGAAAACTTAACATGATTTGGAAGATTTTCAGAGACTGAAGCTACTGAACACTTGTTAATTTTCTTCACTCTCAATTTGCTTTTCCTATAGTCATTTTGTTTTTCAAATAACATTATTCCTTGTGTATTCCATAAACCGCATCACTCAATCTCAGAACCACATTCAGATTGAGGAGGTAAAAATTTATTATGCACAAAGTTATCAAAAAGGAGATACATATTTAAATGATTACAGAATTTACAGAAAAGGAAAGGATAATCTTTTTGACTTATGTGATTATTAACAGATACAAATTGCTTTAAGAAAAACAGATGTAAAGAATCCAGATTTACAAAATAAACAAAAGAATGTCCCTTTGCATTACACAAGAGTTTACCTGGTGAAGAGTGTCCCACCAAACAGGGAGTAGTCAATGAGTGTCCCACCAAACAGGGAGTGGTCAATGATAGATACAAATTGACAATTATGATTTGATTCAAAAAACTAATCTATAAATTATTTTGGTGTCACATCCCTGGCCTCTTGTACAATGCCTGGCACATGATACATACTTAATGAATGCTTATTGAACTGAACTTTAGAGGAATATTAGAACACTTGAGACACTTTGAAAACTTTTAGTTTTCACTTCTTTAATATATGCTTGTCTGAAAGCAAAATTCCTGTTACATTTAAGTATTTCCCATATATTGCTGGATTCAGAGATTTTGTGTGTATAATTCTATATTGTAATAGTCTATTTTTTCTGAGTATTATTGTTATAATTCATCTCTATGTCCTTTTTTTCATTCTGTGTCAATATACAATTTAGTTGTGGTTTTTCAGACCTTGAAGAAACTTGCTCTACCCACTCAGACCTGAGACTCACTGGTAATTTATCTCCTTAGAAAGCTGTGCAAGGCATTGAAAGATTAAATAACTTTCCCATGGTCACAGAGACACTATGTTTCAAAGACAGAATTTGAATCCTGGTCTTCATGACTACAAGGTCCACTACCTGACCACAACCCACAACTCATCTACTTCTTAATCATAGTGATAGGGACAGGGACTGGATCTATGACTTTATTGATACAGGGAAATCCTTGGATGAGGAAATTCTTTGCAAAGCAAATCAGCAGCTTCTCTGTAATTCATAATTTTAGAGAGTTGCCTAGATTACTGGTTGATTAATTGACTGGACCAGGGTCTCACAGCTATTTTGTTAGAGGTGATATTTGAACCCACATTTTCCTGTTTCCAAAGCCAGCTCTCTATTCACTAGGTTGCCTTGCTTCTCTTATGGTACACCATCTTTTAAATTCCAAACTCTTTAAATTTCATTTTAAAACTGAAATATTAACTTACTACCTTTGCACTTTATCAACATATCTTCTTTAAAGCCAAACGATGTAATGGATAGATAGAGTAATGGACTGACAGGATTCCTGCTTCTCTTAATAGCTCCCTGCTTTGGACAAGTAACTTAATAACAATAGCTTATACTTGTATAGAGCTTTGTGGCTCAAAAACCACTTTCAAAAATCTTATTTCAGTTGAGCCAAACTTTCTGAAGTATTCAGGGATGTCATTATTACCATTCCTATTTTGAAGAAGAGGAAACTGAGGCCTTAGGAAGTTGTTACTTGTCCCAAGTCACATGATTAGTAAAGCATGGAGCCAAGACTGGCAGTCAGGCCTTCAACTCCAAGACCTAAACCATCACTAAAATTCAATTTCCTCAATTGCAAAGAACAGAGATTTGGGATAGGGGATTACTGAAGTCCAGTCTAGTTAGAACTTTCTTAGAACTCTGATTCAAAATTTTCTCAGCTCACTTAAATGCATGGCCCTAATTTCAAGAGTGTGCCTCTAAGCAAGCATTCTAGCAACCCTGAAGGCACACATTCCTATAGGCTGCAGGTTTTCTTTATATTCCACTGCATGTCTGAAATTTACCTTTGGCTTTAACTCATCCCAGAGTAAAGAAACAGTATTGTCAATTGTACTGAAGTGCTCTATTGATTGCTCCTGCCTCTGATAAGGTTAATTGTGCACTGCCCCCAGACATCTCTTTAGCATTTGAAACCACTGATCACTAACTCTACCTTGATCAACACAAGAAGGTAGGAGATTTAGTGGGACAATAAGAAATTGGTTCCTGCCTTATCTCAAAGGGAAGCAATTTCTAGGACATTATAGATGTCTCTCCTCTCCCCTCCTTATTCCTCTCCAGTTAACTGAGAACTGCCAAGTGACTACTACCTCCCTTGCTATTAGAAAAAGTGGGGCAGCTGGTCTCTAATTTCTGCTTAGCTTAATTTTGTGTTGCTGACTTCAGAAGAGTGCTTTCAAGTAATGCCATCTAGCAGTGACTTAATGAACTGCGTTCCTTCATGAGAACTCATTAGCTGAAACTGAGGTCCTTGTTGATTTCCCATTGGAATTATAGGCTATCTCTTGCCCAACTGCAATGTGCAACTTTTACAGACATTGTCACAAACATCTTTAGGTTTCTTATCACACACACAAAAATGCATTAAGTCCCTGCAAAATCAAGATTTAACACACATTTATATAGTATGTTAAGCTTCCCCCCCCTTTTTTTTAGTTAAAGCTTCTCTCAACCTCACTGTGAAATTGGTAGTAGAAGTATGGTAAACTTTGTGAAGTAGATCATACAAATATTATTATTCCCATTTTATTCGGGTGGCAAAAGACCCTTGGGAGAGGGTAAGCAACTTCCCCAAACTCACACTAATAGTAAGAGGCAGGTTTTGAACTCATGTCTATTCTGATTAATAGTGTGGTGCTTTTACTACTGTACAACTGCGGACACCAGCTCAAATCTCTATGAGTTTTGCAAGGTCATACTAAAGTTATGGGGTGGGAGGGTAGATACTCTATACATACAGTACATTAAGCTGTTAGAAAGGGAAAGAGCTGGAAGTTTATAGAACAGTAGGTTCAATTTCCTTCCTCACTTAACAGAAAAGGAAACAGGTTAAATTCCTCATTCATGGCCATCTTGTGATTTTGTGGCAGGTCAGGACTCCAAATCTCTTTACCACTACCCAGCTGCACCTTTGACTATAGCATGCAGAGTCATCTGCAAATACTTGTCCACTTCAAACTCATTCAGACGATTTTAATTTATCTGTATGTATAAAATGGTATTAAATATTTTGCAACTATTTATGTGTTCTCCTTAGCGTAAAGGGAGTATACTGGAATTTTTCTTCAGAGCTATGTTACAAAGGTTAAAATATTTATTAATCAAGGTATTGAAAAGTGTGTGAGGGAAGGATACAAAGGGACAATAGGCAACATGGTTAGAAAGTGTCAAATGGAAAACAATGTCATTTTTGAAAATATTATATTTCTTACAAATACCACGTTGCTGAGGCTTTAGTTTGCTCTGTTTTCCTGCTTTTGATCTGGAAATATAAGCATGTTTTTTCCAATTTGATTTTCTAATAAACTTTGAACTTTTCTTTAAATTGGCATTGTAAAGCAGGCACTCTTATTTCCCTTCCTTACTTCTAAGGCCAAGTTTTAATAATAATAAAAAGTCTGTGTTCAGTGTAGGTCACTAATGTAGCTGTTCAGTCACAATATATAGAAAAGCACTTTCTAAAAAGCCTCGTGCTTTTAAAATGATAAATCAAAAGATCAATCTTTCTGTAGAATGAACTCTTTCCTTTCTGCATAGCCAAGGGACAAGCAAAACAGTGCTATGTCGATAGGGCCCTATTTAGAAAGAACTTACAGACATAAACTATTATCCTCTTATGTATATTATAAACCAGATCATTTGGCCTAGAAAGTTATATATCTATCCATCCATCTGTCTAATCCACCTATCTTGCCATCTATCTAGGTATAGCTTTCTTTTGTATTTAAACATAGTGCTTCCTATCTGGGGATGGGGATATGAATGAAAAGACTGATAGCTATTATACTTTCCATAATGTACACATTCAGAGACAAATAGGTTTTGGTTTGGCTTGGTTTGGTTTGTTTTTTGGGGGGGTTGCAGATATTGGATTATACTTGTTATTGTTTACAGTTGTTACAATTACTTGTTACAGTTTACAGGGGTTATTGTTTACAGCATTGCCATTTAGGCCACAAGGTCAAACATTCAAATCAAAACAGGAAAATGGACCCAATTATCTTCTAAATGCTTCTAACTATGTGAAGTTGACATATATATGAGATAGCCGACTAGTTTTGATGGGTCATTTTTTTTTCATTTCCATCCTGATTATTTGATCTCATATAGATACAATCTTAGACGCATAGTTTATACAGTGCTATTGTTTAAAAATGGATTGTTCTTTGAAGATCACAGGATCAAAGAGCTGGAGCTGGACAGGACCTTAGAGGTCATGATAGTTTAGTCTCCTTCATTTTGCAGGTGAGGAAAATCCCAGGAAGGTTAAGTAATTTGCCCAAGGTCACACAGGTAATAAGAAGGATATAAAAACAGTCTGCTGTTTTTTTTTTTTTTGTTTGTTTGTTTTTTCTGATAGCTCATGCCTTGAGCACCTTTATTGGAAGCTATGTTTTTAGCAGGTCTTTAATAGCAAAGCTCCTGCTGATATACCTTCTTAAGTGTTTGCATATAGAAGAAGAATTGCAGATACATCCACAAGTAGCACTGGCCATAAGCAAAATTTTGGAGTACATAAAGTGTTTCTCCATTCTCTTTTAAACGTTTGTTTCCTTTTCCCTGGAGTCTTCTGTTGTCAAGGACACTAATTAGATTCTCTGTAGCCATCTTCAACTTGTCATAGATCGCACCTCTTTGTTTGTTTTGATTCTGGAGGCAATCAGGGTTAAGTAACTTGCGCAGCATCATACATCCATCTAGTTGGTGTCAAATTTCTGAACTGAATTTGAACTCAGGTCTCCTGACTCCAGGGCACTGGCCAGTATTGAGTATTCAGTATCAAATGAAGAGGGAAGAAAAGACAGCATGTTAGGTGCAGTAGATATTGATACTCAATACTCAATACTCGACTAATCTATGTTCCTTTCCTGAGAGTCAATAAGATGGAGGCTAGCTAATCTAACAAATTTATTGCTACTAAAATTGATAAGATCATTAAAGGAAGCAGTAGTGACAAGAATACTAGACTTAAAATAGTAAGCAATATGAGATCTGGGTGTGAATTCAGCAACTGACATGCAACCAGCTATGTGATTATGGGACAGTCACTTATTCTCTGAGTCGCACGTTTCTCATCTGTAAAATAGAGATAATATCTATGGTATCTGCTTCAAAGTGATATTTTGTCTCAAGGGAGATAATATATTTCATGAGGGCCTAACATGCTATGGTCCATGGGCTTAGGAAGAGTTGGGACAGGACTGAATGACTGAACTACAAAAGCACTTACTTTTGCATTACTTTACTTACTTTTTTCTGTTACTTCCACTTACTTTTCCTTACTTTAACTTTTAAATGTTAGTTATAATTATACTAATGTGTTACCCCTTTCATGTAATGTCAATTAATCAACTATTATCTTTTATGCAGAATAGGGGAAAAGCATTTATAAAGTGCCTGTTATGTGGTAGGCTCTGTACTAAGTGTTTTTTTTTTTTACAAACATTGTCTTATTTGATCCTCTCAACAACTCTTCAAGGTAGGTTCTGTTATTAACTCCCTTTTAGAGTTGAGGAAACTGAGGTAAATAGCAGTTAAGTCACTTGCCCAGAGTCTCATAGATAATAAATGTCTGAGATTGGTTGTGAATTCAGCCCAGTACTCTATGCACTGTGTCATTGAGCATCTCATCTATGGAACATTTATGTCTATAATACTGTACTTTAAAAAAAAAAAAAGGCTTCATCTCTGACCTTAAAGAACTTACAGTCTAGGCAGAGAGATAAAACTAATCAAAATAAAGCCCTAAGTAAGTCAGTGCTAAATTCTATGGCTATAAGTAAGATAGGAACTTAGAAAAGGGAGAAAGAGTAATTTGTAGTTTGGAGTGGCCAGGTGAAAAATCCATATAGGAGGTAAGACTTTTACTACTCTGTGAAGAATGTGTAGCATTTAGTGACATGAACGGAGAGTTAAGAAGGGAAAAATACAATAAGCAACAGGTACTTCAATATTTCAAAGAACTGTAATTTCATTGGTGTGGATTCTACAGCCACCATCAACAGAAGATCACAATCACCCTCCAACTTATTAAATGTCTTTGGAAAGTTGCTATAACTGAAAAATCCATCACTCTGCTGCTGACCTGGGGATAAACCTCTCCAAACTTGGGTTGTCTTTAGAAAACAGCAGTACAGACTATCAGCTACCCTTGACAGTTTTCAAGATTATTACAACCTGCCAGAGCCTGTGTGGTGCCTGTGTAGCCTTCAAGGACCTCAGCATCAGAGTAAGGCTTCTGTGGAAGCAAGGTAAATTGAGGCAAAAATGAGGGATACCAAAGAGATATATCTGCCTAGGTAACTGGAATGGAGAGACATAAGACTGGATGGCAGGGTAGTGCCCAATTATAAGAGGCATCTGAAAGCATGAAAGCCAGGGAGTGGGAGGAGGAGGCTAATCCAAAGCAATAGATATTTTGAGCTGATGAGTAATATATGAAATGAGTTTTTGGGGAAGATCAATTTAATAGGATTATAAATAAGTAGCATACATCTATATAGAGTTTGTGGTTTCCAAAGTACTTTATACATGTGCATTACCTCATTTGAGCCTCACAACAAATCTGAGAGTTAGGTACTATAAGTATTAGTATTCCCTCTTTACAGTGGAGGAAACTGAGGCTCATAAAAGTTAAACTACTGGCCTGATATCCAATAGATAGTTTGGAGACAGAGCTCAGACAGAAACCAGGCCTCCTTATTCTTTATTCATTGGGGTTTTAAGGTGAACCATACTGTTTCTAATTATAAACCATGGATTAGATAGTAGACAATAGTCAAAAAGGCCAGGCAGATCTAATAATTCAGGCATGAGGTGATAAAGGTTTAAATTAGGGCTATGATAGTAGGGATAAAGAGGAAGAGGAAAATTAAATGTTTAAAAACGAAGTGTAACGTATTGCATTTCAACTTTTTTTTTTAATTCTTTAATTCAAAGAAGTGAGAAATGGTGGCTATACTAACAAGGCTTCCAACTTGTTAAATGGTCTTGCTTCATGAATATTCTTTCACGACTATTTATCAGTTTGGAAGGATGCCTCCAGTTGGGTGCTCCAGAGATCTGTGTTTGGTCTTGTAGTATTTATCATATTAATCATTGACTTGGGTAAAGGCATTGGTGCTATCTAAGCTTATTAAATGCACAGATTAAAAAACAACAACAACAAAGAGCTATAGTTAACATACAGGTACCAAAAAGGTCTTACCTAGTAAGAGCATGGGGATGAACTTAATAAGATCATAACTTAATAAGTTAATACGAAATTTTCTGGGAATAAAATAACCGGGTAGTCTCAATTTAAGGTTAAAATAATCAGCTTCACAAGTAGAAGATGGGAAAGGCACGTCTACAGGCAGTTTGTCTGAAAAAGATCTGAGGTTTTTAGCGGACCGCAAGCTCAAAATGAGTCAGCAGTACAATAACCACCAAAAAATTAACGTGATCTTGAGTTGTACTGATAGAGGCATAAGGAATAAGGAGGGGAATCTTTCTGTACTCTACCCTGATCAGGCCACACCTAGAATACTATATTTAGTCAGGAGTGACAATTTAAGGAGAACATTAATAAGTAGGAGAGCATTCGAAAGAGAACAGAGAGGATGTTGAAAGGCTAGGAGTCCATGTCACTTAACAACAAGCTGAAGGAATAGAAGATGTTTATGGAGATTCAGAGGAGAAAAGATTTTTATCTTTAAGTATTTGAAGAACTCCCTTGTGGAAAAGAGATTAAATTTGTTCTGTTTAGCAGAACCAGCAGTCATGGGTAGTAGTTGCAAAGAAGAAAAGTTAGGTCTGAGATTAGAAAAAAAGTTGTTAAAAATTAGTACCTCAAAAGTAGAATGGACCTCCCCAAGAGGCTCTCTCTCTTCTTGGGGTTTCTCTCTTCTTGTAATTTTTCAAAGAAAGGCTAGATGATGATGTGTTCCATATATTAAAGTAGATGATTACTTCCTCATCCAAGAATGAGTTTGACTGGATGACCTCTGAGGTCTCTTTCAGTTCTCAGTTTAGACTCTTGTGTAAAGAACACAGCAGCACAATCTAAAAATATAGGTTCTAGTCCTTGATTTAGCATATCTTGTATTTTGGTGAAGTATCGTGTTGTGAAAAATATGCTGGATTCCTAGTTAGGAGACATGAGTCTAAATTCTAATATTAACTAACTGTGTAATGTTTATCAAATCATTTAACCTACTTTAGTTTCAGTTTCTTTATGTACAAAATAATGTAATTTAAAAAAATTCTCTTCTAGGCAGTATATGATTCTTCAACTAACTAGTTGTCCAGCCATGAGCCAATCACTTGACTTCTCTAAGCTTTGGTGGCCTCATTTGTGATAATATGATAATTGTACCTACCTTACTATCTTACAAGATTTTCTTTAATGTATATGGATGTGGTACATGTGAACAAATTTTGAAATAATTGAAAATACTGTAATACTAAGTAGTTGGTTTTTCTTTCTTTGTTTTTAATAATGGGGACAGGTTATACCTTCCCCTCTGGAATTTATACTACGGAAGGATTGGGAAGGGAACTTGGCTTATGGAAAATGAGAAATAAATCAGTAGAAATGTTAAAATAAAAAGTCCAAGAATGGCAATGATGAAATCTCAGCTTGAAAGTAGCCACCATGAATTACTGTGAAAATATGCAGATGTTATGCAAATGATATATGACCCTCCTATCTCAATCAGCAAATCTTGGGAGTTGAAAGGGCTCAAAAGAAGTTTTCCTTATTAACATACTTCTCTTCTTCCCCCCCACCCATTTTCTCAAAATGGCAGCTTATATTATTAATAAAGTGTTCTCCCATGATCTCATCTTCATTTTACTAAAAGGCAAAGATCAAAAAATATGACCTATATGTTTAATAATAATCTATAAAAGCTATTTTCAGAATTCTGGGGGTGCATTTTGGTCTTTATTCCTTTTCACTTCTTATCATTTTCCCTAGAAACCTTACTTCTTAATAAACCAAATCTCTCTCTCTCACACACACACACACACACACACACACACACACATATATGTTCTTATTCATGTTTCCATTCATATCTATGTATAAGATAATGGGATGCATCTCCAAACCTGATTTTTTATTTTATTGCTATGGAGATCTCCCTATGATGAAATTTCCTTTACTAAGGTGTATCAGCAACTGTTCTACCATTTATAGCCATAGAGAGTAAGCTGGGATGCTGGAAGATTAAACAACTCGCCCAGAATTAGAGTCAGTGGAGGTCAGAGGCAGGGCTTGCACACAGACCTATCTAATTCTGACTAGTTCTCTATTTGCTATATCTCTATTCACACACACACACACACACACACACACATACACAATATATTCTATTGGTAATACTCTTAGTACAATTAGTAAATTCAATTTAATTATTGATTATCCATATTATTCACAGTTTAATTCAACTCAACAAGCATTTATTGGAATCTGGGGTCTACTATGTGCCAGACACTATGTCCATCCCTCTTCTGAACATCCTTCTTACTGCTGAAGGCATAACCATCCTTCTAGTAATCCAAGTTTGCAAATTTGATGGTATTTTCAGTCCTTCTTTCCTACTAATATCCATTCAGTAGTCAAAATGATTTTCCCAAAGTGAATGTCCGACCATGCTCTTCCCCTGCTCAATAAACTCTACTCATTATTATCTCTAGGGTTAAATATAAACTCTTCTGGCAATTAAAATTCTTCTAAAAGTAGTACCTTCCCATTTTTCCAGTCTCCTTCCACTCACTCTGATCTAGCCATAATGGCCTACTTGCTTTCCCTAATAATACATGATGTTCTATCTCCCATCTCTGTACCTCTTTGCATTGGCTGTCTCACATGCCTGAAATATTTCTCACCCCTGCCTCTTAGAACTCCTTTAAAAGAAAGCTCCAGTGCTACCTTGTATATTAAATCTTTCCTGCTCCCTCAACTGATAATGTTTTTCCTCCCAAAATGACCTTATATTAATTGTGTACTTATTCTATATATACTTATCTTAATTGTGTAATACTTGGGTACTATGTCATAGAACATATATAAATGCTAAGCAGATTTTTAAAAAAATATGTGAACTTCTCAAGGAAGAGGTGCTTGATTAACACGTTTTCTATTTTGCAAAGCTTGGTAGTCTAGAGAGCCTCTTCTGTATCCATAGCATATTAGCCTTTTGTCAAGAAGTGGGGCTCACTTAGCCTGTTAGAGAATCACAGGTTATTTTTTTTTCCAATCTGGCCATGACAACCCAACAATTTCCAACTGTGCAAAACAAAACAAAACAATTTTCCGGAGAGCTCAACTAAGTTCTTCATCGATGGCTATTGACTGAATAATGAATGAATAAATTGTGGCATATGAATATAATGGAATACTATTTTATCTTAAGGAAAGATGAATGTAGGGAAAACAGAGAAACCTGGGAAGGCTTTTACAAACTGATACAGAGGGAAGTGGGAAGGACCAGGAGAATAATATACACAGAAACTAAAATAGTGCATATGAAAGCAGCACTAAAAGGCAGAAGACTTCTGGTTCATTGTAATTAGCAGTCTTAGTCCTGGAGAAGAGATAATAGAATCTTACTTCTCTCTTGCCCTTTGAGAATATGGAGACCAAGAGTGTGAAATGTAGACTGTCAGATTATTAATGTATAACGGTTCAATTGTGAAAGGAGGCAGATTGGGGAATTTAAGGAATTTTAATTGATATAAAATAAAAGACATCAATAAAACTTAAAGAAAGTCCTTTATGTTGAAGTAGGACTCCATTTGTTATTCCCAGAGGAGCATGAAAATGAAGGGCAGCTAGGTAATTACCCTCTTTTGTATAACAATATTTTATAGAAGTGAAAACATTGATTAGATTGTCGGCCTTTGCCTGGAGGCTAAATTAGTATGTTACCCCTCAATTAACAACTATTTATTGAATTCCTACAATTTATGTAGTATTATGCTGAATACTACGAAAGAATCATAAAATTGCAACCCCGTTCATAGGTAATATATTTGCATTTTTATAGGTATTTTCATCTAAAGTAGGGTTGTTAACCTGGGTTTTGTTGCTTTAAAATGATCATGACTTAATATAATTGGTTTCCTTTGCAATTCTATGTATTTTATTTTATTCATTAAAAAAGAAATCTGGCTCATCAGGCTGCTAAAGAGGTCCATCACACACACACACACACACACACACACACACACACACACACACACACAGAGAAAGAGTTAAGAACCTCTGATATAATAAGACTGAGATAGATTTGAGACGGATATACTTTGGGTTATAGTTTTGAGGAGGCAGGAAATTCAGCATCCTCAAATCATACCATATCTGCCCACCAATTTCCTTTTATATTGGGATAATACTATACTACATAAATTGCTTTTTCTCACATGTACTTAAGTAAAGATTGCCCTTTTAAGTAAGACTACTCAGTTCTAAATTCCTTTAGTCAATGGTCCACTCTGCTCTCTAGATCCTTTTAAAACATTTCACTTGTGAAGTTTGTATTAATAAAATTGCCTTGTCTTAAAAGTCACCTAGAACAATATTTTTATTTTTAAAAAAGAAACTTTCAGCTAGATGTCATCTTATGTTCAGCTAATTCTTATTGAAAGATAAATGGAAGAGCCCTCTCTCTCCCCTAGTTAAATAAAACCACTTTCTATTTACATTATAAAAATGATCACTGGATAACCATAACTAAATGAAACAATCAATTTATCTTATAATCCCTATGGCTAAAGGAATTGAATAGTGCAAATGCATACTAATCTAATGCAAAAATCCCAAACGCAATTGAGAAGTGTGAAAAAAAGAAAGCACTAAAAATCAGTTTTGAGATAAAGCTTGAAATGCAAGTTAAATCTCTGTAAAGAATATATATATATATAAATTGAACATCTGGGATTCAAATTCAGGTTTCTGATTCCAAGTTTTATTTCTACGCCATCAATAGAGTCCAAAATTTGTCAATCTGCAATGAAATTAGTAAAAGGGATTTCCTCGTGAGGAAACCTCCAATGATAGATAACAAGCAAGAAAAAAAAATACTATGTAAAACTATGGTAGTTGATTGGTATTAAAAAAAAAATGTCATACAGGTTCAATGAAATGAGGAAAAGCTGACTTCAGATTTTTTTTTTTTATTTTTGTTAGAACAAATTGGAGAGATTCATCAAATCCAAGAAGGCAAATCAGGATCAGTGTAGGGAGATGAAGAAAGACTAAGCAGGAGAGAATAGGTGGAGAATGTAGTTTGGACAGCAGAGAATGAAGTTTGGACAGGAAGCTTTACAATAACATTCTATAAAGGCAGTAGGTTGAATATAGTTAGGCAGTTCTACATAGTAACATAACTGAGAAATGAAGATGGTCTAGTTACCCCAATTTTAAGCCAGTCATCTTGATATGGCCAGAGAGCACTTGACAGATGTGTGCCATTCTGGAGCTTAAGACAAGTGTCCAGAAGACATAGTTCTCTGAACTGCACTGGGCATCCTTACAGTTTTGCAGAAGTCTTGTTTTTTAAGAAGATACTTCTTTTTAAAAATTACATGTTAACTTTATTATATATTTAAGAAGAATAGCAAGCTGTACATAATAGATTTGCAGTTTCACATGCAATCTCTTTTTTATTATACAATATTATGGAAATGCTTCTTTTATTTCATAAATTAAAAGTAAAATAAATAAAATTTTTAAAAATCCAAATCTTTCTTCTCTCCACCCTCCTCACTAGCTTTATGTGCCATACCATGAGACAAGTGGGTAAATTCTGGAGCTAATATACTCTGGATATAGTACTGGAATTCACTCATAAAACTGAGGAAATATAACTGAGTAGGAGTGAGGTAAGGAAGACATAGGAAGTTTCCCTCCTTTCAAAGCTCATAGAATCTTCATAGTATTCAAAATGAAGTATACTAATTTGGAGCACTTTTTTTTTTTGGTTAGATGTGATTTCTTTGAAATGTGTTACTAATGAATGGTCAAGAGGATTTCAGAATAAGAGTTGATTCACTCACCATTGGTCATATAGTCAGCGTAAGAGCCAGAATTTGAATCTAGGTTATCTGACTATAAATCAGCATTAAAGTACAATTAGATGAATAATACATATCTGTATATAGACAGATTATTGCATTTCACTCCTGGAAATAAAAGGAATCTGCCACTTTTTTTTAAACAATATAATTAAGATGAAGTCTTTGGAAACAGAAGTGGTGCAATGAATAGAATGATGGCAGGAGACTTGGGAAGACCTGAATTCAAATCTAGACTTTAACATTTATTAGCCAAATGACCCTGGAAAAGTCACTTAAATGCCACCTGCCTCAGTTTCCTCAACTGTAAAATGGGGATAATAATAGCCTCTAACCCTCTATTTCCAAGGGTTGTAGTGCTCTGAGATTATAAAGTGGCCAGCATAGTGCATGGCACATAGTAGGTACTTAGTAAATGTTTACTTTTTTCCTTCCTCTGGATGCAAAAGGAATAAGTGGAATGGAAAAAAAAAAAGCAGTGTTTAGTGATTAGTTTTGTTCATATTTAAATTCATACTCTTTAGAAACCTAACTTATTTGGATCTTGGGTCCATATAGTTTTTTGACTGAATAGAAATGGAAAAAGGGGAAAGCAAATGGAAAGAAACTGAAGATTAAGATCTGAGAAAATTTCTAAGATACATTCTATTGTAACAAATCCCCCATCTCATTTGAGTAGTTCTGGAATCTAGGATGATGGCCATGATCTTGGGGACTTTTTTTCTTTTTTTAAAATGGTAAATTAAACTGACAGATTCAGTGGAATGATGGCAATGCAAAAGAGTACATTAGTTAGCTCAAAGAGAGCCTAATTAGCACAAATGAAAAGACAATTAGAACATTCAACTGAAGTGTGCAGAGCTAGTAGGGTTAACCAAACCATTTTACTTCAAGCATACTTCTCTTCAGACCAACCCAAACAGTTCTTCCCAGTCTTCAGATTATATAATTAATCTCTTCCAGTGTTGTAACTTCACTGTCCCTAACTGCTCACTGTGGTCACAGTACAAGCACAGTCCTTATTAAATGTGTTGAAAATAAAGAAGCCCCATTGTTACATGCAAACAAAGCCTTCTTCCTTTTTAATTTCTCACATTGACCTGTGGCATAGGTTTCATTCTCTACTGATTTTTCTTTACAATTCTCATGACTAAACCAAAGACTGCGCATAAGTCAATCAACTGTAGCATATCTCACAGTCAAATAAATATGAACTGATAGTATAACTAGCTAGATGGGAAGAGCCTTCCCCATCCCCACCTTTTCCAAACACTTTAGAGGAAATTTAATTGTTCCTACATGGAAAATAGTGTAGATGCTTGTTTGTTTTTCTTTAATGATCAGTGTAATCATAATAAATGAAGATGTCCTTACCATTTCTCCATATCATCAACTCCATACTTTGACCTTTAAATAAGGTGATTGATATACAATCTACATGAAAAATTAACTGAGGGACCATGGGTTTCCTAATAATCATACTGAGGGTGTATTTTATTTTATTTTATTTTTTTCAGGGTTGAAAAGAATTTATGACCAGATGGTTCCAAGAATCCTTGTAAGTTTACAAAGGAGATTTTATAAGGTCTTTTCTTCGTACTTTTTCCTACACATTAATCAATTATCAATTTTGCATTGAGAGTATATTTTAAAGCTAGGTCAAAAATTAAAAGTTTTTTTTTTGTTTGTTTTTTAGGCAATTGGGGTTAAGTGACTTGCCCAGAGGTCACACTGCTAGTACGTGTCAAGTGTTTGATCTGAGGCTGGATTTGAGTCAGGTCCTCCTGACTTCAGCGTTGGTGCTCTATCCACTGTGCCATCTAGCTGCTCCAAAAGATTTCCTTACTGCCTAACTGATTTATGGAAACTCTGCTCTATAAGAGTAAATGTCTATTGTGACACTGAAAAGAAAATTTAAAAAAAAATAATAATAATAATATATACATTTTGGTAACACTCAATTATATGGAACAGGGAATTGAAAATAGTTTTGCCAACAATCATTCCCATTTTTTGAGAAGTGAACTAATGATTGTGTGGAATCAAAGATTCATTAATCATTAGGATGTTCTGTTGAAAGGAAAATTCTTCATTTGGGTTTTCAGCCTGATTAACAAAGCAAAACTCAGGACAAGGAGAATTAAAAGAAGTTTATTATAAGTTCATCAAGGTATCAACATACTGACAGGCTGAGAACACTGGAAGTTTGTCATTGCAATACTAAATCTATTAGTTATTAAATTAATATTCACACATCTGAATTACTGTAGTAAGCTGCAAGTGGGAAAGACTTGCTGTTTTGATCGGAATTTGTAGTCATTCCATGGCCTAAGCCAGAGTTAATTTAGTGCTTAAACTTGTCACATGTATAAGATTAAGTTCCTGAAGCATTTCACTCTTTCAGAATGATATGGGTATAACTAGACAAAGGTAAAGAAGCTTATGAAACAAAGATGTAAATCTATTAACTTGTGAGGCTAAAGTCAGGAACCTCTTTTGTTTTTAAGTAGTAGTATTTCAGTGCAGTGAGTTATCTTAGTGGAGGGTAGTGACTTATGAGCTATCTGGTCTTATCTTAATAGTTTCCCTTAACTGGGAAATCTGATTTTACTTAGATTTGTTATTTAATCTGGAATTAGAACCTGTGTGTAAAGCATGCCCTGAAATGCATGCAAACTACTTGAGTTACCTCAGAGTTGTTCTTATTGTTTAAAGGGCTTCTGAGAATAGTATTCTGTGTTTATGTCCATTTGAACATGGTTAAAGACTGAAAATGTTTTACTATAGATGACTTGTTTCATGTAAACTGTTCTCTGTATATATTATGGGATTCCAAAGTCTTGTCTTGTTTGTTATTAAGCATCTTAATGAAAATTCATTTGTGTAATGTTGAACCTAGGGTTGAATAGCATCTACTTACTGAGTTTTGGTAGCTATGTATTACTATATGGGATTAGATCATTAGCATCTCCTATTCCTAAAGGGAAAATTAGTAGGAGTGGAAAATTTCAAGAAGGCAAACAAAGATGAGATGATTTATATGTCAAATAAATCATTCTAATGAAATATATAGGCCTTGGGCATGTTCTAATAACAAATTCTGAAAAGGCCTTTATACATATTATGATAATAAGTTCTAGAAAATGGGTTTAGGATTTTACATATAAAGTTTCATTGATAATTGTAAGAAGAAACATAAAAATAGGAAATGGCAAGTAATAACTGAGATTTCTAAAGTTTTAAGTGAATTATGGGTTTCTAAATGATGTTTTTGTGACTCTATTGTAAAGGAGACCAGAATTATGAGGCTTGAACTGGTTTTGACCACATGACCTAGTTATGGGAAAAAATATATTTAGGAGGACGTACTATATTGTATTAAGATCTGATTTACAAAAGATTTTCTTAGAATCACCTAAGACTGTGCAGGTGACTTGGATCCAGAGAAGCAATTCCATTGGAAAGAGACCACTCCAGAGCTTCCTGCAGAGAAAGCCTATTCTAGGATGTCCAGGGAGAGATGTTTCCAGGGACCAGACAACTACATGAGATATCTGGAACGCAAGGTGAAATGTGCTGATTAACTGAACATTGGGAGGAGGTTAACAGGTCACAAGGAGGAATGCTGTTATTTGATTCTGACAATCATTATTATATTACTTTGGTCTTTTGTTTCATGGTATTTATGTTTACTGAGTTTTCTTGGTGACTTTGCTGATATGTACATCTCCTCTCTAAAATTAGTACATGATATGCCCTCTAAGTGGATTGATCAGTAACATATAGGCCCTATTTAACAAAATTTGTGTCCTTGGGGAATACATGAGATTAGGACAGTATCTAAATTTATTCAAATTTATGACATTGATGGAAACATGGGATTATGATTTCTTTTTTTTTCTTTTTCTTTTTTTTTTCAGCTAGGCAATGGGGTTAAGTGACTTGCCCAGAGTCACACAGCTAGTAAGTGTTATGTGTCTGAGGCTGGATTTGAACTCAGGTCCTGCTGAATCTGGGGCCGGTACTCTATCCACTGCGCTGCCCCCTCAAACATCCATTATTGACTCTATAGTCTTTTTCACTGAAAGCAGAGATCAGTCACATCAGAGACTGGTTTTGTAGGTCATGTAAATAGCTGCCATAGAAATGTTTGGGATGAAAATATTGGAGTTAATCATTGTATGTTGAACCACTATAATTTTGCTCTAATTTCTCATGAGAAAGTAAAATGAAGCAGAGAAAGCAATACGTTGGAGAAGATATTTATACATTTGATATACCCAGAGAGGGATGAGAGGATACGGTAGTAGAACTATTTACCTACACAAATTCAAATCCTCTATGTTTATAGACTCCGAAGTAAAAGAAAAATAAGCCTCATAGAATGCAAGTAGGTAAGAGGGAGAGACAAAAATGAATACATCAAAAATCTAGAATGAAAAATACACAAAAGTTATATATTTATATATATATATATATATAATGTGTGTATATATATGTATGTATGTGTGTGTGTGTATATATATATTTAAATCTAGAGAAAAAAGGTATTACACAGGGCCAAAGACAGCAAAAGGCAATTCCACGCAGGCTGCCAAATGGTTGTTCAAGCACTTTCTCCTAAATATATACAATGTTTGCAACAAAGAGCACTTCCAGCCACTCATAATAGCACAACATTATAAACATATTACACTAATTACGCAGAGACTTGAATGCGTTCATATTTTCTCAATGCCAAATATTTTCCTCTTTTCAGTGACAGCCAACCAATGAAGTACAAACCTCATTATAAAATTAGAGGAGGATACTTTTAAGCAAATTCCCAAGTACAATCTAGCTTCATTTATCAGATAAAAAAAATTCCATCATTGGAATTACTTAGTTATGTGTTTCCCCCTTTAAAAGCCCCTAGAAAAACAGCAATTTAGGACTAGCATATTACCATAGAGATATGTTATAGTCATCTTCTACCTACATAGGCCAAAAGATCCTAGAGGGGAATGATTCTTTCATTTTAAGCTTTGCATCACTAATGCGGAGCATAGTCTAACTCTTAATAGGTAGTTAATAAATGCTTGTTGATCAATTGAGCTTTATTCCACGTATAGCCTCATTAAGGATTTTGGACCCTTGGCTCTTTATCTTTTGGGTTGAAGTTCAATATGTAAATGCTGAATACTTCATTTTCAACCTACTACTGCCTTTCCCACTCACAATTACCCCATTCACATCATGCTAATCTATGTTACTCAGCTCATACTAATATTTTCTTGTCTTGAAACTATCATCAGACTGTCAGTTAACTTCCCTCGTTTATTTTCTATTGTGTCTCTCATCAAATTAAATGACTTTTTCATTAATGCAGGTTCTCTGCCCTCAATCTCTGGATAACCCAAAGAACTGATGAGGTATTATCAATACCTAAAATGAAAATTCTGTCAGGGAACTGAACAAGACAATGGATTAGTACAATTAAGGGGGTGGTGGTGTTAAAATTAACTGAAATAAACATGATTCAATGAGTGAGAAGAACCAGTGATGGTGTCTAAGACACTTTTTTTTGGAAACCAAGGGAGTGAGAGGCAATGTTTTTCAGAAGTCATATATACTCCTTAATTCCATCTTTTTCCCTTTCTTTTAAAGGAAATCCCATGCTTGCTTCACCATCTTATTCCCTGAGGAAAGAACTATTATATACAGAAGGAAAAAAACACACAGCTGGCTTTTCTGTTGTCTTCCCACCTTATATCCTTCTTTCAGCAGCTATTATAACTTTCAGGCCTTCTTTCTCTCTCTGTATTTCTCACAAAGAACATGGGAAAAAGAAATATTCGGCCTCAGCTTTAGTCCTGGTTTTAACTATTAAGTTGATGAATGATTTGGACAGATCACTTCACCTCCTCTGGGTTTCACTCTTCTTATTTTAAACACAAGTTGTTGGACTAGGAAATCCCAAAAAGTCTCTCCCAGGTCTTAATTTCTTTGATTTGTTCATTCCACAAGTTTACTGTCCTGAGATCCATGGCACTGGGGAAAAACAAAAGAAATAGTGGCCAATATTCTTGCTAAGCTTAATCTTCTTTTATCTCCTCCATGACCTTTTTTTTTTAATTGATCATCCCTTCTGTTTTATGCATCTTTAGTATCTCCCTCTTTAATGAAGACTAAACTCTCCCTCCAAACATTTTCAGATCTCCACAACTCCCCTCTTCACCAAATCTTTCCTTGACTGAAATATCAAAAGTACATTATCATCCTAACTCTTCTCCCAAACTTTTAACTTCTGTACTTCTGGAGAGAGTAGTCTATACTCCCATTCACTACTTATACTCTTATAATCCATGTCCTTTCCTTACTACTCTACTTCAAATAATTCTTCAAAAAGTCATTAATGATTTGATTATTAGATTAAATGATTAGGTTTTGTCCTTATTCTCACTGACCTCTCCAGGACACCGGACATCTCGACCAGTGATGTCAAACACATAGCCCTAAGCTGCAGTATAGGCCCTCAACACTCCTGAGTGAGGCCATGACACACTAAAATATAATTTGGAAATACTTAACAAAATAAATAAAAATATAATAGAACATAGATAATATAAATATTTGGTTTTCTAAGTAGATATGCAGTCACAGTGATCCTTATGTATAGTTTAGAGGCCCTTATTTCTATTTGAGTTTGACATCACTGATCTAGAGTCTAGACCACACCCTCCTTCTGAATAACCTTGACTTTCTTGGTTCTTGTGATCCTATCCTTTAATTTCCCTACCTTTCTGATTTCTTCTTCTTTGACTCTTTTGTTAATTCTTTAAATTTCTTCAATTTTTTAGGCTAAGGTGTTGTAAAACTTTTTCCAAGGACCCTGGCGTCTTGTGACAGCGCTTGGTATTGTACCCCTCTGACAAGCAGACAGGGTTTTAGTTTTATTTAACTTTAATTATTTCAGTTTATTGTATTGTCTGGTAGAGCTTGAATCTGTGAGACATGTGCATTTCAGTTATAGCTCCATTCATATTCCTGAAAATGTAACATCATTCTGAGGGCATGTCTGAGAATCTAGATATAACATCATCCTTTTCTTAAACATCAATGGTCATGGCTATGCAAATGACTTCCAAGTCTACATCTCCATCTATAATCTCTCTCCAAAGCTCTAGTCTAGATCATACATCAACTTAATAGTTAAAACCAGGACTAGAACTGAAGTCATATATTTCTTTCTCCCATGTTCTTTGTGAGAAATACAGAGAGAGAAAGAAGGCCTGAAAGTTATAATAGCTGCTGAAAGAAGAATATAAAGTGGGAAGACAACAGAAAAGCCTACTGTGTGATTTTTTTCCTTCTGCATATAATAGTCTTTTCCTCAAGGAATAAGATAGTGAAGCCATTATGGGATTTCCTTTAAATTTTCTGCTGAGTATTTCCATTCAAATGTTTTGCCATATCTCAACTGCTACATATCCAAAGCTGAAGTCTCTTTTTCCCAAAAAACCTAACCCTCCTAGTAATCTTTCTGTTTTTTTTCATGATACCACCTCCTGTTATACAAACTGCTTTAGAGCAACACTCAGGTCACATTTGTCGTTGGATCCATAATGCCTCCTTAACACTTAATATTACATCTCCCATATAACAGGCACCATTTTGAGAAACATTGTCCTTACTATATAATGTTTAATAATAATAATAATAATAGTTTGCATTTATATAGTATTTTAAGGTATGCAAAGCACTTCATATTCATAATTTCACTTCATCCTCAAAATAACCTCAGCAGATTAAGTACTGTTTTTATACTGATACTACAGATGACGAAAGTGAAGCTCAGGAAAATTGAATTGCCCAGGGTCACAAAGCTAGGAAGCTACTGTATTACTAGTACTACTATTACTACTACTGCTATGTCAAAGTCCAGAGTTCTATCCATCAAACCACACTACCTCTACTGCCTCTATCAAGACAACTGTGGGATACACAGCAACATCTCTCAATTACTCTCTCAAAAAAAAAAATCTCAATCTATTTTTCATTTGATTCCTAAATAATGTTAGTACAAGGGTCTAAATGTCTGACCTCCAAGCTAAACTGCAAAGAATCTCTCCCTCACTTTAGTTTCTACCTCCAGAAGTCTCTTCATTATTTACAAAACAGGAGGTTTGGGTACTTTTGGTATCTTCTGAGGACACCGGGTTAGTGCAGCCACAGCTATCATCTCAGGGAGTTTAACTTTTAGGAGATTCAGGGGGAGGATGACAGGTTGAATTGGTAATAATTTTACTTCCTTTTCAGGATTGTAATAAGCCTTATGGCCTGTTCCTACAGTCCTTGGTGATGCAAAGTTATATCAATATAAAATACTACTAAAAACAGGCATATAGATAGATCTCTGATTATATATCAAAAAACACAGGAATCAACTTAGCTGATGAAATAGATTAAAATGAAGGAAGCCAGTACTGTTTGAAACAATCTGTACCTTTCTGGTCTGTGTTTTTTTTTTTTTTTTTTCCATTATTAAGCAAGGCAGAAAAAGTTATTTAGGTTTTTCTAGAGTTAAGTAGAAAAGAAGAATCCCTGGTTAGATTACCTCTTTTTCTTTATTTGTTAACTCCTTTGAATATAAAACATTACATGGAGGAGTTTTGCCACAGGCATATTCCCTAGAAAGTTTCAATTCCTGACTACTTTGTAAATAGAAAAGGCAATTGAAATAGGAATGATTTAAAATGTATTGAGAACAATGAAAGTCTTTGGAGAGAAAACAGAGGAAGCTGAAGTGAAATGGGGAAATATTTTCAGATGTGACTAAGGATAGCTTAGTACAGTTTACGCGCGCGCACGCACGCGTGTGTGTGTGTGTGTGTGTGTGTGTGTGTGTGTGTGTGTGTACGCACACAGATACATACACTTAGCTAAAGAGATTTGGGTCAAAAGTCACAGACCAAGATCGGATGTATATGCCCTTGCTTCCTATGCCTTCCTCTTTCCTTCTCATCTCTCCAGGAATATAAATATTTTTGGAATAGGAAAACCTTAGAATACAATTCAGCTGGGAACTTATACTTAAAAAGGTAGCATTTCAAGGAAAAATAATTGCTTCAATTTTCTGTGTCAAAGGACAGTTTAAACTACCATGTTGCTTTCATGAACTGCATTTAATAGACACTAGGAGAGGTCGATTATTTGGGAAATAGGAATATGGTTGTAAAAATAACCAAAGGAGCTTAGCTCTTGGCGATCATGTTACACACAAGGAATTTCTTGCTGGCTTGACTTCTGCTTTTACTTTCTTTTCATGGCCCTGACTCAGCCTACACAACCTTTTCCTTTTCCTCCTCCTTCAGGTCTTTCTGTTTTCTTGCAAACACACTTTCTTCCCTCTCTTCCTTTCTTATGCCCGTTCCCAACTCCATCTCTGGGTGTGCTTTCATATATCAATTATAATGTAATTTTATATCTGTTCATCCCTTACACAATTTTCCTCGGTTGCAAATTTTTCCTCAGTTTTTTTTTTACTTGTCTCTTTAGAGCTGTCTAGATTTTTAAAAAAATAAACAAACAAACAAAATACCTCTTTCTAACTGTTTTCACCTCACTGTAGTTGAAAACAAAGCCACTGGACAGACAACCATTCTAAATATCATGAATATCAGTAGATAATCAAATCTTAAGAGAGTTTAAAAAGTCTTATGGAGGTCATCTTCCTGTAGGGAGTTTCCTTCTTAAATTTCCTAACCCCCCTCATCCTTCTAGGAAAACAATTCATGTTGTAACAAAAGAGCATCTTTAAACTAAGATTTATGACAATATTTCCTTCAAATGTATGATAAAAATGATAAAATACTTGTTAGGCTTTAGACAATATATGCATATGTGTGTATGCATACATATATACACATATACACACAAATATATAGGTTAAAGGAGATCTTAAGAACCTGCTCTGCCTTATATTATCAGAACTGTGATTTAACAGAGTTCTTTAAAAGTGGTCTTCAGTCAACCAAGTAAGAAGTCATCTATCTGGTAGTAAGTTTTTATTACTCATTACTCAACTGGATTCACTTCTTGCACTTGGAAGGGCTCAACAGTTCACCCTCTGAAGGCACAGGGGAAAGAAAAATGCTCCTGAAAGACCTGCTTCCTTTTGTCACCCTTACATCCATATACAGAAAGCTTCCCTCTCAGTTTATAGTACTGTGTATTCCAGCTTGTCAAGAGCATTGGACTTTAAAATTACTTGTTCCCAAAGGACTCGATGTAACAGACTCCATATCATCCCATCACTGTAGCTAGTTTCAGTGGAATTCGGACAAGAGATCAGATTCACGACAGAGAAATAATCTCCAAGTAATTTAACAAAGGCTTTATTCTATTTGAATTTAATGGAGAACTAATGATTTTGACTAGAATCATCTCTTGTCTGAGATAGCCTTCTATGATTTCTTTTCCTTTCAGAGGCAAGCTCTTTTGATTACGGATGTCAATGTCGCCTACAATACTAGTTTTAAGTTTGTCTTTTCACATGAAAAATGAAGCTTGAGGGCTTGATTGCCTTGTCATTTAACAGCATTATTACCATGGTGAACACTTTCTCCCAAAGCAAGCATATTTTTCTGTCAATCTAAAAGAAGGAAGAAATAAACTTTTCTTTGATTCCTGATTCTCTGAGTTCTTCTTTCCATTATCCCCATTTGAAAGAAGAAAGAATCTTTGACTGAATGCAGGGTAAATGGAAACATTTTTTAAAAAGCACAGCTACTGAAACAAACCCATGGTCACATAGGAAGGGAGAGAGTAGTGAAAGGCATTTCTTAGAAGCCATGTTTGGCCAATTGTTTACATTGCACACATTTTCTTCCAATCCACAAGAGCAAAGGGAGGAGCAAAGCAGATGCTTCAAAGGATAGCCTGGGCATAGGAAAAGTATATAGAGGAAATGAAGGAAAAATGAGAATCCCAAAAACGGGAAGAAAAAAAAAACCTCCAGTAAGCAAAATTTCCATGCTGACTTTCATTAAATTTGCCACCTTTTGATGTTTTGTTTTGTTTTTTTCCCCAGTAGGGGAAAAAATCTGACAGTGTTAGAGCTTTCTAACACACCATTCATTTACAATTCAGCACAGGGAGAGAAAAAACATAGTTTACAGTAATGTATCCAAACAGGTTGGTTTTGGGAACTGGTAAAGAAGGCATTTGGCAAACTACAACATGCTAAGTTTTCTTAAACCATACTCCAGATCATTGGGTTCTCAGATGGAATCCTTACAAAAAAATTGAAGGGACACCACATCCTGAAGCCCTAAAGTCCCATTGCCTCATTTTCCATAAGAAGAGTGATTTTTCCCTTGCTCATCATAAGCATTTAAACAATATTTAGTTATTTGTTTTGATGTAAAGGGATCTCTGCCTCATAGTCCTCCATCAATTCCTAGATTCCTATTTTTAGGAGTTTTTGCACTCATACTATAAGACAGTGAAGTAAATAAGCATAATAAGGACAGTCTGTTAAGTGAGATACTGATCTAATATTCATAGGATCATAAAAGCATAGGTTTAGAGCTAAAAGAAACCAGAGATTTTATAGTTCAATCCCGAATTTTACAGATGAAGAATATGAGATCCCCACAAATTACCTCTAGTTCTCTAACTTTCCTTTAATTTGTTTCATTTAGTCCTGTTGGAATCAATGAAGAAACATCAAAGGATCATAGAATTATACAATCATGAAATTGAAAGAGAATTCATAGGGCATCAAAACTAACCCCTACACAAAGCATGAAGCTAATGGTAAAGAATATATTGTTAGCTCCTGTCATTAACACACGTACTCCTTCATTATACTGGGAAGATAAGGACTGCCTGGAAGAAGAAATAGTGAAATATATAAATGAACATTTATGTCTCATCCATTTCTCTTTTCTGAAATGTACTACTTAATTTTAAAGATGTTCCGTTTAAGATCTGTCAAGAAAGAACCATGTTTCAGGCTTTATACACTATAACTAGAAACTACAGCCATTTACTTTTATTTATTTAAAAATCTTATTCACTGGCCTAGACTTGCATTCATCAGAATCCTAAGAGGAGATGAGCTTTTTAATATTACCATAACAGATTTCATAATACAAAACAGTCTAACAAAATTAAACAGTCACAGGTTCTTTTCTGTTCAAAGTTGGGTTCCCCTGACCTCCTTTAAATTAGATTAACACTGATGTATATTTCAACAGAACACCTTTACTCCAGCAGCCTAGGGCTACATCTAATACCTGGAGAAAAGCAAAAGTGATGATTTAAATTTTAAAAACTAAATAAATATGATTATTTTTAGTGCTACAGACCCCCTTTTCCATTGCTTTTTATGAAAATGTCCCAAGAAATTTTTCTCTGCTATCATCAACATTGATGAATCAGCCACAAAATTCAGGCTTTTAAGAAGTAGCTTTGTTTCCTACTTTGGTAGGATAATTTCAAGTACCATCTCTAATAGTAAATTATTTCAGGTCAAGTACAGGAGACTCTGAACAAGCTGAAATCCAGGCCTGATACTTGGGTTGCTAAAGCATCTCTATATAATGTATCATATATACTGAAGTTGAGCTGAAATTCACCTATTGAAGTAAGAAAATGCCTGCACAGCTTCAACATCATTGGATGGAAATTTCTAACTTAGACAGCTTAGTAAGCAAAAGTGAATGCTCACAAATTAAATTGACCTTAAAGAAAGGAGCATATTTTTATCAGTCTTAACCAATATTGACTTTGGACATTAAACAAATTGTGGTATACATGTTCAACTGTTTAAAATAGTTGTTAAATATAGGCTTCTTGATTCGCAGCTTGCTACTCTATGTCAAATTGCAACCTGTAGTGATTTCTAGTTTCAATTTTACCCAGCAACTTGAATTACACAAGTCAAATTTGTTTTGCCAAGTTAAAGAATGAAAAAAAAAAAGAAAGAAAAAGCCATAGAAAGCAAAAAGGTCCATCTTAAACACCCAGCAGAATACTATAGAAAATTTACTTGACCCTGGATATTTATTTTGACTTAACATAAAAATCCAAACATCATAGCTAGGTTGTTTATTTTTAACTTTGACATAGGAGGATTATCATGTGATTCTGAAACATCCTGTATCATATCACCATCTTTATGCAAGGGAAATAAAGAACTAGCACAATTATTAAGATAATTCTAATCTGAAATATATCTTTTGACTAAGCTTCATGAGGTCAGGGACCTCATCTTTTTCCCTCATTAGGGTTGTTGAACTGAATCAAAAGTGGAGACTTATTTAAGGCAAGGGTGGACAAACTATGGCCAGAGGGTCAAATCCGACTGCTGTTTTGTATACCCTATGGCCCACTTCTAGGAGCTATTAGTTGCATTTGGTCCTTTGGCTGTAGTGGGCCCAATCAGGATAAACTACACACCAATTGCTACAAGATATGATAACACAATCATTTTTAGAGAGATGTCAAAGTGCCATATGCACTCTTTGGGGGAAGGTCATTACTAACTGGAGAGGTTAGCAAAGGCTTCATGGCTGAGGTGACATTTGACAGTGCCAAAGGAAGCATAGTCTGGAAGGAGTTCTTCATGAATCTCTTCTTAATGCTAATATGACTTTGCCTCCTCAAGCTAATTGGGATGGAACAAGGAAGAAGTGGTAGTGATTGTAAATTCTACCACTCTCTTGTAGTTTTCTTTTTTTTTCTCTTTTGTTTAATTTTCAGTAAATAGAGAAAAGCATTGTTATAGTAGGAGAAAAATCATTGTTCTTAGAGTCAGATGAGCTCAGTTATTTCCCACTTTGACACTTATTAGATTTATGTCCTTGATGAGGACACAGAATCTCTCTGAGACTCAGTTTCACCACCTATAAAACAGGAAAAAATTACATTTAAACTACCCACCCAATAAGGTGGTTGGGAAGGAAGAACTTTACAAGCCTAAGCTACTTAATTGGATCTATGATCTCTTCAACATGAGTCACATGATCTGAGCACTGGAAGAGTTTAGAAAAGTGATCCCTGCTATTACATGTGGGTGTAATTCAAAAGTCATACATGGCTTCTCATCTTGTGAATTCTTGTTTGCATCTTCCCATAAATCCTAAAAACAAGACCTACCCATTGTGCTGGAAACTTTGATTCAATATATGAAGAGAGGTAGGGAGGGGAGTTCAGGCATAGGGAACAGAATGAGAAAAGTGAAATATACAGGAAAGCATAGGGTGTATTCTGAGGAGAGAGAGAAATATTGTTTACCTGAACCATAGGGTCCATGATAGAAATAAACATAACACAAATCCACCCTATCTCAGATCCCTGAGGCCAAAGACAGAATGGTAGATTAGGATGCTTTTGTCCCCTCTTCCCCCACTGCTCTGAAACAGGAAAAAAAAAACAACAAAAACAAAAAACTTAGGCTCAAGGGCAGTGGCTGGCTATTTGTGAACTAGCATACCTATATGTTTTGTATACTATATAGGTATAAACTACCTTTGGGCAATGGCTTATACTCAACAGCTTAATTGGGCCCATAGAAGAAAACTTCTGGATGTCTACTTCTGTTTCTCCATTTCTAGGCTTATAGCTTAATGCACAGGGAAAAAAATCCTTAAATATTATATTTAAAGATAAATATTTGAAAAATTATTTTTCATGCATTTTAATCTGTCCCTCCTATTACCCCACCCCACTGATTAACTACCCTTAAAAAAGAACCTTATCATAAATACGCATAGTATAGCAAAGCAAATGAATGCTAGTCAAGACCGAAAATATAAGTTAATCATCTCATGTGTGGAGTCAAGATGGTAGAGTAAGGGGAGGAATTTTAATTTAGCTGTCTCCCCACAGCTACCCAACAAAAATCCAGAGATCACATAAGACTCCATTCTGATAGGGAAAGCCAAGAAGTCACAGTGAGTCATTTTTTCCCAGATCAGGGTGGTTTAGCGAGGAGAGAAAGGTCTGCAAACTTTGAAGAGGGGGTATGGTCAGGAGAAGTGACAGTGGGTAGCATTTCATTGCCAAGGGACTGAGTGGGCTGAGCTGGAACACCAGAAAGAGATCCAAGAGTATTCCTTAATAAGTACTCAATATGAAACGGATGCTATCTAGAGGTACTATTGCCCACCCTTTAGTGCCAAGTAATGGATCTCAGGCAGAGAAGAATACTGCAAGTATGGGCCCTGGCTATAACTGAACACAGAACCAATTCCAGGAACCACACAGTAGCTAGGTTACTCACCCCCAGAATAGAATACATTTATCCCAGACCAAAGGAGAACCCAGAGGTGCAAATAGTGGCCAAGTAAATCAGCAGTCCATTGAATACGTCAACCAGAAATAAACTGATAAATCCAAACCTGGATCAAATCTCAGACAAGGAAGTCAAACAATAGACTTTCCCCATGCTCACACCACTTTAGGAGGACTGAAAACTTGCTGGCTCTTAAGCAGAGCTGTGAAAGCAGCAAAAGAATGCAAGAAGACAGAAGCTCAAGCAAAACACCCAATCCCACCCCTCCCACCCTGCCCCAAAGTATACAGATTCTCCAGTAAAATAAAGACTAAAGTCACAAATTAAGCTAGAAGAATGAGAAAAAAAAAAGTACCTGACCAAAAAGAGCATTTATGGTGACAAGGAAGCTCAAGATACAAACACAGTGGAAGAGAATGACTCAAAAATATCTACAAGCAAAGCCTCATAGAAAAACACAGGTGGGAAAGCCACTAGAATTCCAAGAATAGCTAAAGTAAGAGTTAAAGAAGGAGCAAAAATGGTTTTTGAAAGAGCAATAGAGAGAAAAATGGGAAAAGAAGAAAGAGCTAGGGAAGAAAGATATAGAAAATAAGAGCTTCAAACAAGAGGTATAAAACCTTACTAAAGAAAATAACCTCTTAAATTTAATATCAGTGAAATGGAAACTAATGTCTCCATGAGACATCAAGATAACAAAACAAAGTCAAAATGTGAAATATTTCATAGGAAAAACAGATAAAATAGATGAAGGAGAGATAATTTAAGAATCATTGGACAACTGAAATTTTTGAACAAAAAGAGAACCTAGATATCACATCTCAAGAAATCTTAAATGAAATGTCTACTTTGCTTCTCGTTCAAATTTCTTAAAATTTGGCAAAATAGAAATTAAAAGAATCTATCAGTCTTCCCCTAGGGAAAAAAAAACACATAATGAAAAATTTCAGGTATATTATATTAAAAAAAAAGGTTCCTTGTTCAAAGGAAAAAAAAATATCAAAATCATACAAAAAAAAAATCAAGAATTAGGAAGCCTCAGTCAGGTTCATGAAAGATTTCAAAGCCACTAGTATGAAAGAGCAGAGATCTTGGAATATAATGTTCTAGAAAGCAATATATATACATATAGATAGATAGATAGAGAGATAGATAGATAGATAGATTGATAGATAGATACACACATACATACAGAGTCAAAAATAAAAGACTGTACACCAGAATCTATTATGCTTCAGTTTAAATGAAAAAAAAAAGACAAGCGTAGCAATAATATTGAAAAAAATGAACCAAATTGCATAGCATCTAAATTCTTGAAGAAAAAAGCTAAATGAGTTGAAGGAAGTAATAAGAGAGTAAACTATAATAGTAGGGGGATATAAATTTATCCTTTTTAGACATAGATAAATTGAACAAAAATAATAAACAAAAAAGATGTTAAGGACCTGAATAGAATTTTAGAAAAGTTAGGTACTCCAGGGATTTAGAGAATATTCAATTGGAATAGAAAGGAGCATATCTAGTTCTCAGCTGTGCATACAAAAATTGACAATATATTAGGGCAAAAACCTTTCCAAACAAATGCAAAAAAGCAGAAATATTAAATTTATGGACCTGACTGCAACAAAATTTCATTCCATAAAAGTTTTTTGAGACAAAGATTTAAAATTAATCAAAAACTAATAAACAATTCTAAAGAAAGTGAGTATCAAAGAACAAATCATAGAAACAATGAACAATTTCATTAAAGAATGACAATAATGAGACAACATACCAAAATTTATTAGATGCAGCCAAAGCAGTACTTGGGGGAAATTTCTGTCTTTAAAATCTTCCACCAATAAAAGACAAAAGGATCAGATCAATAAATTGGGCATGCAACTAAAAAAAAAACCACACCACCTTATAAAATCAACATTAAAAAAATAACACCCCCATTAAGCACCAAAATAGACATCCCAAAATCAAAGAAAAGATTCATCAAATTTAAAGAAAATATGAAATTAATAAATGAAAGTAGGAGTTATTTTTAAAAATAATAAAATACATGAATTATTGGCTAATTTTATTTAAAAAAGAAAGAAAAACAAATTACTAATGTAAAAATGAAAAGGATGAATTCATAGCTAATTAAAAAGAAATGAAAGCAATGATTCAGAACCATTTTGTCCAACTGCATGACACTAAAACTAACCACCCATATGAAATGGATCAATATTTATAAAAAGATAAATTCCCTTAACAGAACTGGAAATAGAGTACTTAAATAAATCAATCTCAGAAACAGACATTGAATAAACAATCAATGAACTCCCACAGGAAAACAAAACCAAAATTCCATAGCTTAATAGATTTCCAAGTGAATTCTACCAAACATTTAAAGAACAATTAATTCTAATATTACTAAATTATTTGAATAAATAGTAAAAGAAACAATACTACGATACTAAATTCCTTATAAAATACAAATATAGTCTTGATACTTAAACCAGGGAGAGTCAAAACATAAAAAGAAAACTACCAACCAATTTCCTTAATGAATATTGATGCAAAATTATTAGCAAGGAGACAACAGTAACATATCACAAAGTTCATACACTTTGATAAGGCTGAATTTAGAAAAAGAAAATAGGGTTGGTTCAATATTAGAACGACTATAAGAATAACTGACCATATTAATATCAAAACCAATGAAAATCATATGATTATTTCAATATGTAAAAAAAAAAGCTTTTGAAAAATATAACACCCCATTCCATTTTAAAAAAAGAAAAAAAAGGGCTACAAAGAGCTATTTATGAAATAAATAGTATCTAAAATCAAAAGCGTTATATGTAAAAGCAATAATTTATAAATTTTTTAATAGGATGTGGGATATCCACTATCACTATTATTAATCAGTATTGTACTAGAAATGCTAGCTATTGCAATTAAACAACAACAAAAAAAAATTTGAAGGCATGTACATAGGCAAAGAAGAAATAAAATTATCGCTTATATTACTTATAATTTGGGAAACTAAAATTAAACAACTCTGAGGTAGCACATCATACTCATAAGATTACCTATTAGATATTAAAGGAAAATGACAAATGCTAAAGGATCTGTTGGAAAACAGGTACACTAATGCACTGTCAGTGGAGCTATGAACTAGTACAACCACTCTGGAAAGCATTTTGAAATTATGCCCCCAAATCTATTGAATCATGCCTACCTTTTGATCCAGCAGTACTGCTATTAGGTCTCTATCCCAAAGAAATCAAAGAAAGAAGAAAAGGATCTATATGTACAAACATATTTATAGATGCTCCTTTTGTAGTGCTAAAGAATTGGAAATTGTTGGGATTTCCATCAAATGGGGAATAGCTGAAGAATTTATGATATAGGGATATGAAAAAATACTATTATACTTTAAGAAATGATAAAGGGGATAATGAGAAGACTTATATGAATTTGTGGGGAGATAGGAATAACCAGGTAATCAGACCAGAAATTTAAAAACAAACCAAAGTTTATTGAGTTCACCTGAAAGGTTGGCTCTTGAACTTAGGTGGAAGGAGCAATGTTTTTATAAGAATGAGGAGGAGACACTTACTAGCTATGTGACCTTGGGCAATTCACTTAACCCTGATTGCCTCGCAACCCCTCCCCAAAAGAAAGATGAAAGGGAAGGATACAATTGGAATTATAGGTGATATTGATGTGAAAGCAGAAATCATGAATAAAATTTCATTTTAAAGTTAATTAACTCTTTGGCAAGAAGTGAGTGATATGCTCCATTTTCATCCTTCAAGGTTTATGTTTTTCATGGCATGGATCAGAGTTCTAAACTCTTTCAAAGTTGTTTTTCCCAAAATATCATGGGGATTGAATGAATTGTTCTAGTTCTCACTTCTCTCAACATCAGTTTATGAAAGTCTTCATAAATTCTTCTGAACTGTCCATTTCGTTATGTCTTATGGCATGATAATATTCCATTTCATTTAATGATAATATTTTATTCAGCAATTCTAAAATATGAGGACAGCCTTCTTTGTTTGTAAACATTGGAACTATTTAAAAACAACTACTAAAATAATTTCTATTAATTTTTTACATATATATCCTTTTTCTTTAATTTTTTGGGTGTATAGGCCTAGCAGTGCTATAGGTAGGTCAAAGGGCTTGCGTAATTTTGTGTCTTTTGGGGCCTAGTTCCAAATTGCTTTCAAGAGTAGCTGGACAAATTTATAGCTCCACCAACAACGCACAGGTGTTCCTGTTTTCCTGTAGTTTTTCCAACATAATAAAGCATATTATTGACTTGTATTCCAAAGTATAATTAAATCAGTTTCCTTGCCAACACAATTACTACCTATTATCTCTCCAAAACTCGCCTATGACTATTTAATAAAACTACTTTCAAAAATATCAAGAAGAACTAAGTGAACTAAGAACACTCCTCACCTCCACCCAGCAATGAAATTCCCCAGCAAAGATGTCTCACTTGGCTACTTCTTCTTTTAAAAACAAGCTACCCTACAACAATAGAGGAGAAGAGAGGAGGGGAAGGGAAGAAAGGAGGGGAGGGGAGGATGAGTTGCCCAGCTGGAACTGGCCATTTAGGCAGCTTGGACTACTCACAGGTCATGGGGTGTTCTACCTGAAGGAAGGTAACTTTTAATGGCCAAAAGCTATCTAGTTAACTTGGGGTTTACTGGCTAGATTTCTTTCTCAAAGACCAAACCTTAAACCCACTTCACTCTGGATCTCATGGATTAAACAACAATTGGTCCCTGCCCAAGCACCACTTAATGATTACTTTTGGGGCCCTCCTAGCTCATATGAATGTAAATAGTAACTGTTTCTCTTTTGCTCAGCAACCATGAGGGTCTTCCCCTCCCAGTCTGATTTTTTTTTTTTTTTTTATTAAAGGGGCCATTCTTTGACTCACTTCTTAAAGAGGCCTATTCACAGAATGGGCATTACCTCACTCAAAGTGAGAACCTGAAAAACTTTAGCTTAAAAGGGCATTGCCTCCTGGGCCATCTCTACTCATCCTGATGGATAGGATATCTGGCCCCTGGACTCAGATGACTCTGGAGGAGAAAGTGAGGCTGATCAATTGCAAGTCATATCATCCTCTCCCTGATTTCATGGTCCTCTTCAAGAACACAGGACAAACCACCCTACAACAGCAGGATATTGAGTCAGACTGTAAATACAAGTAAATAAGCCTTACTTTTTCCACTTTTGAGGTACTAGCAAATCCATTGCGGAAAACAATCTATTGCTGTCCTGATGGCTATTAGCAGCAGTTGTTGCCTTGCCCCTCCCACAGTTCAGCTGCCCCATCTTTGTTGTTGTGGTAACAATATGTACCATTTAGTAAATTACTATATCAAGTTCATTAAATGGCATCCTACTATACCCCAAAGAGTTTATGACTCATTCCCAGGCAGTCAGTTTTACATGGGAACCATACGGCTAAGGGACACTATAAATGCAAACCATACTTTTCCTCTTTAGTTCACCATTAAGGACTACTCTTCTATTAGGCAAGGGATGGGAAAATTGGGGTGCATTTTCAGTATGATGTGGCCACTTTTAGAGATGACAAAAAGGCTTAGCCTTGAAAAATCTATACCTCAATGAAGTAGTCAACCGATTTATTATGAATTTGGTGGGAACAAGCAGAGAAGAAAATAAACAATGAAAAAAGTGTTTCAGCTAGATTCATAATGAAGTACTTAGGCCCTTTAATGAGGATATAGAAGGAATAAAGATTAACAAGAATGAGAGGGAGAGAAGAATATGTGTTTGCACAGATGTATGCCAATGACACAGCAGATGTTTAGGATTAATGCTTAAAATTAGACGTTTTCAAGTTCGTAGAATAAAGGAAAAAGAAAAAGATCACCTAACACCAATTAAGTTATCTTCTGTAGACTTGACATTGGTGTCAATAATTGTTTTCTGTCTCAACTGTGAGCCTCCCTTCCTTAAATGCCCTGAGTCTATGACATAACCAACTAAGAGTTTGTGATTCAGAAAAATACAAATTTGATTTGTCCAGCTGCTGCACGTTGATTGGTTGCTAAAAATACTTTATGAGAGATGGTGTTGCCAGGTAACTGGTTCCCCGGCATATCCATTCTTAGCAGTGGTAGTTACCACTCCCACATTGTTGATGTAATTAATGCCCTACTTGTTGGGAATTCAATTAGAGGCAACAACAAAATGCCATTTCTTTTACCCCACTGCCCACCAGGAAAAGATGAATAATTTTCTACTAAGCTATCAAACTATTTTTCCAGGATGGCAGTTTGTTTTTGCACTATGTGGAGAATGACTGTGAAATGGGATAAGCAGTAAGTACTGTCTTCTTGACTCTGAAGACAGATATCTCTATCAACTACACCACACTGTATCCTATAGTAGGGAATAATAATTCTTAATTGGGAATAATAATTCTTAATAAAGGTAACCAGGTAGAACAATGTATTATGTCAGGTGTGTACTGGAGCTACTTTTAACCAGCTTAGGAGAGCTAATTGTTAAATTTTCAGTGTATGCATTTACTCCTCAGAAATTGGCAAATACTACAACAAATCAAGACTTTGTTGTTGACTATTCAGACTTAAGAAAGTGATGAAGAAAATGTCAAAGCAAGAGAAGCTTAAAAGCACACTGAGGGTACTTTTGTGGAGAGCCACTTATTAAATATTTATCAGCACACCACTGAAATTTGAACTTAAGAGTCAGGAAGACCTGTGTTTGAATCTTGCCTCAATTACTTACTAACTCTATGATTCTGGGCAAATCATTTAACCTCTCTAGCCTTAGTGTTCTAATTTCTAAATGAGAAGAATAATAGCATCTGCTTCAAAGTACTGCAAGCAGGGTGTTTTGTAAACTTTAAAATGCTATACAAACATAAGTTATTATTATTATTTATGACAATAAATCAAATTGTTACATAAATCTGAAAGGCAATGGGCAGTTCATATGTTTGTCACATAACCCCTTGGATTATAATCCATCTGAAATAATAGCTTAAATACTCAATAATTGTATTTGGATTTCCCTTTATGTTTACCATTTAGGTTAAATCCCTTGGCTTCTTTGCACAAACCCGGCACTTAGCACAGTCCTGGCATGCAGCAGACAATTAACAAATGTTAGTTAATTAAATAAATGACTTTGAGCTCTTGTCAAAAAAAAAAAAAGGAGTGGGAAAGTAAATTCCTCCAATATAGAGATACAATTCTTCTTAAGTCCTCTTATACTACTGGAAGATGTTGGTGATAGGAAGGGGAAGTTCCTTTTTGGCCTTATGTAGCAGGAAAGATTGGGTCCGTTGGTCATATTTTCTGCAACATCTATTCCTAATTTTGTCAGGATTTTTGCTAGATGAGAAAGTCACGGTCTTCACTTTGGACACCAATTTTTATCCCAATTTTGCTACTAACTAGCTATATGACCTTGAGTTAAGTCACTTAATTTCTTTGTGCCTCAGTTTCCTCGTTTATAAAATAAAGGCATTGCACCAGCTAAATTCTAAGCCCTTCCAGCTTTAAAATCTTAGGATTTCCTACTGATTCATGGCACTTGTTCATCTAGATTATCCTCACCAGCTTCCCAAACCATGTCATTACAGATGGCTTGCCAGGCCACAGCTATACGATTGAGGAAATCATGGATTCATTTTAAGACATCATATCCTTATGGTGTACTTTGTCATTCCAAAAGATTAGTGCTGTCGTTAAGACTGAAATATCATGTAACTAGTTTCAACTGTAGAGAGTACTAGCTAGGACAAAATGAAACCTTCATGCAGATTGAACCTCTCTGAAGTCTTTGGCCTACTATTTCTTTTCCTTTAATATCCACCACTTCATTTAGTAGTTCCATAAAGCCTTTACTCTAGGCTCTTAAAAGGAAAAAAAAAATAACAAAAGAAACAGGAACTTTAACACAAAGCTCCCAGTACTTTTCACAAAGAACTGAAAAGCAGGTCGAAATAGATCTTTTTGTGGTTTTGATGATGCAATGATATACTTTCAGGAGGAATGAACAAGCTATTTAAAAAGAAAATACAAAACTCACCAACCTTATCCCTAAACTTGGACCCAAGCTCTTGAGATGTCAGATGATTTATTTTTTTCCACCCCATTTAATTTTCATGCCCCCTGAACTCCTATATTCTGATCCAAATCATAATGGCCCTTCTCAAAGATTTCTAGTCTCTCAGGAAGAAAGAAATTCTGAAAACCTTATCAGAAAGCCTCTTCACACAAAATTCACAAACCATTTATGTAGACTCAATGGATTTCTTCCAGTCCCTGTAAGTATCCAGGCTTTTAGATGTCAACCCCATTTTGGGAAAACCTCTGAACTTTTTTGGAGGTTCATCCATCACTAATTTTCAGGTCCACTAGAGCATTACATGACTTGCTTTCAACCTTTTCTACAAATTCAGAACCTTTTCTACAAATTCAGAACCCCACTGAAAGGAAAGAAATAGCTTCTAATTTGGTGCAACTATAGAGTAGTCTTTGAAGAGAATAGAAATCTGGGAAATGAATATCTCTTGTCTCTATCCATTATGACTTTTTCCTTAAAGAAAATGGAGACTGAATCAAAAAAATATGATAAAAATATACATCCTCAAACACTAGGCTTCTTTCCTCTTACTCATAACCAGCTGTGATTTCATTCTTAGAACCTGAGGCACCAAGTAGTCAATTAGTAGGCAATTCTGGCTCTGCTCTTCCATTTCCTAGAATTATTTCCTTTTTTTCCCTCCTTCAAGTGTTTGTCCCAAAAGATTAAAAAACAGGTCATACTGCCTTCTACCCCACCACAGGAGAAGCTACCAGATTGTTTGTTCTCCCCTAGGGCTTCTGAAGTCCCTTTCTGAGGAATGTTTCTTCACTTACAGGTCTTAATAATACAGGAAGATTATTTCAATAACCCAGAGTGTGGGTGCTTATTTCCCTATTCAAATAGAAATTCTGAAAGCCTTATTGAGATTCAGGGGCCAAAGCAAATAGCTAAATAGCACAGTATGCTCCCCTCAATTTAAATATTTCATATGAACAGCTCAAAAAGATAATCTTTGGGATTGTGGGTTTCCTTCCTCCCCAGAGCAGTTTATTGTGAACAGAGAGACCCCCATTCAACCTAGAAAATAGGAAATTGACTTCCATGAAACTCATCCTGCATAAAGAATATCTCTAATAGAATTGCTCCGTGGAGAACTAGAAATAAAGGAAATAAACATCAATCATGCCATTAAGCTCACAGAAGATTATCAATAGAATATTAAGTGCTTTTTCCATTTGCAAAAGAAGTTGGAGAGGTAATGTCATTGCTATTGTTCTTGTACCAATCTTGCAATCTGAAGAGACAGGATTTTGGGCAATACAAAACAGCAAGGAGGCTCAATAGATAATGGCTTTGTTTAGCACCCATAGGCTCATAGATTTGGAGCAGGAAACTTAAGTGGCAATCTAGTGGAGAGGGAGTAGGGGGAGAAGAGTACGAAATAAAGAAACAGCTTATTCAATTTCATTCTAAGAGTTATTAGGTTACTAGAACTTATCTTTTCAAATGCAAAGATATTTTTATTGGAACTGTATTCAATGACCTTTAATTTTTAAAACATAGAATACTTTCTTAGACTGAGAATACTAAATATAATTTAACTTTTTGTCATTGTTTGACTCTGCTAATGAGCTTGCTATTGACAGGATAGAGGTGTCCTCAGATGGTGCAAAGAATGGAATACTTGACAGCAACAGGTGATAGACCTGCAGTAGAATAGCTATGAAATTGGAGGAGAGAGAAAAAAGAGAAACATTTTTTAAAAAGATTGCTTTGAGGTAGAGAGAAGAATGGTTGTGTGTATGTGAAAACAGATGAATGAAGACTGAAATGACCCATAGATATGGGGAAGTTGGTAGTGAATTTATGCTTAGTTAAGGTTTCTGGGCAGAAGAGAGGACTATCCTATATTGGGACTCCATTGGCTCTTAGGTTTTATATATCATTATTTTTTTAAATAGATTTTTTATTAGTTTCATTAAATATTTACCAATTATGTGTAAAAAATTAACAATTTGATATCAATTTTATATGTAAAGTCATACAAAACATATTTCTATGTTAGTCATGCTGCAAAGGAAAACAGATGAAAAATAAAACAAGAAAAACAAAGAAAAGTATGGCTCAATCAGCATTCAGAGTTTATCAGTTCTCTCTCTGGAGGTGGATAACATTTTTCATCCAGGGTCCTTTGGAATAGTCTTGGATCATCGTCTTGATAGAGTAGTTAAGTCTTTCACAGTTTACCATCCTTGCAATATTGCTGTTATGCTGTGTGCAATGTTATCCTGGCTTTGCTAACTTCATTTTGCATAAGTTCATGTAAGTCTTCCCAATTTTTTTTTTTCTGAAACCATCATGGTCATCATTTCTTACAGTACAATAGTTCTCCATCACCCTCTTATACCACAACTTGTTCAGTCATTGCCCAATTGATGGGCATTTCCTTGCTTTCCAATTCTTTGCCATTGCAAAAAGAGTTGTTATAAATATTCATCAGGGAAATCGGTCTATAACTTTCTTTGTCTGTTTTTACCCTCCCTAGTTTAGGTATCAAAACCATATTTGTGTCATAAGAGAAATTTAATAGAACTTATTTACCTATTTTTAAAAAATGTTTTTTTTTTGTTTTTGTTTTTTGTTTTTAGTATTGTGATTAAATAAATGTTTGATAGAATTCACTTGTAAATCCATCTGGTCTTGAGGATTTCTTCTTACAGAGTTCATTTAGGATTTGTTCATTTTCTTTTTATAAGACAGGGTTATTTAGATATTCCATTTTTTTCTTCTGTTAAACTGCGCAGTTTATATTTCTTTGACTGTTCATCCAATTTACTTAGATTATCAGTTTTCCCTACATATAATTTGGCAAAATAACTTCTAATAATTGTTTTAATTTAATCTTTATTGGTGGTGCATTCTTGATTTTCTTCTTTCCTTTAAATCAAATTAATCAATGGTTTATACATCTCACTCATTTTCCCCCCACAAAAGCAGCTGCTACTTTTATTAGCTTAATTTTTTTAACTCTTAATTTCTTTAATCTCTCCTTTGATTTTTAAGAGTTCATTTTTGATGCTTAGTTTGGATTTCTACTTTTTTTCTACTTTTTTAAAAAAAATTTAGTTGCATGCTCAAATCGTTGATCAGCTTTTAATCTCTTTTATTACATTTAGAGATATAAATTTTCCCTTAAGTACTGATTTGGCTGATTTTGAAATTCTGTCTCATTGTTGCCTTTCTCTCTTTCAACCAATTTAGATGTGAGGTTCAAGTGTTGCCCCTCCCTTCCCCATTTTCCTCTCCACTATAAAAAAGCTCTTCCTTATGTGCCTCTTTTATATGGGGTAATTTCCCCCATTTTTCCTCTCCATTTTCCTTCTCCCAAGGCATTCCTGTTTCTTGCTTATCCATTTTTTTACATCATCCCAACGTAATCAAGTCCCTCCCACATTCTCTTTCTATATTGAATCCTTCTAATTGCCCATAATAATGATTAAGTTCTGTATCATCTTCCCATATAAAAATATAAACATTTTAACCTCATTGAACCTCTTAGGATTTCTCTTTCATGTTTACCTTTTTATGTATGCTTCTCTTGAGACTTGTATTTGAAAGTCAAATTTTCTATTCACTGCTGATCTTTTTATCAAGAATGCTTGAAAGGCCTTTAATTCATTAAATATCATTTTCCCTTGAAGGATTATACTCAGTTTTGCTGTATTCTTGGTTATAATTGGTTATAATTCCAGTTCTATGGCCTTCAGGAATATCATATTCCAAGCCCTCTGCTCCTTTAATATGGCAGCTGCTAAATCTTGTGTCATAAAGACTGTGGCTCAATGGCATTTGAATGGTTTTTTTCTGGCTGATTGAAGTATTTTCATTTTGACCTGGGAGCTCTGGAATCTAGCTATAATATTCCTAGGAATTTTCATTTTGGTATCTCTTTTAGGTGGTGATCAGTAGATTCTTTCAATTTCTATTTTCCCCTCTAGTTCTAGGATATTGGAGCAGTTTTCTTTGATAATTTCTTGAAATATGATGTCTAGCCTCTTTCTTTGATCATGTTTTTCATGTAGTCTAATAATTCTTAAATTATCTCTCATTGGTCAATTTTCCAGCTAAATTGTTTTTCTGATGAGATACTTCACATTTTCTTCTATTTTTTTTCATTCTTTTGACTTTGTTTGATTTTTCTTGATGTATCACAGAGTCATGAGCTTCCACTTGCCCAATTCCAATTTTTAAGAAAGTATTTTCTTTAGTGAAATTTTGTACCTTTTTTCCCCATTTGGCCGATTTTGTTTTTGAAGGTATTATTTTCTTTAGTATTTTTGTGTCCTTTTTTTTTATCAAGCTGTCAATTGTCTCCTCATAATTTCTTCCTTTGCTTTAATTTATTTACCTAATTTTTCCTTTATCATTCTTATTTGGTTCTGAAAATCTTTTTTTAAGCTCTTCCAGGAATTTTTGTTGTGCTTGTTTCCCATTCATATATGTTTTTTAAATCTTTTCTGGTAGCTTTTTTGATTTAATTGTCTTCTGTGTTTGTGTCTTGATGTTTCCTGTCATCATAGTATTTTTAATAAACATTTTTTTTGTTTTTTTTCCCCCACCCTATTTTAATTTTGAACTTTATGTTAAAGTTGGGCTCTGTTCCCAATGTGAGGGAGTGGCTGTCTCAAGTGTTTCACACTACTGTTTTCAGAGCTAGTTCTGTGGGTTTGGAAATATTCAGTGCTTCCAAAATGGTCTGCTCTGGGGAGAGGTAAGGTTCCTGTTCTCATGGTTTCTATCCTGATCCTTAACCTGTGAAGGGTCTTTGATCTTTGGGATTATAATCAATAGTGCTACTTAGGGCTCCTGCTTCCTTGAGAATGGAAATGAAACTTTTCCTCAGAGTCCCTGATCTCTTGTGACCAAAAGCAATACTGTTCCTTAGGATTTTTGATCCCTTTTTATTAAGTGTTCTTTTCTGCTCTTGAACTATGGCCCAGAAGTGGGTATAGGTGATGGAACAGCTAAACAGTATATAGTGCTGAGTTCATTGCTAGCACAGAGGTTCCCTGTAATCTTTTTCTGACCAGTTGCCAGGTCCTCTTACTGTCTCTGGATTGAGAACTCATGAAGCTGCTGCTATTTCTGTTGCCACCACCTAGTGCTACCAGTGGTGTTTTATCCAGCGGCCTCTGAGCCTGGCTCCACCCCTATGAGATTAATTTCTCTTTCTGACCTCCTAAATTGTCTTGAGCTACAATAATATCTCACTCTGTTTTTTTGTTAGCTCTTAAAGTTGTTAGGAGGGGAACGTTTGGGAAAGCTCAGCTGAGTTCATTCTCTATTCTGCCATCTTGACTCTATCCCTCATATGTCATTAAAATCATTAATTTCATGTTCATGTTAATGTTGTGGTTTGTGGGAGGCTTAAGCGGGAATTATATTTGTAATTATTTCTCAAGAGGGAAGTAGAATTTATATTGTAGCATCATTCTCACTCCAGGGAAGTCTAATGACAAAGGGGAAACAAAGAATCATAATCTGCATACCACCTATCCCAGGAAATCAGTTTGTGATCTTAAGTAGCTACTAATCGGGTGGGGACATCCATATCTATATCTATATTTATATCTATCTACAGATATCTACATATATATAGATAGATATGTGGGTATAATATTCACACATGTGTGTACATATGTGTTTATATATATATATCTATCTATTCATTGATCAGAGAAGAAATAGAGATGGAAGTTGGCATAAAAACTGTTTTACTGAAGAGTTAAGTACAGGTATTATTTGGACATGGTAAGTAGGGCTTTTTCCTGGGGTGTTCGTTTTGGAAAAGGGAATCCATTTCTTCTCCCTACTGATCTCTGCATTTACTCCTCATGGAATTGAACAGAAAAGGCATCTCACCCTAGCTCCTTTTCCTGACTTCAACTTCATGGGGATATGGCTTTGCTTCCCTGCAACCTATCTGCCCCCACCCAACCCATATAGACTGTCCTCTGCTAAGCTACTGCCATCTTCTCTTTCCCCATAGTTTTCTGTGTCCACACTGCTGTCCCTTTAACCTATTTTGAATTGCTATCTTTAAAACTGCCACCACGGTACCACCAAGTCATACCCATAGCACCAATGTCCCAGAAAAATATTTCCTAGGAGCAGGCACTCTCTATTTAAAGGTTAAATCATGTATCCTCTAGGAAGTGAACACTTTTGAAGAATTCGTTGGAGAAGAGAGTGGACAAGAGCTACTCACAAAGATAAGACTATGGGAGCACAGTATCAAGGGAACTAGGTGCATATTAGCAGGACAGGCCTTATATAGAAACACTCCCCATAGGCTTAGAGGAAGGGGAAAAAAAACTATTTCCATTTATGTTATGATTTACAAATACATCAATCTCATGGAGAACCATCAGCTATCTTTTCCCATAGGGAAAAATCAAGCCTCCAGATTATACCAGTCATCTCACTCAGAACGGGAAAGAGTCAAAGACCATGAATTCTGATTTCCTATCCTTACCAATCTACTTCCTTAAATACAACAGCAACCAATACATACATCCATTATTTTATTATGATACATTTTACCAAAAGGTGGAGATAATAGCTGTTTATTGGGAAGTCTCATGTTCACCCTGGTGTTTTATGTCTGCTACCTAGGGACTAAGCAAAAGCTATGCTTTCTATGGTTACTAGAGAGCCCCGGATATTCTATTGGTCAACTCCATCTCAGTATAGGGAAGCAAGACTCATTGCATCAGGGTGGATTTGTAAATCTATCTAATTAGCACTTAGCTCTGAGGCCCTGTCCGTTGGTCACCCAATGTTTATGGTTTTATTGGTGTTGTTGGTTTGGTTTATTGGTTATTAAATGTTTATTGATTGATTGATTCATTGTCCCACTTCCTTTTGAATGTACTATATTTCAACAATTGTTAGTTTCATGGTATTGATATAATTTATAAAAGCAGACAAATATGTTAGAATCATGCATGAAACTGACTTTTAATCAGCATGTAATTGATAAGCAAATAGCAGTATTTAATACCCTGGGAACATGATTCTTAATAAAATGTATACATGGGTGAAAGTCCAAGGCAAACCTAGGTGGTACAGTAGATAGAATGCCAGGCCTGGAGTCAGGAAGACTCATCTTCCAGAGTTCAAATCTGGTCTCAGACACTTACTAGCTGTGTGACTCTGGGCAAGTCACTTAACTCTGTTTGTCTCAGTTTCCTCATCAGTAAAATAAGCTGGAGAAGGAAATGACAAAGCAGTCCAATATCTCTGTCAATAAAACCTTGAAAGGGGTCTGAAGAGTCAGGACTCAAAAACAACAACAATTGGGGTGAAAGCCCACTGTTCTCTTTGACCTAGAATTTTATCCAGACATAGGAGTTCTAGATCATATATAGAGTCCTCCCTTGAGAAAGCAAAAGCTTGTAACAAACAACACAATTTTTATAGGAGACTTGTACTTCCCACAGGCACAGATTCAAAGGTTCAGATGGCAGAGGAGATGGAATATTGGATCCTGTGTAAAATGAAATTTAGAAAGGTTGATCTTTCCCATCACAGATGCAATTCCTGGCAAAGTCCTTTTGCCACATCTGGCTAGGGTCAAGTCTACAAATTTACAATCATCTATTAAGCATCTACTCTATGCCAAACACTGTGATAAACACTGGGGATACAAAGAAAGGCAAACAAAATAAAATCCTGTCCCTTCCAATCACAGTATAAAAGGGGAAACAACATGTCAACAACTGCAAACACCCTATATACAGGATAAACAGTGTAGTCTTAGAACGAAGTAACTAAGATTAAGGAGGACTTGGAAAGAGTTCTCGAAGGAGGTGGGAATTTAGCTGAGATCTGAAGGAAACCAGAAGGCAGGAATGCAGAGGGAGAGCATTTAAAAGAATTCAAGGATAGCCTGTGAAAATGACTAGAGTTGAGAGCTGGAGTGTCTTGAGGAAGGAACAGCTAAAAGGCCTGTGTTACTGGTCTGAAAAGTATGTGGAGAAATATAACACATAAGAAGCCTGAAAAAGGAGGATGGGGCCAGGTCCTGAGTTTCTTCAGGGATCATCATAGGGCAGGTTGAGTTCAATCAATGGCTATTTTCCAGTAGAGATATGACCATCACATGTGCCTACCATTCTTTCACTTTAACTTGGACCAACACTTTTTTAACCACTCTGACATCTCACTTTCTCTCTTGTCTGCTCTTCCTCCACAAAAAAACAAAAACAAAAGCAAAAACAAAAAAAAATCCTGTATTTCTTACAAAAGGGTATAGAGGCAGTCACAAAACAAAGGATGTTATATATACTAGAAAGCAGTTTTATCTTTTTTGGAAGGTTTTCCCTCTGTTTTCCATTACTGTGAGTTTGTCAGAGGTCAATATACCTGTCTGTAGGAATTTCCTCAAACTCCTTTTGCTTCTGATTTATTGTGGGCTGAGAAATCAGATAACAAAGGTCATTAAGCATTGAGGAAGGGAAGGAAAAGGGGAAGGGAAGAGAAGGGAAGGGAAGGGAAGAAGCATTTATTTATTGAATGCCTATTATGTGCCAGGTACTTTGCTAAGTACTTTACAAATATCTTATTCAATCCTTATAACAACCCTGTAAACAAGGTACTATATATAGAAAAATGGTCTGGCGAAATGAGCTGATACAATATTTTAGGAAATAAGAAAAAGAACAAGCCTTAATACCTAATTCACTTCTTTCCTACATATTAAAACTTTTTTTTTTACATAATTGAAAAAAAAAATCATTTGATGCCAAAGCTCAGTATCTCAAATAGTCAATTGAAGCATAAAAGGATGATGACTTAAGTCAGTATAGTAAAATGCCCAATTACATATTTAAAATATTAAATGTAAGCACATGCAATTTGTGTAACCTCCAGCTTGGCATAAAAAATGAGTCATCTTAAAAAAAGATGACAACCATAACTTTACATTTTTGCCTATTCTCATACACTAAAAGGAAGGTGTCACCACATATGTTATATGCCTTACATGAGAAAAAAAATTATAATCTTTCTTGAAAATGGTGCAGAGCAGTTCTAAGAATTCAACATAAACTTTCATCATAAGCTAGGTTCACAAAGGCTCTGACAGGACCTGCAGAGCTAAAAAAAAGTTCCTGTGTTTGGTCTGGTGTTAAACTATATATCTGTCATAAAAAATCCAGGCCGAAAAAGTTAAGAAAGTCTTATCCTCAGAAAGCTAGCAACCAGGTGATGAATTTTCTCAATCACATTACCAGAGGAATACAATCTATTAAAGGATTGTGGGTTTATGATTGGAAGTATGGGAGGCAGTACCCAAACCAATTTAACCATTGATCCTTCAAGTATTGAAGTAAATAACAGAGTCAATAATGTTAGATTATTCTGGTTTGGAAGAACAGTTAGAATTTTTCCCTCCTCAGGAGGAAAACAAAAAGGATATCAAATTTTCTCTGAAGTAGTTTTCAGAAAAACTCTTGGATATATCAATGAGCCACCCATTTAATTTATATTGATCATAGTATGTAGTATATAGTAATAGTATATAGATCGTACTCCTTCTGCCAATACAGATCATACCTCCTCCACACCTTGACATGCTGGACTATTTTTGAAATCACGAATTTTACAGATGCAAAATAAAATGAGCATTATCATCTATCGAGTAGAACAGGAAAAGGGTATTACACTTAAAACTTTGAATTTCTATCATGAACATCCTGCTTTTCTTTTAAAATATGCATATATTTAGCATGTAACTTTCAAAGCTGTCTTGCTTATTTCCTTCTGCCTCATTCTGTTTTCTTCTGTGGATTTTAAAATAATTCCTCAATGATCTTTTTATATATATGTTTTCTTATGGAAAACCCAATCACTAATGTCTTCTTCCTCTTATCACCAGTTTTTAAAAAAAAATATATTTATTTGTTTATTTTTTACAGACAACTGATGCAAGTCAAGCACTGATACTGAGCTGAGAAGAAGTGATACAAGGAGTCTTTGGAGAACTTCGAAATTGATCGTGTGACATGGGAGACACTGGCAAGGTATTTCCTGCATGCCATGCCTGCATCGAAGAAAGCACTGTGTTCTGTGAGCAAAACAGAATTTCAGTAGCTCAAAAGAAATATGAGATGTGCAAATTTAGAGATATCTCTACTCCAAATGTTCATGTGGACTATTTGTGCCCAACACGTACTACAGCCTTCCCAGCTCATACTGGTCTGACCAGCCACAGTTAGACATGCTGTACCATCACTCCAATACCATGATGTCATTTTGGTCCTCCTCGGGAAGGAAGGACAACAACTAACCATATGTGTGCATGTATACATACACACATGCATGTATATGTATGTGCACATGTGTGTAGATGTATATGCACACATATACACACATCCATACATATATAAAATCATTGGTACCTTTTCCCTTCTGTTGCTTGCCACTGCAATTTGGGGTGGCAGATGGAAGGAGGGAGAAAGTACTAGTTGTCTTATTTTTGATGGATTGATCCTTGACAAAAAAAATGTAAGGTAGCTAGAGAAAGGTCACTGTAACCATAAAAGGTTACTAGTAGAATGCCCACCTGTTTTTCCATTATCCTAGAAATTAGTCATCATTTTGATTCTTCTGAGATAATGATGGTCCATGATTTATAGTATCAGGGTGATATTGGTATAAAAGGGAAGAGTTTTTGCAGTAGTAATCAAATTATAGTATTTGAAAGCCCTGGTGAATTTCCTAACTATAATATAGTCATCTACTTAATTCCAGATCCAGATTATTATCCATCTGCAGGGCTTGTCCAAGATATACATATTGATGAATTGATTTACTGACCTACCTATCTAGCTTCATGTCATAATGTAGACACTGCATTTTTTCATCTACTTTTCATTTAATTGTTTCCATTTAAGATGGCTGAGCTACATTTTTTTTTGTTGCTATGAAATTACCTGCAATTCATGTGGTTATTTCTTGTTCTGGAAAGACTAGAGAAGAGGAATATTAGAATCACAAATGGCCTTGAACCTATCTTTTATGAAGATCATTTGAAGAAACTTAGCATCTTTGGCTTAGAGACAAGAAGAGTAAAGGGGAAGTGATAGCTGTTTTCAAATTTATGAAGGGCTATCACACAGAAGAAGGAATCGATTTGTTTTTTGTCATCAGAGTACAGAACCAAAAGCAATCAATAGGTATTTCAAACAGGTAAATTTAGCCTTAATGTTAGGAATAGCTTTCCTAACAAATAGAGCTTTCCAAAAATGTAATGGGTTTCTTCACCGGTGGTCTTCAATCAGAGGCTGAGTGATCACTTTAAAAACGTTTAATAAGGATTCTTTTTGGTTTTAAGTCAGAACTATAAGGTCCTTGACATTCTTTCCAACTATAAGTTCTTTGCTTTGGTGACCCATAAATTGGAAGACAATATTATTTTAAATTTGAATTGACCTATTATGAGTAGAAAAGAATTTTCTATTATATAGTTGTTAGCATTTACCCACTCTTTAATGATTCTCTACTTTAATAAAGAAGCAGCAAGAATGACTCTATTTAACTAATGATTGTTTTCAACTTATTGTATGTCAATAACTGGAAAACATTCTAGTTAGATGTATAGTATATCTACCAGCAAAAATCTTATTTTAAGATTTTAATCCTATAATTTATTATTTTGAATTATCTATGTAGCCATTTATTCTCAGTGACAGGTTTGACTAGGGACACATTTTCGAGATCATTTCTAATTCACTTTAGCTAGTTCTTCCTAGGAAAAGAGAAATGAGTTGATTCCTGATTTTTCTTCACAAGGATCCTGAGTTTTCTTTTTTTTTTCTCCTATGAAACCAAAAAGAAAAGCACAATGCTAAGTAGTTTACAGTGTTCTGAAAATTATTGGGAGAATGTTCTTTCTGTCCACTGCTGTTCCTCTTAAGTGTACTTCTTTATTGAAAGGGAATGAGTCAAAGTCATTGCTACCACTGACCAGCATTTCTCAATCAGGTCATTCTATTTTTTTTTAAATACAAAGAAGAGTACTTCAGTTGCTGTCTGTTGTTCTGCCTGAAGGTGTTTTTAAATGCCATTTCAGTCTTAATTTTTTTTTTAAATGATTGTATCTCAGGGCACAGTAATCACCAAGGCATGGTAAATCAGAAAATTACTTCAGACTCTCTTTTCTTTGCTCCATTTTTTCTTTTAGTCTGAAGCACCCCATTTCAAATTTTACAGTTTTCTACAGTTATTCTTTTCATAGCTTTAATTACCACATAGCTATTTTTTCCATGATTTTTCTTTCTTTTCTCTATCCTCCATTCTCATATGCTCAAAGTTAAACAAAATGTAACACACATTAATCTCTATTTCTATGTCAGGATTTGTAATCTCAGGCCAGTAAGGAATATTTTTTTGAGAAGGTCAGCTTTATATAAGTGAAGCAGTTATCCCTTGGGAAAAAAAATAGAAATCTCCAAGGAGATAATGGACTTCACTAGGTGATGTGTTAAGAACCTGGTTTTCTTACCAAAATATTTCAAAATAGTGGTTACTTGGAAACACAATCCATTGCAAAAACTTGGGTAAACATCAAATCATGGAAAATGGTTAAATTTCAACCAAAATATGGGGTCATGTAAGAGCATGTGGAAATCAAGTTCACCCTCACCTACTCAAGAGGAAATAATAATTATTGCATACATGCATTAATGACATGTTTTTGCATTATTGTGGGGATATCAACAGCGAATCTTAACCCATTTTAACTTATCATCTTAGACTTAGAGGGTTGGTTGAAGCTTAAAAAGTTGAGATGCCAGTAAGTGTCAGAGTGGAAATTTGAACCCATGACTTTCCAAGTCAAAGTCTATTCCTCCATATGCAACATATTGTCGTATTTATAAAAGGCAGTATGACATAATGGAAATAATACTGGACATGGAGTCAGGAAAATCTGAATCTGAAACCCACCTCCAATATTTGCTAGCTATATGACCATGGGCAATCCATTAACCTTTTTTGATACTCTATTTCTTCTGTTAAATAAAAACAAGAATACTTGCAGTACCTATTCCCACAAGATCCTCATAAGATTATGAGGATCAAATGAACTAAAATAGCAATGAAATTAATTAAACCACAAGCATTGTTTTCTTCTTTCTTTTGCATTCTCCTCAAACGAAATTATTAACAATAAAGTAAAAACATTATTTTCATCTTATAGCACGGCTTCTCTTTTTATTGTTTTACATTATTTTCAACACCATCAAAAAAAAAACTTTGATTCAATACTTTTCTACCCCTGAAGCTGTCCTTTGTCATTGTACCAAGCAAATCAACAGACATTTATCCACTCTCCTGAACTCATAATAAATTAGTAGACTTATCTCAAAGAATATTAAAAACCTACTATGTACAAGGTATTGTGCTAGGTATTGTGGAGGATAAAAGGAAATATAATTCAATTCAACTCGTCAAACATATCAGAGTCTTGCTTTATCACTGCGCTAGGCACTAGGGAGCAAAAGATAAAAAAAAAAATCCCCTTATCTGAAAGATAACAAACATTCTATTCACTAGAAAATATTGAGAGTAGAGTACGGGGGAAGGAAAAATATATACCCAAACCCATAATTATAAGGTAATATAAAGAGGGAGAGAACACTTAACAATTAGGTGACTGAGATCAGGGAAGACTTTATGAGAAGAAGGCACCACAGTTGAATTTTCAATGAAGATAAGAATTCTGAGAAGTGGAGATGAGAGTGGAATATATCCCATTCACCAGGGTGCAAATTTATAATCCAAATGAAGGTGTGAGATCGAATATTGTGTATGACAAATGTCTAGAAGTCCAAGATGGTTGAAATGTACAGTGCATGAAGGGCAATAAAATAAATGCTTATTAAAAAAAATTTGGTTGAGCTTTCTAAATCAATGTGAGACATTTAAGGGGTGGAGCCAAATGGCAGTGTAAAGCCAGAAACTTGCCTGAGCACTCCAAATCCTCCTCCAAACAGCTTTAATAAGGCCTCAAAATGAATTTTGGAGTGTCAGAATAAAAAAAAAAAAGGTCAGAAAGAAAGAATTTTTCAATCCAGGATAACTTAGAAGGTCTGCAGGAATGATCTGTCTCACTGGGGTATGAACGGAGTGCAATCTAGTGCAGGCTGTACCAGCAGAGACTACACCCTATAGCAAACCAGCAGTAACCCTTGGAGGGGGGAATTGACTGCCCATAGGTGTTTTCTGGTCACAGTTCCAAGTTGAAGAGGAATACTAACAGGAGTGGGGACCATGGTCATAGTTCCAGGGCTTGTGGTATCTCATTGAACAGAGCACAGGCCTTTACCTGTCAGAAAAAAACGATGTCATTTTTTTTCCATCCAGTCTTGTTTTTCTTCTAATTTGGGCTGCATTAATTTTTTTTTGTGCAAAAGCTTTTTAATTTCCTGCAATCAAAATTATTCATTTTACATCCCATAATGCTCTCTATCTCTTGTTTGGTTATAACTTCTTCACTTATCCATAGATCTGACAGGTACATTTTTTCATGCTTCTCTAATTTGCTTATGATATCACCCTTTGTGTTTAAATCGTGTACCCATTTTTTACTTTATTTTGGTATAAGGTGTGAGATTTTGGTCTAGTTTCTGCTTCACTTCTTTCCAGTTTTCCCAGGATTTTTTTTTCTTTTTGGTCAAATAGTGAGTTCTTGTCCCTGAAGCTTAGATCTTTGGTTCTGGAAAATACTAGATTGCTATGGTCATTTACTACTTTCCATTTTATGCCTAATCTATTCTACTGATCCACCACTATTTCTTAGCCAATCCCAGATTGTTTTGATGATATTCACTTTGTAATACAGTTTGAGATGTAGTGTTGCTAGTCCACCTTCCTTTGCGCTGTTTTTTTTTTTACTGATTCCCTTGATGTTACTTTTTTTCCTTCCATTTGAATTTTGTTATTATTTTTAACTGTATAAAATAATTTTTTGGCAATTTGATTGGTATGGCATTGAATAAGTAAATTGAATTAAGTAGAATTGTCATTTTTATTATTTTGGGTCAGCACACCTACGAGCAATTAATGTACCTCCAATTCTTTAAATCTGACTTTATTTGTGTGAAAAGTGTTTTCTTATTGCGTTTGTATTATTCCTGGGTTTGTCTTGGCAGATTTACTTTCACCTGTGGATCCAAGAAGCTGTAGCACATGCAGCAGCCACACTCCAGTAAAACCATATCAACAGATGGAATAAATCAAGCTGAGATTAACCCACAGACCTCAAATGCATTGGTGAGTTAGGGGGCTATCTCCCCCAAACATGTGAAGACTTCACCCAGCAGAACGGGTGGATGAGAGCAATTTGTTCCAATGGCCATGGAGAGGGCTGAAGCAGGTGTGCGGAGAGCCTAGAGTTTGGTCACATATTAAAGACGCTGAGGTCATCTGTTGCATCCTGGGCCATTGCTAGTCATTTTGACTTTTGTCTTGTCACTGGGACTTAAATGGCTCTGGGAGAGAGAGTGAAGCTGATGACTTTGTGTAACTCTGTCTCACTTACATCCATTTCACGCACAAGCTAAGATATCGCCCCATGATTCATGGGTCCTCTTGGAAAACAAAGAATGAACAACAAAATGGCTAAGAGACTCCCAAGTGTTTTATATTATCTTCAGTTATTTTAAATGAAAGTTCTCTTTCTTTTCCTGCTGGAATTTATTGACAATACATAGAAATTCTGATGATTTATATGGGTTTATTTTATGTCCTTCAATTTTGGCAAAGCTGTTAATTATTTCTAACAATGTTTTAGTTGATTCTCTAGGATTTTCTAAGTATACTATCATATCATTTGCAAAAAGTTAAAGTTTTGTTTACTCATTGCCCATTCTAATTCCTTCAATTTCTTCTTTCCTCTTTTAGTGCTATAGCTAGCTTTTCCAATACAATGTTGAATAATTATGTTGATAATGAGCATCCTTGCTTCACCCCAATCTTACTGAAAAGGTTTCTAGCTTATCTCCAATATAGATAATGCTTGATGATTGTTTTAGTTAGATACCACTTAACTTTTTAAAGAAAAACTCCATTTGTTCCTATGCTTTCTAGAGTTTTTAAGAGGAGTGAGTGTTATATTTTGTCAAAAGCTTTTTCTGCATCTATTTAGATAATCATGACTTTTGTTGCTGTTGTTGATATAGCCAATTGTGCTGATAGTTTTCCTAATATTGAACTAGTCCTGAATTCCTGGTATAAATCCTAATTAGTAATAGTATATGATTTTTGTTACATATTTTTCAAGGCTTGATTTATTGATTTTTAGACTTAATAGATTGGTGAAGAAAATGTTAACAATACAGATTAAATTTTAAAAGTGCATTAGACATTTTTTCAGAGAGTTTGTTGCTAAATATATATGTATATATGTACACACATAAATATACAAACATAGACACACATATATACATAAGTATACACATATTCTGTTAGCAAATCTTTTGTTTATGAGCATTTTTGAAATTAGTTAGCCTGTTTCTTAGGTAATGGTCTATTTCTGGGAAATAGCATAGTTATATCCTTAAACTGACAAGTAGGTTCTGAAAAAGGAAGGGGAGGAGGAGAGGGAAGAGTAAGGTAAATTTTGATGACTCCAGAGTGATTGGTCCTAATACTTTTTGTTATTGTTATAAGGGAAAAGGGAAGGCAGAAGGGAAGAGAAAATGAAAGGAGGGGTAGAAGAAGAGGAGAAGAGAGTTAGGGAAGGGGGGAAAAGCTAAACTTTGATGAGTCCAGAAGGGTTGGCCTTAATAATCCCTAATATGTATGTATATATGTATGTATGTATGTATGTGTATATATATGTACACACACACATATATACATATTATATACATATATATTTACATCACAGATATATATATATGTGTGTGTGTGTGCATGTATGTATTTATATGTGTGTGTGTGTGTGTGTATACATATAGCTTTCCGGGACAAAAGATCCCAGCCTAAAATAATTCAATAGAGCTCCCTTGATATGTATTCACCTCCGTATTTCCTCAGAATTGCAACCTTCAGCCTTTTTCTATAACTCAAAGATTACCCAGAAGCTTCTGACTTCCTAGAACTGAATAAAAAATTTCTAATTTCTCAGAAATAATATTTAAATATGCTATATGCTTTTCAAAGCATTTCTGTATATATTATCTTAGGTTGGGGCTAGGGTTGGAGATGGGACTTGTGATTTCATTGATATCCAAATAACTCCTTGATAAGAAAACTCCCTCCATCAATGGAAGTTGGTATTTTCTCTGCAACTTAAGAGTCTTAGAGAATTTCCTAGAGCTCTGGCAGGTTGTGACTTTCCCAGGGTCACAGAGCCAGTATGGGTCAAGGGCAAGACTTAAACCCAGGTTTTCCCTGAGTCCAAGGAGGACTCCATCAATTCTCTTGGCACCCTTTACCTCAGATACTAATAAAATCTCTGTGACGTTGTCCCCATTTTTCAGATGAAGTAATATATCTAAAATATCATGTAATCTTTAGGGAAGCTTTTGTTTATATCCCACATATCATTGTCAACAACTAAAAAGAATGGAGAGGTTAAAAATGAGGTGGGTACACAGTTAAGAGATTAGTGTAACCAAAATGTGATAGTCAATGGGCTTCATAGTCACTGGAGGAAACACATGTATCTTGATGCGCCTCCTATAAGTGGTAGCGGATGTTAATAAAAAAAAAGTGTTATCTCCAGGTTAAATTCTCAGTTTATTTTCAGTTCTACTCCTGACTTCCTCTGTGATGTCAAGTGAATTATTTAACTTCACCATAAGGAACAGCTGTTATTTTTGAGCAAGGAGAGAAAATGATACCTGGGAGGAATTTGGTAAGATTGATATGTGTCAGCGGTATCATGCAAGTCATTGAATTTTTCACATTTACCAAGGTCTTATGGGCATTAACAATAGGCAGATCCTCCAACTACAAGTAGAAAAATATAATATTCAGACCACCAAATCTGGACTATAAGGACTGGGGTTTGAATACCACCATTGCTAATTACTATATGTGCCTTTGGGTTACAAATAACTATTTCTCAGGGCTTCAATCACTTTGTCTCTGGTGTTTGTGATATATTGCTGTAATTTTCATTACTAGTAATTTATTTAAAATTTTTGCATCAATATTCATTAGGGAATTTTGTTTATCTTTTTCTCCATCTGTTTTCATTCTCCCTGATTCAGCTATCAGTATTGTATTTGTGTCATATAAGGAATTTGATAGGACTCCTTTGCCTATTTTGCCAAGTAGCTTATACAATAGTGCAATTAATTGTTCTTTAAATAAATTGTTCTTTAAAGGCAAAATTAAATGTTCTTAAAATAAATTGTTCATTAAATTCACTTGTGAATCCATCTAGTTCTAAGGTTTTTTTTTTTAGGTAACTGATTTATGGCTTGTTCAATTTATTTTCCTAAATAGTATTATTTAACTATTCTATTTCCTCATCTGGATATTTTTTATTTATGTAAATATTAATCCATTTCACTTATGTTGTTGATTTATTGGCATGTAATTGAGCAAAATAGTTCCTAACAATTGCTTTAATTTCATATTCATTGGTGGTGAATTCACCTTTTCATTTTTGATACCAGTAAATTGGTTTTCTTCTCTCTCTTTTTTTAAAATCAAATTAACCAATGATTAACCTATTTTTTTTACAAAATGAGTTCCCAGTTTTATTTATTGGTTCAATGGTTTTCCTACTTTCAATTTTCTTAACCTCTCCTTTGATTTTCAGCATTACCAATTTGGTGTTTGATTAGAGATTTTTATTTTATTTATTGACGTACATATAATACTAACAGATTACAAACTGTTCAAAGCTTCAGATGCTTTTTAATTTTTGTGTAATTTCCAGAATCTAGGCAATACATTGCACACAGTCAGCATTTATAAATGTTTGTTGAGTTAATCAGACAATAAAGGCAATAGGATTTTACTCTCTATTGTAGTGGTCAAGGAACACTTTATGAAGGATTTGGGAGACCTGGCCTCTAATTATAATTCAAACGATGATTTGTGTGAACTTCAGGCATACTAGTTCTCTTTCTGGTCCCAGTGATGCATATTGGGTTGTCAAAACTTTTCTTAAGTCAATGTATGACACCATTTCAGCAAAATTCTAGTACAAAGTTTTCTCCTAGATATGAAGGGGGAGACAAAGGAAACAAGACAGAGTACTTTCCCTCAACTTGTTTAAAGCTTAGTTGTAGAAACAGAACAGAAATATGGTAACAAATGAAGAAATCATTTTTCCAGAGCATCATATGCTCAAGTAAAAGGATATTCTGTTCACCATAATTCAATTTTAAAAAAGAAAATCACTCCTAACTCTCTTGCCTTTACTCTCCTATCTTTCTTATTAAACTCTGATATGGACTCCAGTTTGGAATCTAGAGCTTGTACTGCCACCATTTTACCCTTGGTCTCTCAAGAGAAAAAGATAGAAGAGATTCTGGCATCATGAGCTTTCAGGGAATGCTGTGTCAAAAAACTAATGATTATCCTGATTCCTTTCTATTTAAACTTAGTTTCCTTTTGGTCTCTGAATGTTTCCTTAGGCTTTTTTCTTTTCTTTTCTTTTCTTTCTTTCTTTTTTTTTTTTAGGCCTCTGAGTTCTTCTTAAAGATATTGGCAGCTTGAGTAGGGTTACTTTAATGTTATAAAAATAGTAACTATGTGCTTGATCTGATCCTTGCTTTAGGCAATATATATTATAATTGGAAGCTAGTGGCTTATCACAAAAGTTGTATCTAAGCTTATTAAGAAAAATGAGACAACGAGATGATTATCCTGATAGCAGAATTTTAAAAATCATCTTTTTTTTGTTTTTGCATGAGATAATTCCAAATACCTGAAGCAAAGAATATACACACACAGACTACACATATGTATGCATGTACGTATGTATATATGGCTTGGATTTGTCACTTTATTGGTTTAGGGAAACTACTTTTGCCAATACTGATCAGCACCTCATTTCCACATTAAAATCTTGAAAGTTTCAGTGATTTGCCCGAGGAAGTGCTGTTGAACCCAGAACTTCTGTCTTCCTAGTTGCTGTACTTGTACATGTATTTTGGTCAGTAGCCTTGGAGTTATGTAAGTTTGGTTTAGTTGACTTGGATATTTTGAGATAAGAAAATGAGGAGCTGAAAAATAATTGCTGAAAAATTAAGTAAATAACTACTCCTTTATGGTAGTACAAAGAAGCTAAAAATCTATAACATTAATACAATGCTACAACCACTTACTGTAACTAATCACTGTCTACCACTTTAATTAACAGTTTCTATACCATGTAAATATTCTTTCATGTCCATATTTGTGTGTCCTTTTTCTTTCTTGATTTCTTCCTTACTGTTATTACCTGAACTTGAGTAATTCATAGGACAGAGCAGGCTGTTTGGAAATGGGTGGGGAGTGAATATACTATGAATTTGTCTAGCTAACAGTAAATCTGGTAGCCAGACCAAAGGTCATATTGAGAGAAATCAATAAAGATAAGAATAATGAGGCCCTGGGTCCATGCAGTCAAGATGTCAAGTCCACTGAATACTGGCTAAAGTACAACTCACGTAGGTTGAGGAAGGCAGGTGAATAGATTCTAGAGCCTCCAGGAATGTCAGGTAGTAGAGATCAGGGTATCAGAAGGAAAGAATCAAAGGGTTAGGGTCTCAGGTAAAAGTTCTGAGAAATACCAAGTTAAAAAGAACAACAACAAAAAAAAAAGGCCAGAAAGTTTAGACAAAAAAAAAATAGAATTTAGAGAATTCTGAGTAATTGGCACAGCTCACTCACAACATAAATCCTTAAATTTGATATTCAAGGGCTTTGTAAGGTGGATATTTCTTATATACTTGATTTTCCTTCCAAGTTTGGTAGTCATCTCAGACTTTAGAAAGACCTTGAGCAAATAGGTAAACTTGAGCCCCTTGAAAAGAGTGAGATGTGGGGAATATAAGGAGATGAAGAGACAGATAGTTCCTGACACATGGCATCTAGTAGGCTTCCACCTCCCTGATGCAGGGGAAAGAGTACCTGATCTGGAGTCAGAGGACCTGGGTTCAAATCATAACCCTGTCCCTTCCTACCTATGTGATGTTGTGCAAGTTGTTTAATCATTCTCTGGCTCAAAAGAGGACATTGGACTGTGTATCCTCTAAGGTCCCTTACTGCACGAAGTAGTCTATTATCCTATATTATCCTGATTTTAGACCAGAGATACTTAACCTCAGGTTTGTGGGTATGAGTCTGTGGTCCATGAGCTTGAATAAAGGTAAAAAAGAATCTTTATTTAAGTATAGTCGGTTTCTTTTGTAAGCCTGTGTATTTTATCTTATATATTTAAAAACATTATTCTGAGATGTCATCAAATTTCCAAAGAGGTCCATGATACAAAAAAGATTAAGATATAAAGTATATGCTTTTTTTTTCTTCTTTAAGGTGTACACTTTACGAAGAAATAATAATATAAAACTTCCATTCCTTATCCCACACCCACATTTATTTCCCACATTTATTCCTCCCCTCCCCATTCTACTTGTCATTTTGAAGGTAAGTAGGTTTTGTGTCAACTTGACCTAAAATTTCCCCTCAACCTTTAAATAGCTTGGTATAATGTTTCTTAAAGTGGGAAAGAACAATCCACCCATTTTCTTCTGATTACTTGCAATTTGGTAGCCAATTTTATTACCTGCCCAACCTGAGAAGCACCAGGCAATCCTGTTTGCTGACTACATCAATTCTTTTCAAGCAGTTCAACACATTTCAAAGTCTCAGCACACAAATTCCCTGCTTTTTCACAGGAGGGTGAAGAGAGGGTACATAAATCTTTTGGAAATGAGGCCCTTGAAACATCCAAAGTAATGCTATTGTCAATACACTAAAAGCTGCTTTAACACTTCTGTAAAATACTTATAAAGGCAAAAATGCCTTTAATATATGCAGTGACCCCAACATAAATACCAGGATTTCTAAATCCACACCTTTTCAAATGTTCTAAAAGCTTTTTGTGAAGTACTTCTCTAATTCAAGTGATCTCTCTAATGAGGAACTCCAGCTATTTCATTACCATAATTTTATTGCTGACCCATCAGAGAAGAGGGGGCAATGAAACATTGTTGTTGTTCTAGCTCTCCATTATTCCAAGAGCAAACCTGCTAAGAAAGAGTTGGTGCCACTCAGGGAGTACTGGTCTTTAAGTAATGCTTACCAATTTCAAGCTGATATGATGGGAATAGTATGAGAATAGTTTCACCTTTTATCCAATTATCATTTTGAAGAAATACAACAGTAAAGGCTTAAGAAATGGACACCAAAAAAAAATACCAGTGAAGATTTTACCTGTATACATACAAATATATGTGTCAGAATTATAGAATTTCAGAATTGGAAGAGATCTCCTCAGGCATCTAGGCTAACCTATTACTGCCAACGAATCTCTAATTTACTAAACAAATGGTCTTCCTCTGCTTTAAGCTTTCCAATGAGGGAAAACTTGTTGCCTCTCAGGATAGCCCATTTCAGTTTTGGACAACTCTATTTGTGAGGAAATGTTCATGACATGGAACTTAAATTAAGCCCTTTATGCCTTGTACTCATTATGCCTATTTCTGCCATCTGGGGATGAATAGAACAAGTCTAATCCCTCCTGCAGATCATACCCCTTCAAATATTCACTGGCAGCATTTATATCCCTCTGGTTTGCAAAGCCAAAACAAAATAAAAATGAAATAAAAAAAATCTAGTTTTTCCATTAACGAACATTTATTAAATACCTAGTATGTGCCAGTCACTGGGAATAAAAAGTTCTGGCAGCCAGTCTAGTTAGAAGAAGCACAGTACCATCAGAGAAGAAGAAAGCGGCTCATTTTGCATAACATGAAGAGTTTTGAAAGGTACCCCTGAAGGCTCTTCTGTTTAAAAAAAAAGGTTCCTTTGAAGGAATCATGTCTCATTCTATATTGCTTTGGTCAACATCATTTCACAATAATATCATCAATATATTATAGCCAAACCTATATGTAAGATTGCATGGATGATAACTGGAGAGATGGGCTATGGGATCAAGCTGAGACCTTTGCCCCTCACCCCAAAAAAAATTTGGGTCCCATTTGCCTAAAGGCTCTAGAAAACCCCACCTTGAACTCTCTTTGAATTCTCCTACTTGATCAAGGAAGTCTCTAGTTTTGCCTGAGGCTATAATCCTATCAAATGGCCTTTCTTTATACCCTAAACCCAATCTCCCCATTCTCTGTTACCCTTAACCTAGCCCAGCACTCCATTGTCTGTTACGTCCCAATGGCCCTGGCTACTTCCCACCCTTGATCCTATCTAGACCCCATTCTACTTCCCAGTCACTCCCATTAATGTCCTCCTTAGACCCCTCCTCCAGTCACCTCAGCCTACTGGCCACTGCCATCAAGATACCCCTTCTATACTGCTTCTCCCAGACTCCCTCCTCCAGTCTACCCAAACTACTTGGCCACGCCTAGATCCTTCTCACAATCTTTCTGTATATAAGGTCCATCTTGTCTCCATTAAAATGCACAGATTCTTTAAAATCTGGCCTGCTTGCATTAGCAATACAAATGCTCAGATTCCTTAAAAATCTGGCTAATATGGTGGATCTTTAATAAACCTTGTCTTTGGCTGAAAGAAGGCTTGGTAGTGAAATTCCCAGGGATGTACACATTGATGATGAGGTTGATGCATGCATTGCCAGAGCTAACTCAGTGTTTGGGAGGCTACGAGGGAAAGTAATATCCAAAGTATGGGAGAGAAGAGGTATTAGACTGACTACCAAACCAAAGGTCTACAGAGTTATTGTGGTGACCTCATTGTTGTATGCCTGTAAAACCTGGACACTATACTAGTACCATGCCAGGAAACTGCATCAATTTCATTTGAAGTGTTTAAGGAAGATTCTGAAAATCACCTGGTAGGATAAGTTACCAGGCACTGGGGTCCTTTATCAAACTCAAAATGCCAAGCATTCAAACTCTGCTTCAGAGAGCTCAACTCTGATGGGTTGGCCACATTATTTGAATGCAAAATGTACGCTTGACAAAAAGACTATTTTATGGAGAACTCACACAGGGCAAGATTTCACATGGTGCTCAGAAGAAACGATACAAGGATACTCTCAAGGTCATGACATGGGATACACTGGCATAGGACAACTCAGCATGGCATGCCCACATCAGAAAAGGTGCTGTGTTCTGTGAGCGAAGCATAATTGAAATAGCTCAAGAGAAACACACTATACGCAAACTTAGAGAATCTACCCCAAAGGTTCACATGGACTATTTGTGCCTGACCTGTGGAAGAACATTCCAAGCTCATATTGCTCTTATCAGCCACAGTTGGACACACTAAAACTTGACTCTAGCATAGTGATGTCATTTTGGTCCTCTTCGAAAACAAAGAACAACAAACAATACATGAAATTGAATGTATGCATGTAGGCACATGTAAATGTAAACCCACATACTTCAGGTGAACACCAAACTTAGGCATGCATTGTCTGTGGTTGTGTAGCTTGACTGGAATCCTCATAAGTACCTGTTAGTTTCAAACTGTCCCAAGACCAGTCTTAGAAATAGCATAGCATTTCAATTAGATAAGTATAACAAATACATATTTATGTGAGAATATATGTTTATATATACATACATATATGTAAGATATATTTTTCTCTGTAAGAATAGCATGTCTGCTTAGGTTCCCTAAATATATAGATGTGACTCACAGGTGGCATGAATAGTTAGTTATCTTGGGAAACTGCCCTTCTCTTCTCCAAAGGAGACTTCAATTTCTGCCTTGAGGGGAGCAGAAGTGTCATTTCTGACCACTTGTTTCTTGGACTCCTTGCCTATCCTCAAAAGGAATATTGGGTTAGAATTCTATCTCTCTGATCTCCCTCAAATATTACCATTCTTGGTGTATAGTAGATCCAGAACCAAAACCCCTTCTCTGGATACTTTTAAGGTAGAGGGCATACCTTAATTTACATTCATCAGTTTAGCTTCTACCCACCGAATTCTGGTTATTATACAGAAGGCAATAACATATAGTAATAGCAAGTAAAACCATCCAAGCAAAATAGTAAATAGGAATGAATGAAATTCTACCAATAGAATATGCCAGAAAAAGTATGAGTAAATGAGCTTTTTAGTTGGCAGCATGATGAGATCTCAGCTCAAGCCAGGAGAAAGGGCCCTATCTTAGTCAAGGACATTCATTCTAGCAGTCTACAGTGAGACATGATGAAATCTAGGATGTGTTGAGGAGCTGGCTTCCCCTATATGTCTACAGTCTCTCTCTCTCTCTCTCTCTCTCTCTCTCTCTCTCTCTCTCTCTGTCTCTCTGTCTGTCTGTCTGTCTCTCTGTCTGTCTGTCTCTCTCTGTCTCTCCCTCTTTCTCCCTCCCTCTCTCTCTCCCCCCCACTTTCTCTTTCTCTCTCCTCCCTACCTCATCCTTTCTTTTTCTCCCCCCCCAATTTTCTCTTCATCTCATAGAATCTCTGCATTCTCAATTTTCTTGTTACCAAAAAGCTCTGGCTTAAATTCCTATCTTTATATAAATACACAGCACTGCCTCAATATTCTCTCCATCAGTCTGGTCACATCTTCTTCCACATAGATGAAGTGAAGGGGAAGGAAAGGGACAAAGGATGAGAAGAGAGGTAGCAGAGGGAAGTAGGAAAGAGGATGCAAGTGAAAGGAAAGGAAGAGAGAGGGAAGGGAGGGAGAGATGGAGAGGAAAAAAGGAGAGGGGAAAAGGGAGAAGTAGAGAGGAAGAGAGAGAGAGAGTTAGAGAAGAATTTAGAGGCAGAAGCCAAGAAGAAAAGGGAGATCCAGATATGTTGGGCAGCATTGCAGAATAGCTTGGAGTCCAGACTCTGACATATACTGGTTGTGTGACTTTGGACAAGTCACTAAACCTCTCAGTGTTCTAGGCAACTTTCCAATGCAGTTTCTTCACTCAAGATTTCTCTTTATTAATGCAACTACAGGTCCAGTGTTTATAAAAATGCCTATTTTACAGGTCCTAGGCATTTTTAAATGAATTGGGTAAACATAGGTTCTTAATGAAGTGTATCTGATCCTGAGGCAGAGGGTGACCCAGTGGATAGCACACTGTGCCTGGAATCAGGAAATACCTGAGTTGCAATCTGATCTCAGATACTTACTAATTGTGTAACTCTGGCCAAGTCAATTAAACTTTGTTTGCCTCAGTTTCTTCAACTGTAAAAGTAAGATGAAAATAGAACCTAATTCACAGGGTTGTTGTGAGGATTAAGTAAAAGAATATTTATAAAAAGCACTTAGCACAGTGCCAGGCACATAGTAGGTGCTTAATAATAGTAAATGCTTATTCCCATTGTCTTCTTCCCTTCCCTTGAGGGGCTTGACCCTGTCATAAAGTTGAGATACTCTTCACCTATGTTGGTCATCTGGAACATGACTATTGCTTTGAAACTTCCACTCAAAGGATGTAAAACTGAAAAACTTTTACCAAAGGCGTCCATCCTAAACATAGGCATACAACTGAAAGACTAAACCTTTGAGCACTTCACTAGGGGGTTAGATGAGATAGCCTCTCAGATTCTTTCCACATCTAATCCTACAAAGCAGGCAAAACTGGGAAGTAGGTCAAGATTGTGGTTGACAATGTGGTGAAGCAGCAAGAGCATTGAATCTGAAGCAAAAAGATGTGGATGTGCTGAGGAGCTGGCTTCCCCTACATGTCTACAGACTCTCTCTCTCTCTCTCTCTCTCTCTCTCTCTCTCTCTCTCTCTCTCTGTTTTTTCTAGCTCTGCCACATCCTGTCTGAGTGACATTGTGCAAATCATTTAAGCACTCTGGACCTCAGTTTCCTCACATGTAAAATGAAGAGACTGGACTTGGTGATCACTAAGGCACCTTCTAGATATAAATTTCTCTACTTCCTCTTATGCCATAGGTAAAAGGTACCTTATGCCCTCCTGGAGCACACTTTGGAGGGGCACAGAATTCTTTGTGCTTTACCAGAACCTGCCTTCTCTCACACATTCTCCTCACCACTGAATTTTTTCCTTTAGGACCCTGTCTTTTGCATTCTGAGGTGACAGCTTGTTAGACTATGTTAATGTATTTAGCTGGTACTGTGAAGAAACTTGCGAAACTCCATTTAAAAATGATTCTGTTATGTTTCTGAAGGTTTATAATAGGAGTTCCTAACTTTTTTTTTTTGGTGTGTAATGGACCCTTTCTTAGAATATTGTTTTTAAATGTATAAAATAAAATGCACAGGATTGCAAAGGAAACCAGTAGAGTTTGAATACAGTTTGAAATACCAATACCATTCGAAATCAATTTAAAAATGTTCACAAATGTTGGGCTATAAACCCCTGGTTTAAATGTTCAGAAGAAAAAGTATATGGCCTCTTCTAAAGAGAGAGATTATAAAATAGGGAAAACACACAAGAGGATAATGAAGGTAGGAATGAATGAGTTAGGATTAAGAAACAGGAATGTAATATGCTCCATCTTGAAGTGGACAATTCCAAGGCCTGTGGTGGCAAAACTACTTGAAAGCAGGCCAGACAAGGCCTTGGCACAATAATCCAAAGAATATTAGTATTTACAAAATAACAGGAAATCTCTAAGGATGTAATTAATATGTTTTTCACAAACATTACACTAGAAGAGGCTAAAATGAGAACACGATAATAATAATGGCAACTCACACTTAAAATGTCTTTAACAGCCAAAGAAAGAAGTCATGATAAATGATCTGGGGTAGACATGAAAGTAGACAAAGAGATATAGGTCTTTCAGTATAAAACCATGCAAGTATTTATCTAAGCAGGGCTTGTGGTTAAGCAGTGACAAGGATATTGTATCTTTATTCAGAAATTTGAATTTTTTATAAACCTTTGATCTAACTGTAACATGTCATTTACAGGTAGAAAACAGAAGTAAAAAACATGCTTCTTGCTTAATAAAGAATTATTTTTAAGAGAAGCATATGCAAATTGGTTATAAATAATATCTACATATTTTTCAGTTATGTACAGCTGACTAGTAGTGGTGGTTATCAGAAATGGAGGCATAGTTCTTAGAAGAATTTTTTTTTTTTGTGTGTGTGTATGTACCTCTAATAAATTTAGGTGTAAGTGATACAGATGCTACTGTGTCTCTCTTGCTATCTCCTCTTCTCAACACATATTTTAAAAGTGAAACTAGATAGTGTTGAAAAGTAGACCTATAAAAAACTATAGTTTAGTAGATAAATAACTTTCTCACTTATAGAGGAGAGATAAAGGAAGGGATGGGAAGAACCTAGAGCTATGATATTTGCTGAAAATTTATAATTTGAATTCTACTTTCAATTTTAAAAGAGTTTTTAACATTTAAAAAAAATCTGACCCTTCAATTTACACATGATGCAAGAAGAGGTGTCTGGGGTCTTATTCATACAAATATAATAAACTACATAAGCCTATTCATAGAATGTCACAGATTCATGGAAGGTGTCTTAGACATCAACTATTTTAACCCTCTCATTTTACAGATGAGAAAATAGAGGCTCACAAAGCTCAAATGACTGTAACATGGATCTCCTCACTTCTAGATAACAATGTTATTTCCATTACACCATATCATATCTCCTAGAGAGAAATCTGTTGAAGTCCTCATAGATTTGAAACCATAAATTTTCTTTTATAATATGGCTTCGTCTAAAGAGCTAAACTTGACTATGAACTAAACATTATTTTAAAATAGGGTTAAGACCAGCTTTTAAAGAAATCATCCTCAGAGGTAAAATTCAGTGACTTTCTCATTAATTCTAGCTAGTATATAAATTTACTTTTAATTCCTAGCTTTGCATCTTGTGGGAAACCAATGGTTAGTTAACTGTTAAAAATGATTTAGTAATATTCAGTTGAGTTATGCTGAATTTTTTTGACATTTAAGGGGAAAATACACAATAAATATTTTAAGAAAAAACATTTAATTGAGGTGGAAAGAGCTTCCAACATCAAAAGAACTAGAAGTGACCTGAGAAATTAATCTAATTCAGAGGTTCTCAAACTTTTTGGTCCCAAAACCTCTTTACACTCTTAAAAATTGAGGAGCCCAAGGAGCTTTAGGTTATGTGGGTTATTTATACTTTATGTGAATAATTTATGTGGGGTATGCTTGTAAATGTTTAACAACTGTGCTCTCTGGGAAAAAAAATATGCATGCACACTTTTAAGTTCAATCTGCATTATTAACACTTTCTTAAGTTTAGACAATCAACAAAACAATAACTCAAATCCTAATTTGAAGTGATTACCAATTTTTGATGTTTAAGTGATCACATGGAAAACTAACAACTGGTTTGTGAGCTATATACTGTTGCTCATATCTATTGATATGTACCGTATTAGAAATTAAAACTAACATTTAAAAATTAATTCACTAAAATAACAATAATAAATCCATCATATATTAACACAAATAACAATTTCATGACTTTGTATTATCAGGGAATAAGCATAAGAGTTTTAATTCTGGTTCTGCCATTAACCATCTCCCAACAATACATAATTCATTTCACCAGTCAAAGCCTGTTTCCTTATCTATAAAATGATGAAGTTGAATTCAATAATCCCTAAGGTTCTTTTTTTTCTTTCACAAGCTAGTGCATTCTCCACTCACCACCCACCTTGGGAGTGTCTTAGCCAAGTGAGTATTAGCCAAATAGATGAGTATATAGCCAATAGATGAGTAGATATATATATGAGTATATAAAGGAGTCAACCAGGCTTCTTATTGAGTCAGTAGCACTTTGTGTTGTCTTATTAGATCCCACCTCTTGGTAAGAGGTATATGGGGCTATATGTGGACATTGATGAATAGCTAGTCCTGCAACATTACTTTATTTCTTAAATTCAGAGGGTGGCAAATGACTAGAGATAATCAATGTATCCTGTACCTGAATGTGATTTTGATAATTTTGTCATAGACGTTCATCTACTAGTTGAATTCATTATATAATTTATATTATGATTTTAATTGAGTCTCCTTTAAATGTAAAAAAAAAATCTTAAATCTAAGAGATGTAAATCTTGTGAGTCTGAAGACTACCAAAATTACCTTGGTACTATTATTTACCTGGTTTTGACTATTGGAATTTCAGGTCTAAAATCTTAGGAAAAATAAAAAAGTCTTCTCTTTAGGTGCATTGATGAGAAATGTTAGAGTCAAGAATCCTTCCTAGTGCTGTTTTCCTCTTCATCCAAGATGAGATATAGCATGATATAGTCAATCAATCAGTGTGTTAAAACTGTATCTTGTTCTGGTCCCCCTGATTTCCCTTTTTTATTCAGTACTGTAAGTAAATTTATAAGTAGTCAGTATAAAGCGGCAACAGCAGGAAGTAAGATTGCAAAGGGGAACCTGGAAGTCATGTACAAACTATCCCAAAGATCAAAGGAGCACAATGAACATTGTATCATATAGTAACCAAAAATCACTTCCTGGTAACATATGCTGAATCAGGGGAAGCCTTCTAGGTGCTGCTGTCAGGGCCTTTTGGATCCATGATATGCAAATCCCAGACAAATTCTTGACCTCCACAATAAGACCGCCAAATCACCAAATGGTGTTCATAATCTTGAGATGACATGGATGTGGTAACTTTAAAGTTTTATTGACAACTTTGAGATGATTTAGATGTTAATAAACTAATCCCAAGGTGGCACAGAAAGGAGCTGGTCTCTTCCCCAAGAAACCCTATTAAATGAGACCTCAAACTCCTGCCTCTCACCCCTACAAGCCCTTTTCCCTCTCCATCAGGTCTATGCTGCCCAGTGCTACTCTAAACCAGGGTTACATGAGTGATAATCTCTGATAATCATTTAGATATCTCTGATTATCTCCCAATCTTCAATGAACTTTCATTCCATACATACAAAATTGGGGAAAGAGTCAGAAGACTGAGGTGTGATCTAGACTAAATGATTTAACTTCTCTGTGTCTCTGTTTCTTCTTCTGTTAAATGAGGATATTAACATTTGCCCTATCAAAAAGTCAGAGACTTCTGAAATTCAAATTAGTTGCTATAGGAAAAAGCACTTTTAAAGTAAACTACAAATTTCTATGTAAATATGAGGTATTTAAAATATTTACAAATTTCTATGTAAATATAAGTATTTAAGAGGAATAGGAACTGGACCTGTTATTTAATTGGTACTGGGAACTCCTCAATGAGGAAACTCCCTCTGTCAATACAGATCAGCACAGCGAGTTGCCCAGAACACTGAAAGTTTAAGTCAGTATATATTAGAGTAGGGACATAATTTCAGGCCAGTCAGCTCCCACTATCTTTTCCCCAAAAACCTTCCCTATTCCTAACTTCTCTATTACTGTCAAAGCTACCACTCTCCCCCTTATGACATTAATGATAATAAAAATAACTAACACATGCACAAAACTTTAAGTTTTGCAAAGCGCTCCACGTCATTTTAAATTTAGAAGTCGATTTTTTAATTCTTCTCAACCTTTTGCAATCCCACTATTTCCAAAGCTAGTTTCTGGCTGCCTATATCTACCTAAAAACAATACTTTCTTACTCCAATAAACCTGTTGCTACTAGCTATGACTTTACCTCAGTAACTGGTTCTAAGAGAGATCTGTCAGAATTGTTCTCTTTTCTGATATAGAACAGAATATTTTAAACAAAATTTGATACAGTTTTTCTTTAAAACAAACTGATTTTATTATGACGATAGATAAAAAAAACAGCATGGTGTAGGGGAAAGAACATGAAACTTGGTATTGCATGACATGAGTCATAATCCTGACTCTTTCCCTTTGTTAACTGTGTCACATTGCACAAATCATTTCATTTTTCTGAGCCTTAGTTTGGTACTTTTGCAAATTCCAGGAGGTTGGGACTAGCTGACCTCTACAGTCTTTTTCAGCTGTGGCAGATAAAAAGCTCAACAGAAGAAAAGAAAAGGAAAAGAAAATCAAGGTTGAGAGAGGGGAAAAATAGAAGGAAGTGTAAAAAAAGAAAGTGAAAGAAAAAAGTGAGTTACTAAATAACATAATCAGTTAATGGAAGATTTATAAGAGTATTCATTTTAGGAAGGTCTGAAACTTGAAGGCTAGGACTATATTACTCATCTAGGAAATCTGGTCATCTTACATCCTAATGTCTATAGATCTTCTCTCTTCTTCTTACCTGTTTCTTCCTTTTATTTTGGGTGAGCCCACTCACAAAGTCCTTCTCTAAACCTCAGCCTCCTCTCACCTACTTAAATGACTCCTTTCTTAAATAGCCTAGCATAAAGTTCAAATAGCCCTTTTGCTTTAGAACCATTGCTGCCAACCACTTAGATTCAGAAATCAAATATTGGGAGCTGAGGTAAGAAGTGTGATTACCCTGGAAAAGGTCAAACATTACTTTTTATAGTATACTTTTTTTTCTTTCAATTCTGTTGTTTAATCCCTTGCTGTGATATTGCTCTGTGTGTTCTCCTCAATGTGTTTGGCTTATTAGAATATAAACTCTTTGAATATAAAACTGCAGAGAATGTGTTTTATTTGAATAGTCTTTGTATCCAATTGTTCAGAATGATTTGATCCATAAAGTTGCTTCTCATAAACACTGGATGATGAATAAAACTCAGCTGTGATTGTAACCAACTTTTCATATACTTTTTTCCTAATCAGAAAGTGAGAAAAAAGTTCGCTAATGTTCCTCTAAAAGTGAGAAATTCTTGTCACCAAACTATATTCAAAGGATTAAAAAGAAAAAAAAAGAAACTCTATGTGCTTCTTCTTTGGTTTATTTTCAAGAACTAACTATTCAGTCTTTCCACAATTCAATATTTATGATTAGGAAAGAACACATTGTTATTTCCAAAACATCAATAAATATACATTGAGAAAATATTTCCACCAACAATAGTACTTATGAAAAAATATCAGATGCATGAAGATAGTGTCATTGTTAAAGTTCATGATTTCCGTGGCACTTAGATTTCTTCTGGAGTAGAAGTCAATGATTAACTACAAATGGAGGTGAAATATTCTCTTTCAAACAAACCAGAAGGCTGTTTTTAGTAGTAATTGTAGCCCATATATTGTAGATAGCCATATTAGGTTTAATGATCCATTTACAACTGTAAAAAAAAAACACTGAATTTTTACTTAAAAAAAGAGTGTAACTTCAAAGAACTGACTGACATTACTACTAGAGGAATTTTTTATTTATTTTATTATTTGGTACTCAGGGCCATTCTTCTTGCAAATTTTGGTTAACTAAAAGTGTCCTAATATTAACTTCACCTGACCAAATCCTATCACACTGGATGTGAAAATTTGCTTAGAGCTTTAAACATTCTTTAGATAAGAAACTAGAGGAAGAATCTCAACCCATCCTGGGCTCCTGGGCTACATGTAATTCCTCCTTCTCAGTCAGGCTATTTATGAATCCTCTAAATGTAGTTCAATCTGATTTAGTTTACCTATTGAGGGTTTTTTTTTTGATTAATTTTGTTTCCTGAGGGAATGTATGAGATTATGACTCTTTAACTAAATTTGTGCAATTTTTAAGACACTGAAGGAAGTATGGGACTTTAGATCTATATTCTCTTTAACTTTTATGGCCTTAGAGGAATGTACATGATTGCAATATGTAAATTAACTTTTTTTCTGTCACTCTGATGTAATTTTGCCTATATGAAGGCTTGTAACACTCCTAATTGGAGTTCAGTTTTCCCTTGAGGCCTGAGCATAATAATAAAACCTAGGTTTTTAACTCTATAATTTCTGTGTTGTGATAAATATATATTTGCCAGCAGTTATTTACCCCATGGACTCAGAGAAGAGATATTTCATAACACAACCATGGTCTTATTTGCCCAGTATTGATTACTTCTGTATGTATGTGGATGAGTGTGTTTGTGTGTTCAGTTAAGAACAATACTCCTTTCTATAAGGAAAGTGAACACATCCTGGATTTGTGTGTGTGTCTCTGTGTGTGTGTGTGTATTATTTGAAGTGCATTATGTTGTAGCTCTGAACAATGACTAAGTGACTTTTTATCCAATTTAAATGCTGATGTGTAGATTACAGAAAACAACAGCTGCCCTACTCTAAATTAGACATTGCCTTTAGAGAAAACTTATAGGAAGACATGGATGAAACTCAAAAAAAATTTATTAAGTTCTTAATAAGAACCAGGTACTGGTCATAGTTCCAGGGGTATAAAGAAAGACAAAATGTAGCCCTTGAACTCAAGGAGTTCATTCTAATGGGGGAGACAACATATACATACATACATACATGTATATGTGTGTATATATACATATACACTCATATATAGACACACAAGATATATACAAGTTCTATAGATGAGGCACATAAACATGGATATAATATGCTTTGCATCTTGGAAAGAATTCCTACATTGATAAGAGCAGAAACCCATTGGATTATGGGAATATTTGCATAAGAGAGTAAGAATTAGGTTATAATTGTAAAGACATATTGTCTTTCAATTGTAAAAATCACTGTCAATTTAAAAAAAAGGAATCTCTAAAGTTTATATTATTATTGCAAGGACGTTATACTGATGCTTCTTCTGAAATAAATGCAAATTTTATTTGTTTTACCTCCAAATAAAGATAGCACTAGGCAGCTAAGTGGTATAGTAGACAGAATGCTGGGACTGGAGTCAGGAATCCTTGAGTTCAAATATGACTTAATACACTTGCAAGCTTTCTGACCCTGGGCAATCCACTTACCCTTGTTCTGACTCAGTTCCCTTTTCTGTAAATTGAGGATAATCATAGCACCTACCTCTCAGAGTTGTTGTGAGGGTAAAATGAGATAATATTTGCTAAGTGCTTTGCAAACCTTAAAGTGCCCTATAAATGCTTAATGTTATTATTAGTTATTATTATTATTAGACTGTGATGATGTGGCATAGAGTACTGGATCTCACTGTAGACACTTACTAGATGTGTTGCTGGACAAATTATTTATCTTCTTTGAACCTCAGACTCTTTTCTTGCAAAATGAAGATAATATTATCTGCATCCCAAGGGTTATGTGAGATATTTGTAAAAATGTGTTGCAAACCTTAAAGTGCTATATAAGGGTTAGTTTAGGGCAGCAAGGTGGCATAACAGATAGATTACTGTGTCTGGACTCATTTTCCTGAGTTCAAATCTGGCCTCAGACACTTACTAGCTGTGTGAGTCACTTAACCCATTTATCTCACCTTCCTCATCTGGAAAATGAGCTGGAGAAGGAAATGGCAAACCACTCCACTACCTTTGCCAAGAAAAGCCCAAATGTGATCATGAAGAGTCAGACATGATTGAAAACAATTGAACATCAACAAAGCATCAGGTGTTATTATTATTAATCTCATATCATCCATGTTTAGTGAAATGGTTGAATTATAGAGAAAGTTAATGGTCAAAGAAGCAATTGGATTTAGTGTTACCAATTCTTGGCCAGAATTTATTTCTTTCTCACTTATTCTTTTGTCCTGGATTATGCAGGTGGGGTATTTTTATTTTCAATTTAGTTGAATGATGTAAATCAATTCTTCACTTTTGACACTGAAAATTTAATCCAATCTTAAAATCCATTAGAGAGACACAAACTTTGAGATGAGATTTTTGTGATAAACTTGGAGCACAAGACAAATCTGTAATCTAAGTATATACCTCGGTTTTAAAAAAAAAAACTTTATTGGTTTCTTATGAGCAATTTGTGCAGAAAAATAACAAATCTAATAAATGGAATATCATTATTCAACTAACATATTGTTATCTAAATATGCTACTAATGACCCTTCCTCAACAACATATGGACTTTGTGATACTTTTTTTTTCCTGGTAGAATGAAAGGGTCTACACGAAGCCAGTCACACTCCCTTGTCCAATATTTCTAATGACAAAGGGCTGATAAATGGACTAACACTTAATGCTCTATGGGCATATGTCAGACAAGAGGCCAGTAAAGAGACCAAACTCTTGATTTTGTCTTTATTAGCACCACGCTCTAATAAAGTAAACTTGCTGATTCATTGGCACACAAATCACAAGCTATTATACTCTGATCTTGTTCATATTGAAGGATATAAGGAATTCCACAAGAGATGTGTTCATCCTAAATGTTACTAATCATCAATCAATTAGGAAGAAACAAAGAGGCTGCCCTTATTTCACATCTCTCACAACCTCTGTGATTGACAACAAAGACATTTCCCATGAAGCTTAAAATATACAGGGAAAAAATGAATATTTCAGCATCATAAAGCAAGAAGATGCTTTCAAGACTGGCTCAGGTTATTTCCTTCCATAAACTACTTCAATCCTAAATTAGAGAAAAGGTTTTGACAGCCAATAATAAAACTTAGATGCTAGAGAATGCCATACTAATAAGACTTGAATTTGATGGATGAATCCTCCTGACCTCATAGACTACCTTTGATATTACAGAGACATCATAAATGGCACAATGACTCTTCATCTTTACTCAAGGTGTGTCAATTTTACAACACTTAAAATTCATTTATAATTGTAAACACAAATATAAAGTATTCTTACTGATAAAGAGGAATGATGTGGCAAGATATAAATGTATTAGCTTTCTGTGGTTTGGGTGTTTTTATTTCTGAAAACATAAGAGAATTTAGGTCATTACAAGTAAGATGATCCCATTAGTCCATAAAATAATTTTTGGTGACCTGTATCAGCATGCCTAAACTATTTTTTACTACCATTCAATCTGACTTCATACAAGCAAAAGAGGTGGGAAATTGCACTTCAGGGAAAAATAAATGATGTAATTAGGAAATTGAGGAATGTAACTTATTTACTATTTCAAGAAATTTTGTTTACAATAAAGCAAGGTATAACACCCATCAATTGATTTTAATAAACTTGCATGAATATACGAATACATGGGTTTGTCTACAAAATGATTTTTCCCCTTTCAAGGATGTGTAGTATAGTGATTAAAAAAAAACTTTGAATAATAACCATTTTCAGGTCCACTTTAAAAATATATTTGAGAAATTATAAATTCATAGAATCAACATGTTATGTGGAATTAGAACTGTATAGATAAGCTCCATAGAATATTAACTCCTAGGAGAGAAATTAAGTCATTTTTGTCTTTGTATCTCCAGGTCTTAACATAGTACCTAACACATAGTAGGTGCTAACATATGCTCATTCATTTATTGATGTATAGCAACACATAGAAATCAATATTCCATCCATGTAAACAAATTTGGAAGAGAAAGAAGGTAGAATTTCATATGCTACAGTTAAAATTCAATAAGAATTTCATATCCAATTCTGAGCCTCAGTTTGTGGATTAATGAATAAATTCCCTCACATTACCTTTGTCTTCAAGTGGATATTCTTTTTACTATATCATTATATATGAGATCTAATTGTAACTAGCTATTCAAACCTGCCAACTTCCATATCAAGGATCAACTTTCACTTTTATTTGTATTCTGATATAGTAGCTTGGAATTAAGTGGTAATTGTAATGACTGAGAAAAGTCAATAGAAATCAAACTTGAACATAATGTAATCTCACTCCTTTCAAACAATAATGTAGCCACTTTATTCACTGGGTTAAAGAGTTTTGATTATTTCATCCATTGGGATTTGTAGGTATGTGTTAAATTAGCTACAGGGTAGCCTCCCACCATTCTCTGAATAAAATAGCAAAAGGGAATTGCAAGAAAAATAATTTAAAACTTAATATTGGGTTAGCGATTTTTAGGAAGTATATTCCCCAATTCACACAAAAGACTCAATGCATTTAGATATCCATGCAAATCAGATTTAATTTAAAATGTTTTTCAGTTCCAACAAAAGTAACCTCTTTTAAGTGACTTGGGTGACATGAAATTTATTTTTCCAAGAAGAAAGAAAAGAAGCAATATGTTAGTATCAAAACTGAGCTTGATCTTTCAATGAATGGAAATCACTGAACTAACTAATATTTACCTCAGGCATATTTGTCATTTTGATTTCAATCTGATTTTGGCAAAAATATAGGGTTTTTTTTTAACATGAAAAAGCAAAGCAAGAAGTGTTAAAACACACACACACACACACACACAGACAAGGGATGGAAGCTTTCAATTTGTTACCCCAAACCCCTCAATCTTCCAAAAGTTGAGAAAAAATATAAGTAGTTAAAATAAGGTGCCTTAAAATGTTCCCTGAAATAATGACTGAGCACCTCAGAAAGCTGAATGGTCCTATCAAATCAGCCCTGGTATTCAACATTAATCTAGTTAATTGTGGTTTACCACTCCAGAATCAGACTAGATTCTCAAACCCTGAGCCATCATAACACCTGCCTTTACCCTACAGACTTGTAATGTGGTTTGTAAATGCAAAGCAGGTTTCCAGTTTTCTTAGAAAACTGCTTAGCTCAGAGAAGTCCCAACAGTAGTTTCTCTGTAGGAGAGACAACATCCCCACTGTTCAAGGGGAAAGCCAACTTCATTGACCATATGCTCTACTAGAAAAGTTAAAAAAAGAAAAAAGCAGGAAAGTCAGAAGGAGGAAAAAAGAGGAGGTAGAAAGAAGCATAGTAATACTATGTAGACTGTGTTTGTTTCCTGAACAGGGACTGACTACTTCATACTGTTAAACATCCCATTTCCTAAGCACAGAACTTTCATTTACTAAATTAGATTTCAAAGCAAAGGGGTGCCAGATAACATAATAGTCTAAAGAAGAATATTTTAAAGATTGTAGTTGAAGGCATTATCACCTAGAGCACAAAAACTACTCTAAGTCCCTAAGAAGAAACAAAGAGAATTAGTCTTTTAATATCTTGTTTTTCTACATAGTAATCATTTGGTTAATGCATAAAACCTCCCTCTAACACCACTAGCTGAAGAGTAGAATTTAATAGAAGATGGTGCTGTCTTGGATTCCTTCCATGAAAGTTTAGGTATTGAAGCAGGAATGAACTTCATTATAAGGTAATCTCATTTAGGGTGGTACCATGGACAGGACCCTGAGGACAACATTTTATTGAGATCCTAATATATACAAATGACTCACACATACAGATTGCTGTCTCCTCACACCCCCAAGACCTCCACTCCTTTAATCACCAAGTCTTTTCTTCCTACAGCCAGAATTCAAAGGAGTCATTGTGAGAAGAAATAAAAAAAAATGAAGCAGGGAAGGAGAGAAGTTGAAGAAATCAGGAAGAATTTAGAGAAATCAATTAAGCATTCATCAATGCTTTATTTAGAGTACTTACAAGGTTATAGGCCCTGTGGATGCAAATTAAAAATAGTCTCTGGCTTCAAAGAGGCTACAACCTTGGACTTCTGGCTGGGGGAGGGCAATTTGTACATTTGTCAGCATACAAAAAGATATGTTAATGAAGAGAGAGTCACTAAGAGTTGCAAGATTAGGAAATGCCTCATGGAGAAAGTGGTATGTGAGCTGAGGCTTGGTGGAAACTATGGATTCTAAGAGATGGATGTGAAGAGGGAATGTATCTAAATACGGTGGATGCCCATGTAAAGCTATGGAGGTAGGAGATGGAATATTGTACACTAGGAACATTAAATGGACCTATTTACTAGTTGGGAAATTAGATGGAGCAATAAAGTGGGAAAGGAATTGACAGGGTATCGGGGTGTCGGCCCAAGTCGAGATCTTCACCCTTTGCCCCAAAGGGAATCTGGCTCTACAGGTCCCAGCTCCTTATTTCCCTTTGAAAGCCTTAGCCTTACCTTTTGATCTTATACAGATGTGCTTTCCTCCCTAGCCCTAAAAAGAATCTGGCTGCTGTTTGTCTATGGGTCCCATAACACCCTTAAACTTTTAGATTCACCTTTGCTCCTAGCCCTAAAAAGAATCTGGCTACCTTTTGTCTACAGGTCCCAGAAAACCCTTGAACTTTTAGGTTCCTTATCTACTCTCTTTATCTCCCTTTGAAAGCGAACTTCTACCTTCCAGTTCCCTTCATTATCTATTCCCATTGTTTATTCAATCTCTCATACCTTACAATTGGAATTCTCATCTAGACCCTTTTCCCAGTCCCCTCCTCTGGCCACCCAAAGTTACTTTAGTGTATAAAAGATACACCCTGGCCCCCATTTAAATGCTGAGAATTTCTCATGACCAAAGGCTGAGACTCTCATGCCCGCTTGTCCCTACAGGTGTTACTAATGTTCGGGCTCCTTGGGAATCTGGCCTATATGATTTATCTCTAATAAACTTTTTCTCTGGCTGGAAGAAGATGTGAGTTGAATTCTTTCAGGCAGGGTCTGGCACCACGATTTTGGGGTCCATTTGAGCATTCCAAACCTTTAGACCTCTTCAGAATGATGGAGCCAGGTTGTGAAGGGCTTCACATACCGAAGAGAAATTTGACCCTGGAGACAGATATCTAGGCAGGAATATCCTATATCCAAATATCTTCACTTATTTTGCCTTTTTTTAAAAAATTTGAATCCATGACATTGTACTTTATACATGCTAGATGTTTAATGAATATTTGCTGAATTGAACTTCCTGTTTTTTTTTAATTTCATTTTCTTACACTGTGAATAGTTAGAGCAGTTGATAACTGTACTCAACTAGGACTATCTCCCATTATATAATTGGTATATTTGAGATGCTATCTACATTGTATTATAATCAGAATTGGTTAAAGAACTTTTCCTGCAAGCTTTCTGATGTGGCACAGTTATAATTCCACTTTTCTTATCCTGAGGAGGATTTCAATTTTATTAAAATGTTCCTTGATCCCATTGCCTCCCAAATATGACAGCTACCAAAAATGACCTTTTGTTTGAAAACCCTTTATAAACCTTGGCTCCCAGCAGCTCTGGGTACATAGATTATATCTCCACTACTATCCTAGCTAACATCTAGTATGTTGCCCTATGGAATGGCTGGGGAGATGGAGGCTACATGTGACTATCACTGACCAAATTGTTGTACTCTCATATGCTGATTAACCATATCAATAAGCCATTCTAACTCATCTTATTGTTGCTGTGTGTCATTTACCTGAACTCTGCCCTAAATTTCCATAATACATTTTTTGCAATTTTATTGATTAAAGATTAAAATTAATAAGTATATCTTTTAAAAGTATAAATGCCTCTTAAATATTTAAGGGAGTATCAATAATTCATACAACAGTATGAATTTAGAGCTTTCCTTCTAACATATAATTAAGACTAGCTACATTTAAAATAAAATAGTGTTGATAGAAAGGAAGAAAATTTTGGAGTGTAGAATACTTTGTATAATAGTGAAAGGTTTAGTGTTCAAGATAGAAGGCTTAGCCTAGTATGAGTGTGCCCTAAGTGGTAGGAGAAAGGTGCTGAAAAGTAGGGGGGCAATGTACCCAAATTATATTTTGACTATTTCAAAAATTTGAATGGTATCACTATACTTGGAGCAAAAGATCTTTATTTCTTTTCCAGCTCCTATACCATTCCCTCTTCAAACTCCATGCCTTTGTGCAGGCCATTCCTGATATATGGAGAGCATTCTCATAGACTCCTTCTTCTTTCAAACTGGATGTCTTAGAAAGAGTTTAAACTCAACAATCCAAAAATGGACTTGTTTCTTCCTCCCAACCATTCTCTCTTCCAAACTTAATTATTTCTGCTAAAGGAACCACTGTTACCCCAGGCTTTCAGGTTCCTTGGTGTTATCTTTGGCTCCACAGTCTCACTCACCTCATTTAAGCAATAGGTTGCCAAGTCTTGCTGATTCTACCTTTACACCATGTGTTCCACCCCACCCTTTCTGTCCATTCACAGAACTACCAATTCAGAACTACCCTCATCACCTCTCACTTAAATTATTTCAACATCTTTCTAATTGTTCTCTCTGCCTAAAGTCTCTCTCTATTTCTATTCATCCTACACACATTCCCAAAATAATTTTTCTAAAGTGCAGTTCTGAATATGTGACTACCCTGTTCAACCTACTCTGGTATGTCTTTTATGTCTTTGCATTCACCATCTCACATGGCTGGAACGTATTCTCTCCTAACCTCTTTCAGTTTCTCTCTCTCTCTCTCTCTCTCTCTCTCTCTCTCTCTCTCTCTCTCTCTCTCTCTCTTTTCTTAAGAAGTAGGCCAAGGAATAACTTCTTACTAAAGCCTGCTAGTGCCTTCCCTCCAATACTACCTTTTATTTAACTACTTTGTATATGTTTTTAGTTATGTGCTTTATATTTGTACTAGTTGTTTCCTTCATTTAAATGTAAGTTTCTTACATGCAACAAGAGTTACTTTATTCTTTCTGCTTGTATTTCCAGTGTCTAGCACAATGCCTGGCTCACAGTGTGTACTAAGCAAATGCTCGCTGAATTGAATTGAGTTGAATTGAATATAGCTATCTACTCCTTGGAACCACAACTCAGTCTAATACTATTAGCTTCTATATTTCAAAAAAAAATTTGCATGAATCAGGCTTCTTTGTCCTGGCCTAGGAACCAAGGCTCCTGTTTGTAATATTTGTAATATTTTTGTAATATTTCTGTAACATTATTGTTATTGGAAAACACATCCCAAATTCCAAACCACTAAGTTACAAATGAACCTTGTAGTGTGAGTTGCTCATTAATTTGGGGATTACATATGGAAGAAAAATTCCTCTAAACATTCCAGAAGTGGGATGTGGAGTTGGAATTTAATGGTTCTCTTTTTACATTTTTGAATATTTACTGTACCCACTGATCTTCTCTTTCCTAGCAATGATTATTTTATTGAGTCCCACAAGGTGTACATCTACTTTCAAAGGTGAGGAAGACAGGTTGTCTTCCATACTTCCAAACAGTATTGGCTCCATGAATTTTACTTGTTGAAAGAATGGGTTGTAATCTCAGTCTGGGTCCCATAATATCAAGTGTGTACTAATATTGATACTCTACAATCTAAACATGCAGTAGAGTTTCAAATCTGTGTTGCAAATCATAAAATTTGAGAATCAAAAAATTCAATTCAATGCAATAAATAAACACCTACTGTGTACAAGGCATTGTTCTAGCCACTAAGAATACAAAGACAAAGCTAAAAAAGAAATCTCTGGCCTCAGGGAATTTATATTCTTCTGGAAGACATAATTGAATCAGGAAAGTATATACCTGATCATTTGATGAGGTAGGAAACTGGGACTAATATATGTAAGGAGAACAATGGGGGATATAGAGATAACAATAAAGATCATCCTTGCCCTCAAGGACCACATTCTTATCTTTTTTTCCCCATAGAATCTTAGAGTTGGAAGAAACCTATGAAGTTTCTTAGTCCAACTAATACCCGAAAAAAAATCCCTTAATTTCTTCAAGAATCAGGTATTGATCCAACCTTTGCTTGAAGGCCTCCAGTGCCAGGGAGTCATTACCTTATAATCATTTTTGGATAGTCTTACCTAACACTGTATTTTAAAAAAAAATCAATTAATGCCATGAGGTAGAATATACATACAATCACATATCTTACCACTCAAAGAAATGTTTGGAATCCCAGTGTCCAGTTCTTTTTGGGGGTCTCTGTTTTAGGAGTGAGTCTAGGCCTGCCAAATTTTATTCCCCTCCTGGCTGCCTTTTACATTTCAACTCCCTTTTTCTTGGCCTTCCCTGTAGGAATGTAAGCACCTTGAAGGCAGACTATCTTTTTGCTTGTGTGTATATCTCTAGCATTTAGGAGAGTGCTTGACATAGAATAAGTATTTACTAAGTGATTGTTGTTTGTTTCTAGAAGCCAACTTCCAAGATTTGTGAAAAGAGTTTATTTTATAAACTTACAGATTGGCAGAATTAGGATTTTTAGAGATACTGTGGATAATTTCTCTTATTTGATTGTGAGGAAAATCAACCCCAGGGAAATAAACTGATATGTACAACCATGGTCACATAGCAAGATAGTCAAAGAATGGCTTTAAAAATTAGAATCAAACCCCAGCCTGGTGGTTTTGCTTTTTTTATTCTTTGACTCAGTGAAAATAATTCCTAGATGTCAAATTTTGTGTACAACCTACCTTTTTTTTTTTATCATTTCTATGTTAGGTTTTATCATTTCTAAGTTTATATATTTATTCCCTGAGGACCTTTAGGGGTTATCAAATTCATGCTCTGCATTGTACAAACAAGGAAACTGAGGACCATAGAGGTAAAGTGACCTGCCTGGAATCATAGCTAAGTTCTGAGATAGAATTTGAACCCAGGCTTTCCTGACTCCATGGTTTAGTGCTCTAGCCACTTTGCCACAATATGTATATATCCTGTAATTTTATGAGCCTAGTATCTCACCCTAACATATATCTATATCTATGTATGTATATCTAAAGATATTAATAAAGATATCTAAAGATATTAAAATATTACCATTCTCTGACTCAGAATCTTTACTTAAGTTGCCCTACTATCTGCCAATATTAAAAAAAAACCACAGCATTCTTTTCCAGACATAAGAGAATAAGATTTGGAGTCACAAATCCTTCTTACTGTTGGCTTTTGTGTTTTCTAAAATTCTTGTCTGACCATATCAATCCCTATTCAAGAAGCATCATTGACTTCTAGATGTCTTTAGGATAAAATGCAAGAATGTTTGACATTTTAAGCCCTTCAATATCTGGCTCCCTATCTTTCTAATCTTATTTCACAATATCTTCCCTCAAACACTCTGTTCCAGCAAAATTATTCTACTTGCTGCTTTCTGGATATGATATTCCATCTCTTGCCATTGCATTAACTGCCCCCTTGCCTAGAGTGCTTTCCCTCCTCATCACTGCTTCCTAGATCTCCCAGTTCCCTTCAAGGCTTTAGTCAAGTATCACCACTTATAAGAAATATTTCCTGATTGATTCCTCAATTCTTAGTGCTCTTTTACCCACTAATTATTTGTATTTGGAAAACAAATAAACAAAAATGTATTTAGTTATCTGTGCCACGCTGATTTTCCCCTAACTGACTATATGCTCCTTGAGGGCAAGGACTATTTTCATTTTTATCTTTTGTCCCCAGAAGAGTGACCAGCACATATCAGGTACTTAATAGATTAATGTTTCATTTCATTGAATTATGTTACCTTGGAAAAGTCACTTACTCTGCTTGGGCCTCAGCTTCCTCATCTGAAAAATAAATGAGTTAAATTATGATCTCTAAGCTCGCTCCAAGCTCTAAATTTTCTGATCCTTAGTTATTAAAATATAATCTCCATTTTAAAGAGTTTTGTGCCTGTAATTAAGGTATTAAAAAGAATTCCCAGAATTAGAAATTCACACTGAGCTATTCATATTAGTTACTCAAGAAATTTATGAACATGTACTGCAGCATATCCTAAGAAATGGCACCATATATCTTGTGGGAAATTTCAAGCAATTCATTGTTTTCCACTGAGCTATTTTAAAGAAGCAAAATGGTGGTATGTAATAGTGCGTACTTCTCCTTTCTAAGGTAGGATAATACCAAAATAGTCAGTAAGCAGTATATGTGATATCAGAAAGCTACATTTTAAAGTTTTACCAGGAATATATTTTGTTGTATGCTCTCTGAATCCCCCGCTTTACCTCATTTTTGTCATTCCACCACATCCAATTTATAATATCTATTACACTCACATTGGATTTGAGTCAGTGTGATATAATGAAGAAAAAAAAAACAGTGAAGTGAGAATTAGGAAACTTAATCCCAGCTCTGCCAGGTCATTATCTAATTTTATGATCTTTGTAAGTTACGTACCTTCCTAGGGCTCAGCACCTTCAAAAGCAAAATTAAGAAGCTAAGCTAAATTCAAGTCAATTCATTAAATGTTATTAGCCCCCACTATGTGAAAGGTAGTAAAGATACAAGGGGAAAAATAATATTTTCTGCCTTGAAGTTTACAGTCTATCATTCTATAAGGCTTGGGTTCCACCCCCAGAACATACATTCCTACTACTCCTTTCTCACTAAGATCCTTTATTTTTTAAAATGCCTTTTTATAGCTTAGATTAGTACCTTGATGATGATTAAAAATAAATTGATCATTTAAATAGATGCATACTAAGGAGTTTCTGCCTCTTAGAAAGGAACTGAAAGATACTGTTCTATAACAGTATTTCTCATCAGGATAAAAAAATCATCGAATGTTTAATAAAATGACAATATAATAATGTTAACTATAATCCACATACCAGCCATTAAATACTTATTTAAAAGTCTTTTTTGAAAGTTTGGCTCAGCAATTGTCAAGACCCCCAGGGCAAAAAGGGAGGTAATGTAATTTTAGCACTTGAGGTGAATTCTTTCTTGTTTGATTTCAACTCTATTAAAGAACTGATCCTTATTCATAGTATCACTATGTTAAAAATTATATTTATTTCTGACCACCAAATTTACTCCTCCGCCACCTTTGACCATGGCCACAATATGCACTTCTACTTTCTGCATGTAAAATAACATTGGCCAGTTGAGTAATCTAATTTGGTCACTAAAATGTTCTAAATCACCAGATTGGGTAAAATACTTTTGCTAATGTTTTTCAATGTATATGGATGACTTTTGTCCCTAAGTATTTTTTTACGTATTTCTATCCACCAGCACAGATGCTAATCTCTTGTTTACTGCAACAAGCTCCTTAACTTTAATCTTTCCTCTCAAATCCATCTTGTAAATTGTTGTCAGATTAACCTTTTGAAAATACTTAGCCCAATAAAAAATTATTAAGGGCCAACTGTGTGGAAAGTACTGTACTAGGCATAAGAGAGGAAAAGCAAAAATTAAATAGTCCCTGCCTTCAAGAAGTTTTCATTCTATTAAAGGGAAGACAAAAATATCACTCACCTCTGGACCAAAGAGTTCTCTGAGAGAATTCAATATTTTTCCTGCTAACCCCATCCCCCTCCACCTCAGCCTTCCCTATTACTGTCAAAGGCAACATCATCTTCCCATTCCCCCGGGTTCACAACCTAGGAGTCAATTTGGATTCCTCACTATCTCTCACCCCTCCCATGTCCAATCTGTTGCCAATACCTGTCAATTTTAATTCTGCAGCATTTGTCAAATATTCCTCCTTTTCTCCTCTGACACTGCCACCATCTTGATACATCATCATTACCTCATACCTGGCCTATTGTAATAGCTTGCTGGTGGGTCTACCTGCCTCAAGTCTCTCCCCATTCCAATCCATCTTCTATTCAGACATTAAAATGATTTTTCTAAAGTGCAGGTACAACCACGTCACTCCAACTCAATAAATTCCAGTGGCTCCCTAAAGCCTCCAGGATCAAGTATAAAATGTACTTGGATTCAAAGACCTTTATATCCCACCCCCTCCTATCTACATATACTTCTGACACCTTACTCCTCGCCAGGTTCTCTTCGATCTAGACTATATATTTGTTTGCATGTTGCTCCTCGCATTGTCAGATCCTGAGGGACAGAGCCTGTCTCCTGCCTTTTTTTTGTATCCCTGAGCACTTAGCACTGTGTAGAGTACAGAGCAGGTGCTTAACTTATGTTTATTGATCAATTGTTCGATACCAAAAAGTACAAGAAAAATTTCTTCATTTATCTTTTGAAGTCATGATAACACAGTTCTTTATTTAATATTTGGATTTTTTCAGAGGTGTTTCCCTTCATATTATTGTGGTTATGTTGTTTTGTTTGAGAATATTCCCTCAGTAAATTGACTGACCAATTTTTATCTTACTTTATTATTTCCTAAATTATGTTAATGCATTTCTATACTACATAGTATGTGTGTGTGTGTGTGTGTGTGTGTGTGTGTGTGTGTGTGTGTGTTTGTGTTTTCCTCCTGGTTAAGAGTGAGGTTCATGAGATGTCTACTATGCCCACTCCCCAACTCCCGCCTCCATGTTTATATAGTCTTTTTCTGATACTTCCCAATTGGGAGGATTATAAGTTCTTTCATCATCCTCATTTCCTTTCTAATGCATTTCTTGCCTACTCCCTTATTTCCCTTTACCCTATTAAAATAAATAAATAAAAAACGGCACAAAAATCTACCCAAGTTCTGAGTTTGTCTTTCTTTACTATCTCTTTGGCTCTTAAAGAGTTAAGTTTTAAAGTCACCATTATCTCTTCCTCTTGATTGGGATTTAAATGATGAATTATCATATATTACTTCAAATTTCTCAAAGTTAGTTACCATTATGGGTTTTTCACATCTTCATCTATTAAAGTTTCTACCCAACTCTATTTTTTTCAACTGGAACGCTTGAAAGTTTACTCTTGCAAGATAAATCATAAGTCAAAAATTACTGGGAAAACTGGAAAACAGTAAGGCAGAAACTAGGTATAGATCAATATCTCACACTGTATATGAAGAAAAGGTCAAAATGGGTACATGATTTACACATAAAGGGTTATGCTTTAAGAAAATTAAGAGAGCATGGAATAATTAGCTGTCAAATTTATGGATGAAGGAAGAATTTAAGGCCAAAGAAGATGTAGAGAGCATTATAAAATGTAAAATAGATAATTTTGATTATATAAAATTAAAAGTTTTTGCACAAACAAAACTAATACAACCAAAATTATGAGCAAAGCAGAAAACTAGGAAACAATTTTTGCAAGTATCTCTGCTAAAGGCCTCATTTCTCAAATATATAGAGAACTGAACAAAATTTGTAAAAAAAATACAATTCCCCAATTGATAAATGGTCAAAGGATATTAATAGTCATCTTCAGACAAAGAAATCAAAGCTACCTATAGTCATATGAAAAAATGCTCTAAATTATTATTGATCAGAGAAATAAAATTAAAACAACTCTGAGGTACTACCTCACATCTATAGAATAGCTAATATGACAAAAAAGGAAAATATTGGATGTTGGAGGGGATGTGGGAAAATTGGGACACTAATGTGCTGTTGGTGAAAGTATGAACTGATCCAACCATTCTGGAGAGCAATTTGGAATTATGCCCAAAAGACTATAAAACTGTGCATAACCTTTGATCCAGCAATACTATTTCTAGGTATACATCCCAAAGACATCCCCCCAAAGAGGGAAAAGGACCTATTTGTACAACAATATTTACAGCAACTCTCTTTGTAGTGGCTAAGAACTAGAAATCAAAGGGATACCCCCATCAATTGGGGAATGACGAAAGAAGCTGTGGTGTATGATTGCAATGGAATATTATTGTGTTATAAGAAATGACAAGCAGAATGATTTCAGAAAAACCTGGAAAGACTTGCATGAACTGATACATAGTGATGTGAACAGAATTAAGAAAATGTTGTACACAGTAACAGCAGTATTGTATGATGAATGACTTAGCTATTCTTAGCAATATGATGTTCCAAGACAATCCCAAAGGACTAATGATGAAGTACACTATCGACCTCCAGAGAAAGAACTGATCTTGACTGAATACAGACTGAAGCATGCTATTTTCACTTTCTTTCATTTTTTCTTTTATTCAAGTCTTCTTATACAAAATGACTAATATGGAAATGTTTTACATAATTGCACATGTATAGCCTATATTTGATGGCTTACCATCTAAGAAAGAGCGTAGAAAGGGGGGCATAGAATTTGGAATTCAAAACTTTAAATAAAAATGCTAAAAAAATAAAAAAAAAATCATGGTTCTTTCCACATCTTTTTCTTTTGGCTTTTGGTATATCTGATTCTAAGATACTCTCTCTTTCTGCTAAACCTTGACACTGATATATCCATATTTTGATCTCTTCTTTTATCTTGACTATTTGGAGTGTTTTTTTTCTTTGACTTGCAAACTCTGAACTTTGGATTTCTGGGTGTTTTCAATTTGCTGATTGTTTTTAGGAAGTAACCAATAATTTCTTTTTATTTTTACTTTCTATTTCCATTCTTTCTCTTTGGCTCTAAAATTTCTGAGCTGGTTTACCTTATAATTTCTTAAAATATAGCATTAAAATCTTTGGTCATAGTTTTCAGAGAATCTAATGATTCTTAAATTATCTCTCATCTTGTTTTCAAGGTTGCTTGTCTTTAGTAATACAAACATCAGTTATTCTAATAATTTTTCACTTTGTTGACCTTGGTATAGAAATTCGTTTTTGCTTCATTGAATCATTGAGTGCTTCTTTTTCCATTCTATTAGTCAGGGCATTAATTGCTTGGGTAAGATTTCTATTTAGTCAGATTTGTAAATTTTCTCAAAATTCCTCTACTTAAGTAATATTGCCACTTATTCACTCTGTACAACGGGTACTGAAGTGATTATTGCAAATGTGTTAATTACATTATTGGCATTAATAATAATAATAGATTACTATAGAAATACCAGTATATATTCTATATTTTCTATTTATTTGTTATCTTAACTCCAAGTAGAAGACTTGAGGTCTATTCTTTATTCTGTTATTAACTATTTATGTGACTTTAAGTATGATGCTTTGCCTTTCTGGCCCCCATATTCTTTTTCTTCAAAATAAAGGCACTGAAATATATAATTTCTAAGGTTCTTTTCAGGTACAAATTTTCATGCTTTTCATTCAATAAAACATATTATCTCTCTCTCTCTTTTGTTAGCATGCCTTTAATTGCTGTAACACAAGAATCTGATTTTTTTTCTACAGCAACAATGTGGTTTCAAACTATTTATTATAATCTCAGGATGATGTAGCATGAAAGTAAGTCAAGGCTGTAAAGAGTAAACTAGTAATATTAAATTATTAATTAGTCATAAAATAATGGACATGACATCTTAAGCTACTTTTCTGTGACAAAGGTAAAATTCAATGGTTTTCATTATTTTTTTAAATCTCATGATCAAGCCAATCAAACTCACTGAACTCAAATTGTGGGCCCTCAGGCACTAACTATTGGTTATATAGGCATTGTCTCAAGTTATCATCTACTATCTTCTAAAAGTCAGTGGCAGTTGGGAATAAATGAGGTTTTATGATTTCAATGTCTTTTTTTCCTAATCATTTAGTCACTTATATCTGCCCATTACTAGTAATTCACTCTAGTTACTTTCTTTTTCTGATATTTGGATGCTTAGTATTTTTTTTTCACTTCTTTGCATTTTTTTTTCACTAATTATGGATATTAACACATTTTTGTTGCCCTTAAGACACTTAAAAAATGTAATAGACCATATACTTAACGTATTTCTAACCTCATTCTAGGAATTGAATGGATGTCTATCCACTTTAAATGTTAATTGAGTTTCTATACAAGCTTAACATATTCTTTCCAAAGCCCTGAACTTTTTATAGGAATCCTTTGCCAGGATTCACTATTGTGTTTCAATACCCAAGATTATCCATTATTTAAAACCCTAACCAAAATGGAACCTTGGTGAAATGTGCCATAGATAGATAGATAGATAAATAGATAGATGCTCGATAAATTAGAGGATATGCAGTACAGTGGAAAAAGCATTGTTCTGATTCTGATGCTTTTTACCATTGTGATATAGTTAGTTCATTTAACCTTCTAGGTACACAGCTTCCTCATTTGTTAAATGAGGGGGATGGATTAAGTAGTATAAAATCATCTCTTTTCTATAATTCTACGGTAAGGATTTAAATATCAAATTAAAACTGAACCAAAAAGCATGATTCTACTTACACCCAAGTATAAGGACATAAGTTGGCTAAATTAGAGGATGGGATTGAACAATGTTCTATTGATTGCATGGCCTGAAAAAAAGGATCATAGATTTCAAGTTGGAAGGGACTTTAGAAACCATCTAATCCAACCTGAACATTTTATAAATAAAGAAGGAAACTCATTGAGGTTAAGTGCCTGGCTCAAGGTCATATAGTATGAATTAAACCTGAGATTTGGACCCATGACCCTGACTCAAAATCCAGGGCTATTTCTACTATACAATACTGAAAGGATCTTGGATTTGAATTCAGGAGTCATGGTTTCCAAACCTGGTTTTAACATTTGATAGCAGTGCAATTAGTCAGTTATTTTAACCCCTCTCTCAGCTTCCTTATCTGCAAAATGAGGATAATATTATGAACTCTTCCTTTCTTCATAGGCACAGTAGCATAGTAGGTAGAGGGTTGGCCTTGGATCCAAGAAGACCTAGATGTAAGTGCTGTTTCTGATACATAAAGACTACAAGACTCTGGGAAAGACTCTTAGTCTCTCAGTGCTCTAGGCTATTCTCTAATACTATAAATTCTGGAGGTGGTACCAATCTGCAATGGTAGAGTGAGTTTCCTCACCCATGAATTCCCTGTATCAATTAAATCATAGGTTTAATCTCTAGACTAGCCTACTTCCTGAGGTTGTTGTGAGGAATGTAGTTTGTAAACCTTAACACATTATATAATTAATGAAAAGAAGTCATCCAGGAAACAACTGCTGCTAAATATACCATAATTGCCATGGTAGTGAGGTATAGTGAACAGAGCACAGGCCTTGGTATTAGAAAGATTTAGGTTCAAATCTTGTTTCAGAAATATTTTTAGCTTTGTGACCATTGGCAAGGCACTTAATCTTTCTTAATATAATTTTCCTCATTGGTAGAATCAGGAAATTAATAATACCAACTCCACAGAGTTATGAAAATGGTCAAATGAAATAATATATATAAAATGCTATACCCCATTACAGAGCTGTATAAATGTGAACTATTACTGTTACTATTGAAGTAGTTGATAGATTACTTCTCATTGAAAAAAAAATTTTTTTTGGAGATAATGGCTGACTTTCTGAATTATAGTCTTAGGGATTTGGATGTGGAAGGGAATTCAGAGATCACCTAGTTCTTCCCTCTTGTTTTACAGATGAAAAAACTGAGGCTCATAAGACTTAACTCAGCTGGTGAAATAGGGAATATGTGCAATCAGGATTCAAACTGAGGTCTCCTGACTCTAGAATCAGCAAGTACTCACACTGCTTCCCTCTCAATATATGAATCCTTATTATCAGTTATCAATCTAATTCTAAATACTAGTCCCTCCCATGATTTTCAACAGTCTTAGGTTATACCCTCCCTCACCTCCCAAAAAAGCATGCCAATTTAGAAAATTTATATTTCATTTATAAGCCCCAAACCTAATATCTTCACGTTGCTTCTTGTAGAACAAAACCTAACTAGACACCTTATTTTCTTCAGTTCATCACAAGGAATGAATAGACAAATCTAGACTCGATAATAATGTCCTTTCCATTTAGCTATATGAAGTATTCTTTGGAGTCCTGACATACATCATATCTCCCTGTGGAAACTTATTGTAATGTTAAGAGTGATTTATAGTGTGTGATGAAAATTGTTGCCTTATACTGTGAAGTCTTTTTTAGAATGCTGATATATTAAGACAAAGTACTGCTGCTTCCAATATGTAACTGTACAAATATATGAAAGCTGTTCTGGTGGCCAGTTAGCTGCTAAACTGCCATATGGGAGAAATAGTATCTTCCACCTCCTGGAAGTTTTTTTTTTTTTTTTTTTTCCAGATGAAGGAGATTTTCAACGAATTGGCCATTTCTCATCTAGGTTTGAGGATCATGATTAAGATGAACAATAAAAATAAATGTGACTTGTGGATTGCAGGAGTGATGATTCCTGGCCTCCCATTTGGACATTATTGATTAAAAAAACAAAATTAAAATGAAATAAAAATAAAATAATAAAGCCTAGGCTTGGTTTAGTCAATTCAGGATTCAAATCAAATGAATAGAGAGTGACTCATGCATCAAGGAAACTATTACTTCACTTCCTCAAATTATTGTCAAAAATGTCCTTTCCTAGATCATCAGTTTAAGTTGCAATCTTTATGAACTTAATAAAAAAATGATGAAAATACTATATGGTTTTATATTCCATTGAAATCTTTAAAAAGTTAAAATTAAAAGAACAGTACATTCACTAACTGCTGTTCATATCAATTTCATTTAGGTTGGTCTCTTAGCCACTAAAAAAAGGATGGCATAACATCACTGAACTACAGAGACTGACAGAGAGGGAATTAATAGAGAGTTAGTGGGTTTAAATAAATTCCACACATGGGCAGGCTATGATCATGAAGGGCATGCCCTTCAATTTCATGAGGCAAAGCAGTGTGCAAACATAAATTTGTATAGAAAATGGAAACAAAAAAGAACTTTTTTCTGTTCTATAAGTTTCTATCTTGGCACCTTGAATAAAAACTACCAAAAAGTTCTTCTTATCCTTCACTAATTATAAGGTGCACAGCACTCTACTGGGAAAGGCTTCTTCCCTGGGTCTTCAAAAAAGCAATAACTTTTTGGTCATTAACTTCCATAATTTTTGTCAATTCTAAGAGGGCATTTAAAATCTTCTGTTTGCTAGTTATCAAAATAATTTCAGACCACTATGTGAAAAATTCTTCATTTCACTAAAAAGTTGTTTAACAAATTGAAATGAAAGCCCTGGTTGCCATCTGATGCAAAAAGAACTTCAACTCAACTATTGACATGTTGTGGATACAGATTTCCTCATCAAAAACATTCTTCCTCCACTTTGGGAGGTAGTATCAAAGGATCTATAAGAACTCACACAAGGCAAGTACTTACATGGAGGTCAGAAGAAATAATACGAGGGAACTCTCAAGGTCTCTCTGAAGAACTTTGGAATTAATTGTGAGATAAGAGAGCCACTGGCACAGGGCCACCCAGCATGGCATGCTCACATCAGGGAAGGTACCATTTTCTATGAGCAAAGGGCAATTGTGGATGTGCAAATTTAGAGACATCTCCACTCCAAATATTCATATGGACTATTTTTCTGGACCTATGGTAGAGTCTTCTGAGCTCAAATTGGTCTGAACAGCTACAATTGGACACACTGTACATTGACCCCAACATAATGATGATATTTTGATCCTCTTCAAGCATGAAGGACAACAGCAAATTTTCTTTATGCTTCTGTTGTCCCTGAGCCCCCATCCAGAGACAGAATCTCTGGCAAAAACACCTCAGTTTTAGATTTTTTTCTCTCTCCTGGTGATGTTTCCATACTCAGTTGCCTCCTTCAATTATATTTTTAAAAAGTATAGCAAGAATCCAATAGGTTTGTGGTTAAAAAGCTGTTTATAATGCCAAAGTAAATGTTTATAACAAATAATAATCAACAGACTTTCCCTGTTCAAGGAGAGGAAGGTTTCAGATTCCATGACATAGCCCATGGGAATAAAAGAGATACAGGTTTACTTCCTTGTGGTCCATAATCTGGGGATTTCAACAACACAACAATGTCAACAACATTCTTCATGCTCAACTGTTCCAAGTGTCCTTGTCCCCAGAGTTCTGACCTGCCCTTCCTTCCCTCATTTTGAAGAAAGTTTGTGCCTGTCCTTATTTTCTACCACTATACATGGCTTCTAATAGCTTTTCTTTCTTTGTCTCCATGCATCTTCTACTGGACTAGTGAGGAGTTGGTTTTCTCTTTGTGTCAGTCTTGCAGATTCAGTGATCTAACTTTTAAAAGCCAACCTGAGGGGTTGTCTATTGTTCTTCACCCACTGAGTTGTTTCTATTTGATTCATTCAAGGGACTACTTCACACTTTATAAAGAGGTCACTTGGTTTGAACTAAACTTGTATCTTTCTTGGACTTTCAAGAGCCACTACTTTACATTCTATTTTTTTTAACTTCTTATAACTTTGAAATGAATGAGAAAGCATGATTTTAATGTTTTATGTATATACATATACACACATACACACACACACAACATATATACACACATTATCTATCTATCTATCTATCTATCTATCTATCTATCTATCTATCTATCTATCTA